>NC_058522.1:157207773-157545898 GCF_904849725.1 Hordeum vulgare subsp. vulgare
CATATTTATTCTTGCCCAGACTCCATGGGCACGACGATATATTCTTTTTCCTTGGCTCCTGTGGTTTTACCACTTAGTACCACACTTAAAATGAAATATACTCATGCCTGCATAGACCATATTTTCTCATATCCTCGGAAATGGTCAGAGATCTTTGTTCATAGAGAAACAACTCATACAATTTCAACATAGGAAATCATGACACAATACATTCCATTGATTCATGAAGTTGTTACAATCTCCGAGTCTTAAAATAATCAACTCCATAATCTCATGAAAACAAGAGTGCTTCATATTACACTTATTGCCATTGTCAAAACTTAACTACTCCATTTTAGCTTTCTTCCCATGTGGACATTTAGTAGCATAATGTCCTGCTTCCTTGCAACAAAAACAAATGACTTCCGACCTGTCTCGTGGCTTCTTGGTGTTTGCTGTTGCTCCTTGGGTTTCCTGCTTCCTTGCTAGGCACATATTGGCATAGTGACCTAAGGTCTTGCATTTAAAACATGGGATATGACTCGAGTCCTTACCTGCAGAGATTTGGCTTTTCCGAGTGTATTTTCTCTTCTTTCTAGACTGCTTAGTTCTCGTCATTTCTTCCATTTCATGTGGATCAAACTCTACTTTTTTTGTCGCGAAGTTTCCCAGATACTCTTGGCTTCCCTTCATGCAATCATATGAAAAATGTCCTTCTTCTCCACATGAGTAGCAGACATTGGAGAAAAATATGGTTAGGCTTTGTCCATCAGGGTCTTCTATATTTTCCTTCATCACAGATTCCTCTAGAATCTTCTTCTTGAGGGTTTCCTTCATTTTTTTCTTCTGTTGTTTGACAACTTGTTGCACCTTGGTGAAAATGTGACACTGGGCTGGGTTGTGGGTGGTTCCTTCACACAAGAAACAAGTCACTTGACTAGTTGGGCATTCCTCGGTTGAGTGATTTTCTTCACAATGAGGGCATCCATCCTTGTGTTCTTCCTGGGTGTGTCCTATTTCTCCATAGATCTTGCATGCACAAGGCTTCTTCATCGGGTTATCATAACACTTTTGAATGAGACGAGATCTTAGCAGAGTCTTCTTGAATTTGTCCCAGGTTTCTGCTCCACTAAATCCTTGTATGGCATGATGCATTTTCCACCAGATAGCAGCACCTTGAATAAAGTACTGAAGAGCGTGTGCCACTTCATACTTCCTTGAAATCAAATTGCTCCCGAAGTGGTTCTCCATGTTCTGAATCCATATTTCAACTTCCAGCTGGGTCATTGGTCCACAGATTACAAGTCCAGCTTCATACGCCATCTATTGGTTCCAAGGTTTTTGGGATGACATGGGTAAGAGGGAGAGGGAAAAGATATAAAAAAGACACAAAAGTATCTAAACTCAAATCCACACATTCATAAAGTTCAACCAATAATATAGTATCGCCACCCACATAAGGTTGGTATGGTCGATCACACAATACGCAATAACGTTCATCTTTATTTCTCTCATGGTGGGGTTACTACTACTATGCTAGCTCATATCATGTCTTCATCATCAGCGGGCTTCTTCTGGTCAGGCTTGATCTTCTCAACTTCTTCTGCCAGATATTCCCAGTTGACGCGGAGTTTTCGATGTTGTCCTTGTAGTTCCAGGAGGTGGTTCTTGAGCTTCTGGATTTCAACATCACCAGCATGTGCCATGGCTTGACTATTCTTCAAGTCTTGATGAATCTTCTGAATCTCGGGATCGTGTTTGTTCACATTGGATACCTTCAGTTTCTCGGTCTTGAGAGTCTCACGGAGTGCGTCATTCTCAAACAATTATAAGAGAAGGTCCATCTGAAGGTTCTTGATATAATGTTCCAGTTCTTGATTATACACCAATACAGGTGAAAACTTCACCTTCTGCTCGTCTGTCAGGATGATGTGTGCTCCCTCAGGCTTCCGCCATCCAAGCCTTCCAAAGTAGTGAGTACCCAACTCAACACGATGACGATAGCTCAAACGTGCGATAGCATCATGAACAGCAGTGTTCATGACCATATCACAATCATGGGTCAATGTGCCATAGTTGATGTCTTCAGTCTTGGGGTCTTCTTTACGTCCAACTTTTTTAGTTCTGACACCCCAAAATCCAGACTTCCTCTTGGTCACCTTGATCACGTATCAGCAGCTTCATCATATGTACCAGCTCCATGAGAAATCGGCCTCCGAGAACATATTCGTAGTGCTCTCTTTCATTCAGAGTGTAGCTCTCCATCTATAGTTTTGAAATAGGGAATGTTCAGTAAAGAATTCAAGAGGTACGAGAGTAGTGAAAACAAAAGTTGTTTCTATCAAGATCTTCCTATTTCTAAGCCATTTCCTAGGGTCACGTCCTACAGACAACATGTGCTCCGATACCATATCTATAGCGACCCGACTCAAAACAAGTCAAGCCTCTTTGTATCTTTTCCATCCCTAGATCAATATGCTCGCACACACAGTACATCAATGTATATATCAAAGTGCAATCACATGTAAATAACGTAAAACTGATATATACCTCAAAATCTCAGCGAAAACAGTCAAAGGGAGTGGAGTCCCAAAAAACACCAACGGCAGGTTGAATGCAGACCGTAACCCTGAATCGTACTCTTACTCGTCGAAGAAAATGTCTGCAACATAAGACGTTGCAGCTGTGTAGGTCAGCATATTGAATATGCCGGCAAGTCACAAAAGAGAGGGTGAAAATCTCATCTATACTATATGCATATATGGAAGGTGGGGCTGGAGTTTAAGTTTTGCGTAAAGCAAATTTTCCCTACAACAAGAGAGAGGTAAAAAGAAAAAATTACTACCTTGTTGATTGTTAATGAGAAGGTTCCACCAACCATTTCTCATACCCATATTATCAATATTACCCACATCAATAAGTTAATGGTGTTGCGAATTCCTGATAGCTCCAGCTCCTTTGGCTCAAGTTGTCCATGACTGTGGACACGGCTAATCGATTATGTTTGAGTACTTTGCAGAGTTTTGCACACGTTCCCCACAAGATTTGATCGCCTCCGTTGAAGTCCTCGCACTTCAGGGTGTTTGAGAACAGGATGATCAAAACATGGTCTTTCAAAGGATTCCTCTGGGACACTGTCGGTGCCCATCCAATCCTACTGTTCTTCTAACTCCCGTAGAACCACCCATCCAGAGTCACCACGATGTGCAACCAAGACAGAGCCCATAATGACTTGTGGCTGTGCAGGTAAGCCTTGGGTCTTGAAGTATCCATTCATCTCTTCGTACCTGGGTCAAGCTTTCCACAAGATGTCATGGCGCTTCCCCATGCATCCGGGTCATCCACTGGCTTCCCCAGGGTACCCATCTAAACCATCCTTCACCCAGAGGTATATTGCATCATGAGGTCTTGAAAGTCTTGAAATCTTCAGGTCTTGATTATTAAGTTCTCACAACACTCATGATAAACACTCTACCAAACCCCGTCTACTAGGAGCGTAGAAAATTAACGTCCCGACCAAAGTAACAAGGGTTTATGAGTGCCTACCACATGATACTACATCAAGAACCAAATTTTGAAGTACCTACTTTGCATGCAATGGGTGAAGAAGGTTGATCTAATGCAATAAAACCATAGGTAAATTATGATCAATGTGAACTTGTGTGGTAAGGTTGATGAAGATAGATATCACTCACAGGAAATAACTTGATAAAACTATTCGTCACTCTATATAATGAAACATGGTATTCACATCATCAATTATACTAGCAATCATTCTAACAATCAATATCACAACAACAAATAAAATTTATCCAATAAATCAAATCAAACGAGAATCCAAAATAAACTTCAAAGAAAAATCTGGAGCCTTCTACTACAACAATCACAAAAATAGTATTTTGTCCTAATAAAACTTAAGAGTAAATAAAACACTAAAATAGTAAAATAGAATTTTTTTATAAAATAACTAAGATAACAGAAAGTATTTTTCATAATTTTTTTATTTGGAAACAGAAGTAATTGAAAAGTTTTAGTTAAACTCTACTTATGATCAAAACAATGCTAACCTTGAATTAAATCAAAACAATTTCAACTTCAATACAATTTGTTGCTGACCTAAACAAAAGTTAACACATAACAAAACTCATAAAACAAAATATGTAAAGTATTTTCAAATAGGAATTTAATTTGGCAATGCAAATCAATTTGCAAGTTATTACTGAACTAGAATTGATTCCATGTAATCAAATAGAAATAAATAAAGTAAAATTAAAATATTCTAAAAATAAAATAAAAATAAATAGCAAGAAAGCTAAAAAGAGCTAAAACAGAATACATTTTGCTTAAAACCCTAATTTAAGATATTCTAAAAATTATGAAATTTTACCTACTAATAAATAAAATCACTAGTGATCAATAGCAAAAATATCAAGTCAAAACCTATTTTTAAACTCCACATATTCACAAAACAAGGTTTGAATCAAATCTATTTAAATTCAAAATTTAAAAATTCAAACATGGTCAAACTTTATATCTAGAGAAACTACATAAAATTTGTGACATGATGCAAAAAAGTTTCACCCAAAAACAATTTATAACATACAAGATATAAAGAAAACAAAAACAGAACTATTTGTGTTAAATAATTAAAAACAGAAAAAACTAAAATATAGCTAGAGCATGGGGGGCTACGTGGCGTCCTGTGGTTGGTTGTGGGGTGTGTGTGCTTTAGCTAAACCAGCGGATGGCCGCAAACTAGAAGAAAACGTTTTGGCTAATAAGTGATATATTTAGAGCCTTTGGATAAAGATCTAACGGAGTGTGGCAGCACCGACGACTTACAGTGAACACAGGGGTTCTCCGGCGGTGCTTCGGCGATGGCGAGGCTCGGGTGGTGGAGGGGGCGGTGTTCCGGTGGTCCTCTGGCGGTGGCGAGGGCAACGGCCGACGCGGGAGGGTCAGGCGAGTTCGAGGGTGGGGTCGGGGTGGCTCGGGGCGACAGGAGGGATGACGGCGAGCTTCGGGCGGCGGCGGTGCTTGGGGTTGCTCCGGCGAGGTGGTGCGGCACCGTCGAGGCGATGGCCCTAGGGGTCTAGGGGAAAACGAAGAGAGGGGCTCGAGGGAGTTCTTATAGAGGCTCGGGGTGGCTCGGAGAAGGAAGGAGGAGGGAGATCCGGCTCGGGATCGGCTTCTCCGACGAAGGCAGGAAGAGCACGACAGAAGGAAGGAAAAGATCGGGAGGAAGAAGAAGGAGATCGGGCCGGATCTTATTCCTAACGGGCCCATGTCGGTTTCCTATTAAAAATGATTTTATTCCTTTTACTTAAAACAAGAAAGAAAACTAAAGAAAAGGAGATAAATTATGCTCCGAAAATATGGGTATTATATATCAAAATGATCAGAAAAATATTTCCCGCAACGTGGACATTTTCTTTTACACAAAATAAAAATTATCTTTTTAAAAATCAACTAAAACCAAATTTGACTTTCAAATAAAATGGCACTGATTTCCTTTGACCCTTGGGGTGTCATATTACCTCCTCTCATTTTTTTTTGAATTTTTGTCTTGCAATAAAATTGAATTCTTTCAAACTTTCAAATGGAAATATGATCAAATACGAAAATGAAACCCAAATAGGAAATCTTTTATTAGTTTTCAAATCCACCTTTCAAATTCTTTATAGTTGAAGAAGTCATGTTATCTTCTCTCACTGATTTTAAATGGATGAATTTGAATTCATATGAAAAGGGGAAAGTCATTTTATTACCTCTCAATCAAAAGTTCTAAAAGTTTCAAACTTTCACTCAAATTAAATCACTCAATCAATCAAACCATCAGTCAACTATTTATTATAACATTCCAAAATTTGGGATGTTACAAAATTCTACTCAACTGTTCATTTTTATGGAGATGGTTCTATTGTTTGGATGACTAATGGTCACAAGTACGAGTCAATGATTGATGAGTGGGCCACTATCATTGGTTCCCCTAAGCACAAAGAATGTGATGTTGATGTATACGCTGAGCAGAAGATGAGTCACAACTCCATGGCCAACATGTACAAACCAATTCCTCACAAGTTTTCGGCAACTCACTAGTTCGGCTCAGTGTACTTCTTGCAAGCCGGGATACCTACAACTAACACCATTCTGAGATACACTTTCATGCCTAAATCAGGTGATGAGAAAATGTTTAGAGGTCACTCCATCAATTTGCTACACCATTTGGACACTCACACTAGATTCACAGTGATGGACTTGATAGTAGAGACTATCCGAAGGACTTCTGCTGATCAGAAAAGATCTTGTGGATATGCCCCGTACATTCAGATGCTTATCAATGCCAAGCTAGGAAAGCATGCATATCTTCTTGATCATCCTCATTTACCTCTTCAGCCAAAATTTGAAGGCAATGAAGTGGTGATGGATGACAATGATCCTAGCACAGCTGCAGCTAGAATGGCAGCGGAGGCAATAGAAGCCGAGGCTGCTAGAAATGTGCCAGCACCAGTTCCACATCTCAGAACTCAAGGTGAGCAAATGTCATTCCTAGTTAGCTCTGTCCAAGGTATGGAGAATAACATCTCAGAGATTCTGCTAAATAAGAGGAGTTTGGAGAGAATCATGGAAACAATGTTCCATGATTTGGACGTAAAAGTGACTGGAATATCTACTAGTGTTGATCAACTCAAGCATGAAGTTGACAGTGTGAAGATGATGTCTACTACGCAACCTTCTCCTTGTAGACGTTGTTGGGCCTCCAAGTGCAGAGGGTTGTAGGACAGTAGCAATTTTCCCTCAAGTGGGTGACCTAAGGTTTATAAATCCGTAGGAGGCGTAGGATGAAGATGGTCTCTCTCAAGCAACCCTGCAACCAAATAACAAAGAGTCTCTTGTGTCCCCAACACACCTAATACAATGGTAAGTTGTATAGGTGCACTAGTTCGGCGAAGAGATGGTGATACAAGTGCAATATGGATGGTAGATATAGGCTTTTGTAATCTCAAATTACAAAAACAGCAATGTAACAAATGGTAAAAGTGAGCACAAATGGTATTGCAATGCGTGGAAACAAGGCCTAGGGTTCATACTTTCACTAGTGAAGTTCTCTCAACAATGATAACATAATTGGATCATATAACTAGCCCTCAACATGTAACAAAGAGTCACTCCAAAGTCACTAATAGCGGGGAACAAACGAAGAGTTTATTGTCGGGTACGAAACCACCACAAAGTTATTCTTTCTGATCGATCTACTCAAGAGTCTGTAGTAAAATAACACGAAGCTATTCTTTCCGTTCGATCCATCATAGAGTTCATACTAGAATAACACCTTAAGATACATATCAACCAAGACCCTAATGTCACCTAGATACTCCATTGTCACCTCAAGTATCCGTGGGCATGATTATACGATATGCATCACATAATCTCAGAATCATCTATTCAACAAACACATAGAACTTCAAAGAGTGCCCCAAAGTTTCTACCAGAGAGTCAAAACGTGTGCCAACCCCTATGCATAGGTTCCCAATGTCACGAACCCGCAAGTTGATCACCAAAACATACATCGAGTACTCACATGAATCAAACGCGTGCCAACCCATATGCATAGGTTCCCAATGTCACAAACCCGCAAGTTGATCACAGCAGATAGACACGTGCAAGACATACATCAAGTGTTCTCAAAGACTCAATCCGATAAGATAACTCCAAAGGGGAAACTCAATTCATTACAAGAGGGAGAGGGGGAAGAACATCATAAGATCCAACTATAGTAGCAAAGCCCATGGTACATCGAGATCAAGACATCTCAAGAACACGAGAGAGAGAGAGAGATCAAACACATAGCTACTGGTACATACCCTCAGCCCCGAGGGAGAACTACTCCCTCCTCGTCATGGAGATCGCCGGGATGATGAAGATGGCCACCGGAGATGGATTCCCCCTCCGACAGGGTGCCGGAACGGGCTCCAGATTGGTTTTTGGTGGCTACAAAGGCTTGCGGCGGCGGAACTCCTGATCTGGGTTTCTTTTTGGGGGTTTCTTAATTTATAGGAATTTATGGCGGTGGAATTATGTCGGTTGGGCCCATGAGGAGGTCACAAGCCTGGTCGCCACCACCTAGGGGGTGGTGGCGGCGTCAGGGCTTGTGACTCCCTCGTGGCTCTTCTGGCCTTCTTTCAAAGCTTCGGGGGTCTATTTTGGACCCAAAAAAATCATCGTAAAGTTTCATTCCATTTGGACTCCGTCTAAAAATGGGCCAAAAACACGGAAAAAACAAAAACTGTCACTTGGCACTGAGTTAATAGGTTAGTCCCAAAAAGATATAAAATAGCATATTCATGCGTATAAAACATCCAAAGTTGAAAAGATAATAGCATGGAAACATCAAAACTTATAGATACGTTGGAGACGTATCAAGCATCCCCAAGCTTAACTCCTACTGGTCCTCGAGTAGGGAAGTGATAAAGAATGAATTTTTGATGTTGCATGCTACCTAGCATAGTTGTCCTTTGTAACTTCTCTCACGTGACATGAATGTTCAGATCTGTTAGATTCAAACCAATAGTTTGCTATTGACATGGAGACAATAATAATTCAAGCAAACTAGCAAGGTAATTATGAACTTTCAAAATAACAAGGCCAAAAGAAAGTTATTCCTACAAAAGCATATAATCTAGCTATGCTCTATCATCATTGCACAACGAACTTAAATCATGCACAACCCCGGTATTGGCCAAGTAATTGTTTTCACACCTTTACTTTCTCAAACTTTTTCGACTCTCACGCAATACATGAGCGTGGGTCATGGTTTTAGCACTATAAGTGGCGTGGAGTGTGGTGGAGGTTGCAAGGCAAACAAGGAGAAGATGGTCACATTGACTAGGCATATCAATGAGCTATGGAGATGCTCATCAATAGATATCAACATGAATGAGTAGGGATTGCCATACAAATGATGCACTAGAGCTAAGAGTATGTGAAAGCTCTTAAAGAAAACTGGTGGGTGTGCATCAAACTTGCTTGCTCACGAAGACCTAAGGCAATTTTGAGGAAGCCTGTCATTGGAATATACAAGCCAAGTTATAAAATGAAAATTTCCCACTAGCTATATGGTGGTCACAAAATGAGAGACTCTGAATCATGAAGATCATGGTGCTTAATATGCACAAGTGTGGAAAAGTGGCAGCATTGTCCCTTCTCTCTTTTTCTCTCATTTTTTTGGTGGGCTCTTTGGCCTCTTTTTTTTGGGTGGGTTTTTTTGGCCTCTTTTATTTCCTCACATGGGACAATGTTCCATTAACGATGATCATCACACTTTCAACTCAAAACTTAGAGCAACGATGACTCTATATGGAATGCCTTCGGTAGTGTACCGTGATAATGATGTAGCATGGCATATACATTAATGGAAACATCATGCTAGCTATCTTACGATCATGCAATGGCAATGTAGACGTGGTGGCACATGTCATGGTGGTAGTTGCATGGCAATGTATCTCAGAATGACTTTGAAAAAGCCATAGTAGGTAGATATGGTGGCTGTTTTGAGGCAGGCTAATGGTGGGTTTTGTGCACCGGCGAAAGTTGCACGGCACTAAGAAGATAGTGATGGTGAAGGTGAAAGTGCATCTAAACCATGGACTCAACATTAGTCATGAAGAACTCATATACTTGTTGCAAAAGTTTTATTAGTAATTGAAACAAAGCATTCAACGCATACTCCTAGGGGAAGGGTTGGTATGTATAAACCATCGCGCGATCCCGACCGCCACACAAAGAATGACAATCAATATACTAATCATGCTGAGATTTCATCACATAGCGGTTCACCATACATGCATGCTATGGGAATCACTAACTTCAACACGAGTATTTCTAGATCCACAACACCTTGCTAGCATAACTTCAATATTACCAAAACCACAACTCAAAACTAATTGAGATGAATTAAACTTCTCCAACTATTCAATGCACATGAAGGTGGAAGTTTTCGTATCCCTTTGGATGACTACCCCTTTTGAGACTACTTTCAAAGCATAGATCAACTACCAAGCCATGCACCGCTGCGCTCTAAAAGATATAAGTAAAGCACATAGAGCAAAATCAACTAGCTCAAAAGATATAAGTGAAGCACATGTGAGCTGAATTGTCTACCAAAGGATATAAGTGAAGCTCGACAAAATCACGGTGAGTGCATGTCTCTCTCTCTAGGTGTGCATCAAGGATGATTCTGACACAACAAAAATAAAAGACTCCTATGATACAAGACGCTCCAAGCAAAAACACATAACATGTGGTGAATAAAAATATAGCCCCAAGTAACATTACCGATGGATTGAAGACGAAAGAGGGGATGCCTTCCCGGGGCATCCCCAAGCTTAGGCTTTTACGACATCCTTGAATCTCTTGGGGTGCCTTGGGCATCCCCAAGCTTGATCTCTTGCCACTCTTTATCTCTTTGTCCATAAGAACTTCACCCAAAACTTGAAAACTTCACAACACGAAACTTAAACAAAAACTCGTGATAACATTAGTATGAGAAAGCAAACCACCACTTCCTTAGGTACTGTAGCAAACTTAAATTCTACTTATGCTGATGTTGGGTTACTGTATTTTCAATCTTCCATGGCTAATACCCTCCGATACTATCCATAGTTTCATCAAATTAGCAACCAACTCAACAAAAACAGAATCTGTTAACAGCATACCAGTCTGTAGCAATCTGTATACTTCGTATACTTCTGGTACTTCAACAATTCTGAAAAATTATGACATTCTGTAGAATTTGTGTAGCAATCAGCAGCAAAAAGAATCAACTCAAAAGCTCTTACAGAAAAAAAAGAAAATTATTTCGGTGAGCAGAAAGTTTCTGTCTTTTCCAGCATGACCAAACGATCATCCCCAGGACTAATCATAACGGTTTTGCTTGGCACAAACGCAAAAAGAAACACAAAAGACACAATCATAACAGAATTATGATGGTGTGGAGAAAACAAAACAGGAAGCAAAAAGCAAAGAAAATTTTATTCATTGGGTTGCCTCCCAACAAGCGCTATCGTTTAGCGCCCTTAGCTAGGCATTGATTTCAATGATGCTCACATAAAAGGTAAGGATTGAAACGCAACAAGAGCATCATGGAGCATATGGCTAGCACATTTAAGTCTAACACACTTCCTATGCATAGGGATTTTGTGAACAAACAACTTGTTGGAGCAAGAATCAACTAGCATAGGAAGGCAAAACAAGCATAGCTTCAAAAATTTCAACACATGGAGAGGAAGCTTGATACTATTGGAATAAGTAGAAGCATATGATCCTCTATCATAGTAATTTTCAGTAGCACCAGGAATGAATTCTACAATATAACCAGCACCTAAAGCATTCTTTTCATGATCTACAAGCATAGAAATTTTACTACTCTCCACATAAGGAAATCTATTCTCAAGAATAGTAGTGGGAGTATCGTAAAAGACTTAGCACTACAAATTGTGTCCACAATGAAACAGCTAGGTTTAGCAAAGGGGTTCTCGAGAGTATGACAAGTTTTATCATCCCTCTTCTTTAAAGCATAAGTATCCTCACAATAATCATCATAGATAGGGGGCATGCTTTCATCAAAATGATTTTGATCATTCAATGTGGAAGAACTAAAAAGATCATCTTTATCAAATATAGCATGCCCAAGCTTGTGGCTTTGCATATCATTAGCATCATGGGTATTCATAGAATTCATGCTAACAACATTGCAATCATGCTCATCATTCACATATTCTATGCCAAGCATTCTATGTAATTCTTCTTTCAGCACTTGAGCACAATTTTCCTTCCCATCATGCTCACGAAAGATATTGAAAAGATGGAGCATAAGAGGCATACTCAATTCCATTTTTTGTAGTTTTCTAGTGAAAGAACAAGAAACAAAAAGATTCGATTGCAAGATCTAAAGATATACCTTCAAGTGCTAACCTCCCTGACAGCGGCGCCAGAAAAGAGCTTGATGTCTACTACGCAACCTTCTCCTTGTAGACGTTGTTGGGCCTCCAAGTGCAGAGGGTTGTAGGACAGTAGCAATTTTCCCTCAAGTGGGTGACCTAAGGTTTATCAATCCGTAGGAGGCGTAGGATGAAGATGGTCTCTCTCAAGCAACCCTGCAACCAAATAACAAAGAGTCTCTTGTGGCCCCAACACACCTAATACAATGGTAAGTTGTATAGGTGCACTAGTTCGGCGAGAGATGGTGATACCAGTGCAATATGGATGGTAGATATAGGCTTTTGTAATCTGAAATTACAAAAACAACAAGGTAACAAATGGTAAAAGTGAGCACGAACAGTATTGCAATGCGTGGAAACAAGGCCTAGGGTTCATACTTTCACTAGTGAAGTTCTCTCAACAATGATAACATAATAGGATCATATAACTAGCCCTCAACATGTAACAAAGAGTCACTCCAAAGTCACTAATAGCAGGGAACAAACGAAGAGTTTACTGTCGGGTACGAAACCACCACAAAGTTATTATTTCTGATCGATCTATTCAAGAGTCCGTAGTAAAATAACACGAAGCTATTCTTTCCGTTCGATCCATCATAGAGTTCGTACTAGAATAACACCTTAAGATACATATCAACCAAGACCCTAATGTCACCTAGATACTCCATTGTCACCTCAAGTATCCGTGGGCATGATTATACGATATGCATCACATAATCTCAGAATCATCTATTCAACCAACACATAGAACTTGAAAGAGTGCCCCAAAGTTTCTACCGGAGAGTCAAAACGTGTGCCAACCCCTATGCATAGGTTCCCAATGTCACGAACCCGCAAGTTGATGACCAAAACATACATCGAGTACTCACATGAATCAAACGTGTGCCAACCCATATGCATAGGTTCCCAATGTCACAAACCCGCAACTTGATCACAGCAGATAGACATGTGCAAGACATACATCAAGTATTCTCAAAGACTCAATCCGATAAGATAACTCCAAAGGAGAAACTCAATTCATTACAAGAGGGAGAGGGGGCAGACCATCATAAGATCCAACTATAGTAGCAAAGCCCATGGTACATCGAGACCAAGACATCTCAAGAACACGAGAGAGAGAGAGATCAAACACATAGCTACTCGTACATACCCTCAGCCCCGAGGGAGAACTACTCCCTCCTCGTCATGGAGATCGCCGGGATGATGAAGATGGCCACCGGAGATGGATTCCCCCTCCGACAGGGTGCCGGAACGGGCTCCAGATTGGTTTTTGGTGGCTACAGAGGCTTGCGGCGGCGGAACTCCCGATCTATGTTTCTTTTTGGGGGTTTCTGAATTTATAGGAATTTATGGCGGTGGAATTACGTCGGTTGGGCCCACGAGGAGGTCACAAGCCTGGTCGCCACCACCTAGGGGGGTGGTGGCGGCGTTAGGGCTTGTGACTCCCTCGTGGCTCTTCTGGCCTTCTTCCAAAGCTTCGGGGGTCTCTTTTGGTCCAAAAAAAATCATCGTAAAGTTTCATTCCATTTGGACTCCGTCTGAAAATGGGCCAAAAACACGGAAAAAACAGAAACTAGCACTTGGCACTGAGTTAATAGGTTAGTCCCAAAAAAGATATAAAATGGCATATTCATGCATATAAAACATCCAAAGTTGAAAAGATAATAGCATAGAACCATCAAAAATTATAGATACGTTGGAGACGTATCAGAAGACACCCAGTTATACTCGTGATGATTAAGGGTCGCCTCCTCGCACTACCACGCAGTTCAGCCCCAAGCCGGAGGCAGCAGTTGTGCCAGTGTCGGAAGCAAGGCCAACTTCACCAGCTCAGGCATCTACACCTCCAGCTTCAGCCCCAGCTCCCGCACCTCCAGTATCCACTCTTCCAGCTCCACGACATTCAACAGAAGCCTTTGTGGGCGCTCTTCTGTCGACTCCATCATCAGCTGCCCAGAGAGACGATTAGCTCTATACTTTTGAACCTTTTAGTAACTTGTTGCCAAAGGGGGAGAAATGTATAGATCATAGGGCTTCGAGAGAGAGTGAGAGCTTTTGACTTTATTTGCTCTCATTTTGTTTATTTTAACTTTGTTCTTTTGGATGACATTACTCGTTCCTGTCTTTGATCATACGCTTTGCTTGGTTGATGCTATGCTATTATCTTTTAGCTATCTATGTGATGATCATTCACTTATCTTTTTGGTGTCATGTGCATTACTATTCATTCTTATCTTGTATGTGCACCACCAAGTTGTATGTGACATGGAAGAGTGACCCATGATCCTAATTGATTGTGCATTTGCATTCAAAAGCAAATTATAAATAATGCACAAATTTAGGGGGGAGGGGCTCTTGCTTTTCACATACTTCTCAAAGTGCCGATGTTAATCATTTGTTAGGGCATATATCTCCCTAAGTGGTTTTAGTGATTGATGACAATGCCTGTGCGGACTAATCGTGTGCATTGAGCATTTCAGATAATTCATGACTAGGCAAAAGACGATTCGATGCCCCTCAGAGTCTTTCAAAGACGGCTCCTTTCTACGTTTCTCTTTGGTGGATTTGAGTCGTAGAAAGCCGTACTATTAAGAGGGGGTCCGTGTCTGGAAGGTTTGGGTGGAATCAGCACGTACACATTTCTATTGCACCACCTTTCCTTTGCTTCAATTGGAGCTCCAAAGATGTTTTCCTTGTATGTGCAAAAGGGCGAGCGGTAGTACCGCTGGTGTCAGTGGTAGCACCACCGACACAACGGTAGTACCTCCCTCGGGGGGGGGGTGGTAGTTTTTTACTACCGCTCCGTGGGCGGTAGTACCGCTCCCTGAGCGGTAGTAGTTTTTTACTACCGCTCCGTCAGACTTTTTGCGCATCCTTTTGCCTCCACAGTGGTAGGCACGGTAGTATTTTCTTACTACCGTGGTTGGTGAGCTGTCGGGTGCTGCGGCAACAAAAGTCCTTCCCTGGCGCGTAGGAATTCTTCTTGTTACTTCTCTGGTTTTCATCGGTTTTTCCCTTGAAGAGGAAAGGGTGATGCAGCACAGGACCAGTAAGTATTTCCCTCATTTTGAGAACCAAGGTATCGAACTAAAAGGAGGGCCTCGTCAAGTCCAAAGTACCTGCGCAAAAACAAACAACTTGCACCCAACGCTTCAAAGGGGTTGTCAATCCCTTCAAGATTGTTTGCAAAAGTGAGATCTGAAGGCGGAAAGTACAACGAAGTAAAAAGTGTAAGGCTGAAAATATGGTGTGGAGTACACCCTGGGGGCCATAGTGTTCACTAGAGGATTCTCTCATAATAGCAAATATCATGGTGGGTGAACAAATTATTGTCGAGCAATTGATAGAACCGCGCAAAGTCATGACGATATCTAAGGCAATGATCGAGCATATAGGCATCACGTCCGAGACAAGTAGACCAATACTTTCTGCATCTACTACTATTACTCCACACATCGACTGCTATCCAGCATGCATCTAGTGTATTGGTTTCATGACGAACAGATTAACGCTTTAAGCAAGATGACATGATGTAGAGGGATAATCTCAAACCAATGATGAAAACCCCATCTTTTTACCCTAGATGCCAACAACACGATACGTGCCTCGCTATCCCTTCTGTCACTGGGTGAGGTTACCGCATGGTATGAACCCAAAACCAAGCACTTCTCCCATTGCAAGAATCATAGATCTAGTTGGCCAAAAGAAACCCACAACTCGAAGAGAATTACAAGGATATGAAATCATGCATAAGAGAGATCAGAAGAAACTCAAATAAGATTCATAGATAATGTGATCATAAATCCACAATTCATCGGATCTCGACAAACACACCGCAAAATAAGATTACATCGGATAGATCTCCATGAAGATCATGGAGAACTTTGTATTGAAGATCGAAGAGAGAGAAGAAGCCATCTAGTTACTAGCTATGGACCCGTAGGTCTATGGTGAACTACTCACGCGTCATCGGAGAGGTCATGGTGTTGATGGAGAAGCCTTCCGTGTCCGAATCTCCCCTCTGGCAGGGCACCAGGACGTGCCCCAGATGGGATCTTGCGGAGACAGAACCTTGCGGCGGCGGAAAAGTGATTACGATGCTCCCCTGATTTTTTGTGGAATTTTTGGGGATATATAGGCGCAAACCCTAGGGCAAATGTGGCCGAGGGAGCCCACAAGCCTGGATGGCGCGGGCCCCTTGGCCACGCCATGAGGGCTTGTGGGGTCCGTGAGGACCCCCTGCTTTGGTTCTCAAGTCTCCCAATCTTCTTCCGTTCCGAAAAAAAATCTTTTCAGAAGTTTTATTCCGTTTGGACTTCGTTCAAAATCCTCCTCTGAAAGGGGTAAAAAACATGGAAAAAACAGGAACTGGCACTTGGAACTGGATTAATAAGTTAGTCCCAGAAAATAAATATAAGGCATGCAAAACTTCCAAAGTTTGACAAGATAATAGCATGAAACCATCAAAAATTATAGATACGTTGGAGACATATCAAGCATCCCCAAGCTTAACTCCTGCTCGTCCTCGAGTAGGGAAGTGATAAAGAATGAATTTTTGCTGTGGAATGCTACCTAGCATAGTTGTCCTTTGCAACTTCTGTCACGCGGCATGAACGTTCAGATCCGTAAGATTCAAAACAATAGTTTGCTATTGACATGAAAACAATAATACTTCAAGCAAACTAGCAAAGTAGTCATGAACTTTTAAAATAACAAGGCCAAAGAAAGTTATACCTACAAAATCATATAGTCTGGCTATGCTCCATCATCCTCACACAACTAATGTAAATCATGCACAACCCCGGTATTGGCCAAGTAATTGTTTTCGCACTCTTACTTTCTCAAATTTTTTTAAACTATCACGCAATACATGAGCGCGAGCCATGGATATAGCACTATAGGTGGAATAGAGTGTGGTGGTGGTTGTGAGACAAAAAGGAGGAGATGGACACATTGACTCGGCGTATCAATTGGCTATGGAGATGCCCATTAATAGATATCAACGTGAATGAGTAGGGATTGCCATACAAGAGATGCACTAGAGCTATAAGTATGTGAAAGCTCAAAAGGAAAACTAGTGGGTGTGCATCCAACTTGCTTGTTCATGAAGACCTAGGGCAATTTTGAGGAAGCCCATCATTGGAATATACAAGCGAAGTTATATAAAAGGTTCCCACTAGCATATGGTAGTGACAAAGCAAGAAGCTCTCAATCATGAAGAACATGGTGCTAATATGAAGCACAAGTGTGGAAAAAGATAGTAGCATTGTCCCTTCTCTCTTTTTCTCTCATTTTTTTATTTGGGCTCTTAGGCCTCTTTTTTTCTCTTTTTTTGTTTTTGTTTTTGGGCTCTTTGGCCTCTTTTTTATTTATTTCCTCACATGGCACAATGCTCTAATAATGATGATCATCACACTTTTAGTTACTCAAAGCTCAAAAATCACAATGATGATGACTCCATAGGAAATGCCTCCGGCAGTGTACCGGGCTGTGCAACGATCTAGTATGATCATGCAATGGCAATATGAGAGTGACGGCACAAGTCATGAGACGGAACGGTGGTAGTTGCATGGCAATATATCTCGGAATGACTATGAAAATGCCATAGTAGGTAGGTATGGTGTCTGTTTTGAGGAAGGAATTTGGTGGGTTTGTGCACCGACAAGAATTGCGCGGCACTAGAGAGGCTAGCAATGGTGGAAGGTGAAAGTGCATCTAATCCATGGACTCAACATTAGTCATAAAGAACTCACATACTTGTTGCGAAAGATTTTATTAGTAATCGAACCAAAGTGCTAAACGCATACTCCGAGGGGAAGGGTTGGTAGGTGTAAACCATCGCGCGATCCCGACCTCAACACAAAGGATGACAATCAATAGATCAATTATGCTCCGACTTCCTAACATAGCGGTTCACCATACGTGCATGCTACGGGAATCACTAAGTTCAACACAAGTATTTCTAGATTCACAACACCCTACTAACATAGCTTTTAATATTCCCGAATCCATGTCTCAAAACTAATTGAGAGGAATCGAAATTTTCTTTCTACTCAATGCACATGAAGATGGAATTTTTGCATCCTCTTTGGGTACCTAGCACATGGGACTACTTTCATAGCATAAGCCAACTACCAAATCACGCACCGCCGTGCTCTAAAGATATAAGTGAAGCACAAGAGCAAAAGGTATCTATCTCAAAGGATATAAGTGAAGCACTAGAGCAAAGGTATCTAGCTCAAAAGATATAAGTGAAGCACTATGAGCAAAAGTATCTAGCTCAAAAGATATAAGTGAAGCACTAGAGCAAAAGTATCTAGCTCAACAGATATAAGTGAAGCACTATGAGCATTCTAGCAAAATCACGATGAGTGCGTGTCTCTCTCTCTCAAAAAGGTATGCAGCAAGGATGATTGTGACACAACAAAAAGAAAAGACTCCTATGATACAAGGCGCTCCAAGCAAAACACATATCATGTGGTGAATAAAAATATAGCTCCAAGTAATGTTACCGATGGATTGAAGACGAAAGAGGGGATGCCTTCCCGGGGCATCCCCAAGCTTAGGATTTTTGGTGTCCTTGAATTTGGCTTGGGGGGCCTTGTGCATCCCCAAGCTTGAGCTCTTTCCACTCCTTATCTCTTTGTCCATGAGAACGTCACCCAAAACTTGAAAACTTCACAACACAAAACTTAAACAGAAACTTGTGATAACATTAGTACAAGAAAGCAAACTATCACTTCTTTTGGTACTGTAGCAAACTTGAATTCCATCCATATTGATGATGAGCTACTGTATTATCACTTTTCCATGGCTAGTACCCCCCGATACTAACCATAGTTTCATCAAAACAAGCAACCAACTCAATAAAAAACAGAATCTGTCAAAAACAGACCAGTATGTAGAAATTTGTATACTTCGTATACTCCTGGTACCTCAAAAACTCTGAAAATTTACGAAGGTCTAGGTAAAAAGAATATCAATCAGCAGAAAAAAGAATCAACTCAAAAGCTCTTTCTGAATAAACATGAAAAATCATCTCGTGAGCAAAAAGTTTCTGTCTTTTTCTAGCAAGATCAAACAACCATTACCAAGACCAATCATAAAGGTCTTGCTTGGCTCAAACACAAAAAGAAACACAATCACAAAAGAATTGTGGAAGTGTGGAAGCAACAAAACAGAAAGAAAAATATAAATTCATTGGGTTGCCTCCCAACAAGCGCTATTGTTTAACGCCCTTAGCTAGGCATAGTAGCGATGGAATCACGTATCGTCGTCTTTGGTGCTCAAACCATAAGTAGTGTGATCACTTATCATCTTGAGGTTTTCATCTTTCTTGCTAGATGATTCACCACTACTTTTAGGAACAAAGACGGACTTGGTGATTTTATTGTGGGCAAAATTTGGAGTATTCTGGACAGCGGCAAAAGCGGAACCCAAGTTGGTTATAACATCCTCTAGTTTGCCAATCCTAGCGGAACCATGACCTAGTTTTTTGCTAACTGTGGGTTCCTTCTCCTTTAAATTTTTCAAAACCATTCCCATCTTGGACCCGTACTGAGTGATTTGATTGTGGATCTTTTTATCCAAATTCTCAATGAGTTCAGTCATAGCAACTTTATTTTCAATAGCATCCAGCCTACGCATCACATGTTCGAGAGTTAAGGGAGTTCCATTAACCATGAGTGGGGGTGAGCCTACCAAATTTATCACAACTCCATAAGAATCAACGGTATGGCTACCCAAGAAATTTCCACCTACGATGGTGTCAAGAATATACCTATTCCAAGGAGAAATACCCACATAAAAACTGCGAAGCAAGACGGTAGTGGATTGCTTATGAGTAGATCTACTCTGAGCATTGCAAATCCTATACCAAGCGTCCTTTAAGTTTTCTCCCTCAATTTGTTTGAAATTGATAACTTCTCTCTCGGGAGTATCGTTCGAAGTGGTGGATCTAGCCATCAGGATAGACTATCCCACACAGACGAGCAGAAAGCAAGCGAGAGAGAAAGGGCAAACGAAAAGGCGAATGAAAAGGCGAACGAAAAAGGCAAATTGATGAAGTGGGGGAGAGGAAAACGAGAGGCAACTGGCAAACAAAGTAAATGCAAGAGACGAGTTTGTGACACTTACTTGGATGAGTTCTTGACTTGATCTTCCTCCCCGGCAACGGCGCCACAAATTCTTCTACTGCGGCAACAAAAGTCCTTCCCTAGCGCGTAGGAATTCTTCTTGTTACTTCTCTGGTTTGCATCGGTTTTTCCCTTGAAGAGGAAAGGGTGATGCAGCACAGGAGTAGTAAGTATTTCCCTTAGTTTGAGAACGAAGGTATCGAACCAAAAGGAGGGCCTCGTCAAGTCCAAAGTACATGCGCAAAAACAAACAACTTGCACCCAACGCTTCAAAGGGGTTGCCAATCCCTTCAAGATTGTTTGCAAAAGTGAGATCTGAAGGCGGAAAGTACAACGAAGTGAAAAGTGTAAGGCTGAAAATATGGTGTGGAGTAGACCCTCGGGGCCATAGTGTTCACTAGAGGCTTCTCTCATAATAGCAAATATCACGGTGGGTGAACAAATTACTGTCGAGCAATTGATAGAACCGCGCAAAGTCATGACGATATCTAAGGCAATGATCTAGCATATAGGCATCACATCCGAGACAACTAGACCGATACTTTCTGCATCTACTACTATTACTCCACACATCGACCGCTATCCAGCATGCATCTAGTGTATTGAGTTCATGACGAACAGAGTAACACTTTTGCGCGACCTCCAAGCTTTGTGTGGAGATAGCCCCAACCTTGTTTGTAAAGGTACGGTCGCCGCCTTCAAGGGCACCAATAGTGGAATCACTGCATCTCACATTGTGTGAGGGCGTGAGGAGAATACGGTGGCCCTAGTGGCTTCTTGGGGAGCATTGTGCCTCTACACCGGTCCAACGGAGACGTACTTCCTGTCAAAGGGAAGGAACTCCGGTAACACATCCTCGTCTCCACCGGTTCCACTTGTGGTTATCTCTTACCTTTACTTTGTACTTATTATTGTTGTGGTGTATTCCTTGCTTGCACTTGTTGTCCTTGTTGTTAGCATCATATAGGTTGCTCACCTAGCTGTTCATATAGATAATCTTTTGTTGCTAACCCTAATTTGTTAAGACAAGCTAAAAAGTGGCAGTTGCCTATTCACCCCCCTCTAGTCAACCATATCAATCCTTTCAATTGGTATCAGAGTAACCCTCAGACGTTGGATGAAACATCGCTATATGGTCGGCATAGTCTGTATTTATTATAATCTTGAGTGTCATCGTAGCAGAACATTTGTTGTTCTAATTGGATGTTCTCGTGTAAACTTGACACGCTTGTCATATAGATGTGAGAGCTTGAAGCTCAACATGACAGTTTGTTTCATGTGTCCACATTGAGCATGCCTTATCATTTGGTGTTTCACTTGCAATGCATAGCACACCGTGTTGTTTGGCGTGGTGGATCATATGAGCAGTGTCGCCTTCTCAACTGATGTTTCGTGTGGTCGGCTGTGGCGCGTGTAAAGTAAGTGTGTCATGTCGTCTTCAGTGTCATCTTTCAATTTGGCGTTGCAGGTCGGCCTCGTAACCCTCCTAGGTGACGTGTTAGTTTCCCTGCCCTTCTCTTCTTTGTTCGTGATTATCTAATAGACTTGTATTCTGAAATAAATTAGAGCGGTGGAATTTGTCCATTTGAGCTCTAGTTACCTCCGCTCCCCCACTCATCCTCCCCTAAAACATGTGGCCCCCTTCCTAGCGTTACTTTTCAAATCCACACAATCACACTCGCAAGTCACCCAGATCGTTGTCCCCATCCCCTTCCCATTCTATCCTTGTTCCTCATGGAGCCGACGCCCATTCCAGGTAGGCTTCATACATTGACGAGCCCCCCTCGTCCTTCCCTATGTTTTCCAGCCACATACACTCGTCGTACCAACGTCCGCCCCAACCCCCAGCCGTAGAAGAGTGGTGATGAAAGCACAATTGCTCCCTAGGGTGGTTTTGATAATTGATCACAACATATGCATCATTGGACTAATATGTTTATCCAAGTATATTTAAAAAAAGTTCAAAAGATGCACTGGCTAAAGGCTTATGTGGAGGTGCCCCTTGATGCAAGAAAGGAATAAGATTGACCCAAGCTTCAAGCTAGAAGACTCTTCATTTTATATTTGTGATATATCACTTTTGAGACCATAGGAAAGCCAATACTATTAAAAGGGGATGAGGTATTAAAATGAACTGTTTGCTCAAGTGCTTAGAGATAGCCACCAAAAATACCCAGTCATTTTCCCACATAACCATTCTGTCGAAAACCATACATTCAAATTTGGTGCCACTAAGTTTTCAGATTTGGCACTACCGAGTTTCTTCCCAGACAGAACCCTAGCCAAACCCACCAAATCGGTGCAGCCGAAACCATATCTATGCTACTGAGTTTGGGTGACCAACTTTCTGTTGCCTCGGTACACAAAATTGGATTTTCCGAGTTTGAGTATCTGTGTCACAGAGTTGTGTCATCTGACCATTAGCCACCTTTTTGGTGCCACCGAGTTGTGTATATCAGTTCCATCGAGATTCAAAAGTTGCTGCCTTTAGTGCAAATCGGTACCACCGAGTTCATGACTTCGGTGTCACCGAGTTGGCCACTTTAGTTGTAAAGGTTGGATTTTTGGGACAACCTATATATACCCCTCCACCTACCTCTCATTCATAGAGGAAGCACTCTGAATACACACTTCATTGCCAGATCCATTTATCTGGGAGAGAGCCACCTACTCATGTGTTGAGACCAAGATATTCCAATCCAATCATTTGAAACTTGATCTCTAGCCTCCCTAAGTTGCTTCCCACCAAATCAATCTCTCCTACCGATGCCTATTCTGTGAGAGATTGATTTTGTGTTGAGGAGACTATCTTTAGAAACACAAGAGCAAGTAGTTCATAATCTACCACATCTATTACCTTTTGGAGGGTCGTGCCTCCTAGATTGGTTAGGTGTCGCTTGGGAGCCTCCTACTTCATGTTGTGGAGTTGAACCAAGATGTTTGTAAGGGCAAAGAGATCGCCTACTTCGTGAATATCTACCGTGAGTGAGGCTAGTCCTGTGTGGACGGAAGCCATGGTGGAATATACAAGGCCGCTTCTTCGTTGGCCCCTTATGGGTACTTGACTTGCCATAATTGCTAAAACTTGCCAACAACTTAAATTGGGAAAAGGATAAGTTTTTATCTTGTGAAGTAGTCTAATCACCCCCCTCTAGACATACTTTCGATCCTACAGGAGACCAGGCGGCATTGGCCAGATCCGCCCAAAGCAACATGTAATCTTCTTACGAATCAATTTCACAGATGTATATTAGTTGTATATGACATATCATTAGGTAATAGGAGAGTGCCAACCAGTGCACATCCTTCCTATATATTATGGCATGTCGGACCTGTCACACGTGACGTGGGTTAATGTTGGCTATATTGCCTTTTTATGTAGGATTGCGTAATGTAATGTAATGCATTTACATCATTGCAGCGCTCTTAATATGCAATCTAGTGTGGAGGAATGTGCTAGGTGCCGAAGTAAATGTAAACTGATTGGAGGAAGGTGCTAGGTGCCCAAGGAAATGTTGGCTTGAAATCGAGAAACAATACGAGCTGTACTAGTTCGGTGTCGGATACATGGAAAGAAAAGAGAAGACGATGTTGGAGGGGAAGCAAAAGAGAGAACACAGAGCTAAGCATCAGAAACAATTCAAAGAGTGGTGCGCGAGAAAAAGGGTCAGCAAGGACCTCGCGAGGTAGACTAGATTCTGATTTATGTAACAATATGATGGGTTCAATTCGAAGAGAGGGAATAAAGTGGGTTTATCTAAAGTTAGTGCACTATCTACTGTTATTTGAATGCTCGCCTACATAAAAAACTGAAAGCATAATTACAAACACATTAAAGGTAAAATGAACTTGAAAAGCACAAATCATAACAGTATGCCGTCGCAATGGCAAATTTAGAGTTTTCACACAACATGGGGTACACGGGGTGCTAACTTAACATGTTGTGAATTGTAGGCATGACAAAATCACTTCAAACATGAAGTTCAGAGTTGTTAATAGCATCAACTTTTGTAATTGGATCAGGCTCTACAAACCCATCAGGTCTCCTGTAACAATGCAATTCAACAATATGAAATGATTTGTCTTCTTCAATCATATTTCATATCGTTGGTGAGTTCAGTCATACTCATCATGCCATCGATGTTTAACCTCAACCACCCACTTGACGTGAAGCTCGACAACCACCCACTTAAGGTGAACCTCGTCATGCACCTGGGGTTCCTCATCAACATCTTGTTGCTTGACTTCAACATCCTCGTGTAACTTGTATTGAACTTATTCTTGCTGATTAAGTTGCACCTAATTGTGTAACTTGGCTCAACCCTGATGTCTACTACACAACCTTCTTCTTGTAGATTCGTGTTGGGCCTCCTGCTACTTCTTGAGCTTGCGTTGGTTTTTCCCTTGAAGAGGAAAGGGTGATGCAGCAAAGTAGAGATAAGTATTTCCCCCAGTTTGAGAACCAAGGTATCAATCCATTAGGAGTATCAAGATGAGGCACCAATGAACCTGCGCAAAAACAAACAAACTTGCACCCAACGCGATAAAGGGGTTGTCAATCCCTTCACTATTACTTGCAAGGTGAGATCTGATAGTGATGAAAGGTAAATAGATAAAAGTGCAGCAAGGTATTTTTGGTATTTTTGTATGTAGATCTGAATATATGATGTGTAAAATAGACCCGCGGGCCATAGTGTTCACTAGAGGCTTCTCTCATGATAGCAAGTATTACGGTGGGTGACCAAATTACTGTCGAGCAATTGATAGAATCGCGCAAAGTCATGACGATATCTAAGGCAATGATCATACATATAGGCATCACGTCCGAGACAAGTAGACCGATAGTTTCTGCATCTACTACTATTACTCCACACATCGACCGCTATCCAACATGCATCTAGTGTATTAAGTTCATAACAAACGGAGTAACGCCTTAAGCAAGACGACATGATGTAGAGGGATAAATTTATGCAATATGATATAAACTCCATCGTTTTACCCTTGATGGCAACAACATTATGCATGCCTCGCTACCCCTTCTGTCACTAGGTGAGGACACCGCACAGTATGAACCCAAAACCTAGCACTTCTCCCATTCCAAGAATTATAGATCAAGTTGGCCAAACGAAACCCATAACTCGAAGAGAATTAGAAGGATATGAAATCATGCATATAAGAAATCAGAGGAGACTCAAATAATATTCATAGATAATATGATCATAAATCCACAGTTCATCGGATCTCGACAAACATACCGCAAAAGGAAGTTACATCGGATAGATCTCCATGAAGATCATGGATAACTTTGTATTGAAGATCCAAGAGAGAGAAGAATCCATCTAGCTACTAGCTATGGACCCGAAGGTCTGTGGTGAACTACTCACGCATCATCGGAGAGGCAATGGTGTTGATGAAGAAGCCCTCTGTGTCCGAATCCCCCTCCGGCAGGGCACCAGAACGATCCCTCGATGGGATCTCGCGGAGACAGAAGCTTTCTGTGGCGGAAAAGTATTTTCGTGGCTCCCTCTGGTGGTTTCGGAATTTTTGGGAATTTATAGGCGAAAGAGGTAGGACAGAGGAGGCAAGGGGGGCCCACGAGCCTGCTAGGCGCGCCCCCCTAGGGCGTCCCTGGGGGGCTCGTGACCTCCCATGAGACCTCCTGCCTTGGTTCTCAAGTCTTCTAGGTATCTTCTGTTATGGAAAAAATCACCCCGCAGGTTTTATTCCGTTTGGACTCCGTCTAATATTCTTTTCTGAAAAGGTCAAAAACACGGAAAAAACAGAAACTGGCACTAGGCACTGAGTTAATAGGTTAGTCCCAAAAACGATATAAAATGGCATATAAATGCATGTAAAACATCCCAAGTTGATAATATAATAGCATGGAACAATGAAAAATTAAAGATATGTTGGAGACGTATCAAGCATCCCAAAGCTTAACTCCTGCTCGTCCTCGAGTAGGGAAGTGATAAAGACCGAATTTTTGATGTGGAATGCTACCTAACATATTTGTTCTTTGTAACTTCTTTATTGTGGCATGAATGTTCAGATTCGTAAGATTCAAAACAATAGTTTAATATTGAAATGAAAACAATAATACTTCAAGCATACTAGCAAAGTAATCATGAACTTTTGAAATAACAAGGCCAATAAAAGTTATCCCTACAAAATCATATAGTCTGGCTATGCTCCATCATCCCCACACAACTAATTTAAATCATGCACAACCCCGGTATTGGCCAAGTAATTTTTTTGCACTCTTACTTTCTCAAACTTTTTCAACCCTCACGCAATACATGAGCGTGAGCCATGGATATAGCACTATAGGTGGAATAGAGTGTGGTGGAGGTTGTGAGGCAAAAAGAAGGAGATGGTCACATCGACTCGGTGTATCAACGGGTTATGGAGATGCCCATCAATAGATATCAATGTGAATGAGTAGGGATTGCCATACAACGGATGCACTAGAGCTATAAGTGTATGAAAGCTCAAAAAGAAAACTAGTGGGTGTGCACCCAACTTGCTTGCTCACGAAGACCTAGGGGAAATTTGAGGAAGCCCATCATTGGAATATACAAGCCAAGTTATATAATAAAAATTCCCACTAGTATATGAAAGTGACAAAACAAGAGACTCTCTATCATGAAGAACGTAGTGCTAGTTTGAAGCACAAGTGTGGAAAAAGATAGTAGCATTGTCCCTTCTCTCTTTCTCTCTCATTTTTTTTGTTTGGGCTCTTTGGCCTCTTTTTTCATTTTTTTGGTGGGCATATTTGGCCTATTTTTTTATTTCCTCACATGGAACAATGCTCTAATAATTATGATCATCACACTTTTATTTACTTACAACTCAATACTTAGAACAATAATGACTCTATATGAAATGCCTCCGGCAGTGTACCGGGATGTGCAACGATCTAACTTAGCGTATGACGTTGAAACATCTCGCTAGCTATCTTACGATCATGCAATGGAAAAATGAAAATGATGGCACATGTCATGAGACGGAACGGTGGAAGTTGCATGGTAATATATCTCGGAATGGCTATGAAAATGCCATAATAGGTAGGTATGGTGGCTATTTTGAGGAAGGTATATGGTGGGTTTGTGCACCGGTGAAAGTTGCGCGACACTAGAGAGGCTATCAATGGTGGAAGGTGAGAGTGCATCTATACCATGGACTCACATTAGTCATGAAGAAATCCTATACTTATTGCGAAAGTTTTATTAGTAATCGAAACAAAGTGCTAAACGCATACTCCTAGGGGAAGGGTTGGTAGGTGTTAACCATCGCGCGATCCCGACCGCCACACAAAGGATGACAATCAATAAATCAATTATTCTACGAATTCCTAACATAGTGGTTCACCATACGTGCATGCTACGGGAATCACTAACCTCAACACAACTATTTCTAGATTCACAACACCCTACTAACATAACTCTAATATTCCATATCCATATCTCAAAACTAATTGCGAGGAATCAAACTTCTCTTACTAATAAATGCACTTGAATATGAAAGTTTTTATTATATCCTCTTTGGATGCCTATCATATTTAGGACTAATTTCATAACACACGCCAATTACCAAGTTACTTAGAGAGAGCACTCTCAAAATGATATAAGTGAAGATCGAGAGTTTGTATTTCTACAAAATATGACACTGCCGTGCTCTAAAAAGATTTAAGTGAAGCACTAGAGCAAAATCATCTAGCTCAAAAGATATAAGTGAATCCAATGGGAGCTATATTATCTAGCTCAAAAGATATAAGTGAAGCTCATGGGAGCTAAATTGCCTAGCTCAAAAGATATAAGTGAAGCTCATTGAGTATTCTAACAAATTCACGATGAGTGCATGTCCCTTTCAAGAAGGTGTGCAACAAAGATGATTGTGACAAAACAAAAATCAAAGACTCCTATAATACACGACGCTCCAAGCAAAACACATATCATGTGGTAAATTAAAATATAGCTCCAAGTAACGTTACTAATGGATTGAAGATGAAAGAGGGGATGCCTTCCCGGGGCATCCCCAAGCTTAGGCTTTTTGGTCAACTTGAATTTGGCTTGGGATGACTTGGGAATCCCCAAGCTTAGGCTCTTTCCACTCTTTATTCCATTTTCCATAAGAACATCACCCAAAACTTGAAAACTTCACAACACAAAACTTAAACAGAAACTCGTGATATCATTAGCATAAGAAAACAAACCACCAACTTTTTAGGTACTGAAGTAAACTTAAATTCCATGTAGATTGATGTTATATTACTATATTCTCACTTCTCCATGGCTCGTACCCCCCGATACTAACCATATTTCATCAAAATAAGCAATCAACACAACAAAAACCGAATCTGTCAAAAACAGACCAGTCTGTAGAAATCTGTATATTTCGTATACCTCTGCTATCCCAAAAATTCTGAAAAATTATGAAAATTAGGGCAATTGTAATATAAATCAGAAGCAAAACGAATCAACTCAAAATCTCTTTCTGGATAGGAACTAAAATTAATTTCGTTAGCACAAAGTTTCTGTCTTTTTCAGCATGATTAAACAACTATCACCAAAACTAATGATAAAGGTTCTACTTGGAACAAACACTAATCAAAATATAAAAAAACACAATCATAACAGAATCATGATGGTGTGGACTCAACAAAATAGAAAGTAAAAAGCAAAAATAAATTTATTCATTGGGTTGCCTCCTTAACAAGCGCTATCGTTTAACGCCCTTAGCTAGGCATAAGGCAATATAATCAAGTATCGTTATATTTAGTGCTCAAACCATAAGTAGCTCTCATAATGGATTCATAAGGCAATCTTATTTTCTTTCTAGTTAAGTGTTCCATGCCATTCTTTAATGGAAATTGAAATTTAATAGTGCCTTCCTTCATATCAATAACAACACCAATAATCCTAAGGAAAGGTCTACCAAGAATAATGGGACATGTCAGATTGCAATCAATATCAAGCACAATGAAATCTACGGGCACATAGTTCCTATTTGCAATAATAAGAACATCATTGATCCTTCCCATAGGTTTCTTAATAGTAGAATCCGCAAGATGCAAATTAAGAGAGCACTCATCAATCTCATTGAAACCTAGAACATCACATAAAGATTTTGGAATTGTGGAAACACTAGCACCCAAATCACACAAAACATGGCATTCATAATTTTTAATCTTGATTTGTATAGTAGGTTCCCACTCATCGTGAAGTTTTCTAGGAATAGATATTTCCAACTCAAGTTTCTCTTCAAGAGACTTCATCATAGCATCAACGATATGATTGGTAAAAGCCTTATTTTGGCTATAAGCATGTGGAGAGTTTAGCATGGATTGCATCAAGGAAATACATTCAATCAAGGGGCAACTATCATAATTAAATTCCTTGAAATTCAAAGTAGTAATTTCATCACTATTCAAAGTTTTGATATCCTCTACTCCACTTTCAGTATCAAGATAAATAGACTCCGAATCATTGAGGCGTTTCTCATCCAAAGTGGATTCACATCCAGCCCCATCATCATTAGGATTGACATTACAAAACAAGGATTCAATAGGAGTCACACCAAGCACTTTAAGATCTTCGTGATTCTCATCACATTTTTCAGGTTTAACAGCCATTTTATGGACTAAGGTAGCTTGTTTATCAGAAATCTGACCTACCAATTTTTCAAGATGAGCAAATTGAGAATTTAACGCAAGGAATTCTTTGGCCATACCATCAACCTCTTTATTCATATATGCCATAAAAGAATTTTGCTCCCTTAGTTCTCTACGAAAGTAACTATTATGGTCAAACTGTGTAGACATGAAGCTTTTAGCACTAGTTTCATTCTCTTCCAACTTTTTATAGTAAGCATAATAATCATTTGGTTAGGCCATGATGACTTAGCAAGCAGACAAGCACGCAAGCAAGCAGAAAGCAAGCAAAAGAAAGGCCGAACGAAAAAGGCAACTATTTTTGTAAATTTTGTTTTTTAGAAGTGGTGGAGAGGAAAACAAGAGGCAAATAATGTAAATGCAAGAGATGAGTTTGCGATAGGTACTTGGTATATATGCTTCACTTGAATACTCCCCAGCAACGGCGCCAGAAATTCTTCTTGCTACTTCTTGAGCTTGCGTTGGTTTTTCCCTTGAAGAGGAAATGGTAATGCAGCAAAGTAGAGATAAGTATTACCCTCAGTTTGAGAACCAAGGTATCATTCCAGTAGGAGTATCAAGATGAGGCACCAATGAACCTGCGCAAAAACAAACAAACTTGCACCCAACGCGATAAAGGGGTTGTCAATCCCTTCACGATTACTTGCAAGGTGAGATCTGATAGTGATGAAAGGTAAATAGATAAAAGTGCAGCAAGGTATTTTTGGTATTTTTGGATGTAGATCTGAATATATGATGTGTAAAATAGACCCCGGGGCCATAGTGTTCACTAGAGGCTTGTCTCATGATAGCAAGTATTACGGTGGGTGAAGAAATTACTGTCGAGCAATTGATAGAATCGTGCAAAGTCATGACGATATTTAAGGCAATGATCATACATATAGGCATCACGTCCGAGACAAGTAGACCGATACTTTCTGCATCTACTACGATTACTCCACACATCGACCGCTATCCAGCATGAATCTAGTGTATTAAGTTCATAACAAACGGAGTAACGCCTTAAGCAAGATGACATGATGTAGAGGGATAAATTCATGCAATATGATATAAACCCCATCTTTTTACCCTTGATGGCAACAACACATGCGTGCCTCGCTACCCCTTCTGTCACTAGGTGAGGACACCGCACAGTATGAACCCAGAACCAAGCACTTCTCCCATTGCAAGAATTATAGATCAAGTTGGCCAAACGAAACCCATAACTCGAAGAGAATTACAAGGATACGAAATCATGCATATAAGAAATCAGAGGAGACTCAAATAATATTCATAGATAATCTAATCATAAATCCACAATTCATCGGATCTCGACAAACACACCACAAAAGAAAGTTACATCAGATAGATCTCCATGAAGATCATGGAGAACTTTGTATTGAAGATCCAAGAGAGAGAAGAAGCCATCTAGCTACTAGCTATGGACCCGAAGGTCTGTGGTTAACTACTCACGCATCATCGGAGAGGCAATGGTGTTGATGAAGAAGCCCTCCGTGTCTGAATCCCCCTCCGGCAGGGCACCAGAACGGTCCCCAGATTGGATCTTGCAGAGACAGAAGCTTGCGGCAGCGTCAAAGTATTTTCGTGGCTCCCTCTGGTGGTTTCGGGATTTTTGGGAATTTATAGGCGAACGAGGTAGGGCAGAGGAGGCAAGGGGGCCCATGAGCCTGCTAGGCACGCCCCCTAGGGCACGCCTAGGGGGCTCGTGACCTCCCACGAGACCTCCTGCCTTGGTTCTCATGTCTTCTGGGTATCTTCTGTTATGGAAAAAAATCATCCCGCGGGTTTTATTCCATTTGGACTCCGTTTAATATTCTTTTTTCTGAAAAAGGTCAAAAACACGGAAAAAACATATCATATTGCATGAAACATATCACTAGGCACTGAGTTAATTGGTTAGTCTAAAAAATGATATACAATGGCATATAAATGCATGTAAAACATACCAATTCGATAATATAATAGCATGGAATAATCAAAAATTAAAGATACGTTGGAGACGTATCACCTCCAAGCACAAAGTTTTGTAGGACAATAGCAAATTTCCCTCAAGTGGATGACCTAAGGTTTATCAATCCGTGGGAGGCATAGGATGAAGATGGTTTATCTCAAGTAACCCTACAATAAAATAACAAAGAGCCTCTTGTGTCCCCAACACACCCAATACAATGGTAAATTGTATAGGTGCACTAGTTCGGCAAAGAGATGGTGATACAAGTGTAATATGGATGGTATATATAGGTTTTTGTAATCTGAAAATATAAAAATAGCAAGGTAACAAATAGTAAACATCGAGCAAAACATTGTATAAATGCTTGGAAACAAGGCCTAGGGTCCATACTTTCACTAGTGCAAGTTCTCTCAACAATACTAACATAGTTGAATCATATATAAATCCCTCACGTACGACAAATAGTTCACTCCAAAGTCACACACAACATAGAACAAACGAAGAAATTATTCTAGGGTACGAAACCACCTCAAAGTTATCTTTTCTGATCAATCTTATGAGCTATCCCTATAAGTGGCACAAACAACCCTAGAGTTCATACTAAAAATAACACCTTATGATACACATCAACCAAAACCCTATTGTAACCTAGATACTCCAATGTCACAACAAGTACCCATGGGCATGATTATATGATATGCATCATATAATTTCAGATTCATCATGTTCAATCCAACACAAAGAACTTCAAAGAGTGCCCCAAAGTTTCTACCAGAAAGTCAAGAAAAAAACATGTGCCAACCCCTATGCATAGATTCCCAAGGTCACGGAACCCGCAAGTTGATCACCAAAACATACATCAAGTGGATCAATAGAACATCCCATTGTCACCAGAAATATCCCATCGCAAGACATACATCAAGTGTTCTCAAATCCTTAAAGACTCAATCCGATAAGAAAATTTCAAAGGGAAAACTCAATTCATCACAAGAAGATAGAGAGGGGAAAACTCCATGTGATTCATCTATATTAATAAAGCTTGCGATACATCAAGATCGGACCATCTCAAGAACACGAGAGAGAGAGAGAGATTGAACACATAGCTACTAGTACATACTCTCAGTCCCGAGGAGGATTACTCACACATTATCATGGTGAGAAAGAGAGATTTATTGATGGACAGGTGGAGCCTCTAAGAGAAGGAGGCGATGGCGGCCACGGCACCGGTGACGGGGGGCGGCGGTGGCGACGGGTTACGGCACCTTGCACCTCCTTCTTCCTTGGTCTTGGTGCTGTAATAGAGGAGCGTATCTCCTTCTTGGCGGCTGCCAAGGGATAGGTATATTCGTGGCTCTTGGTGGCTCTCCCAAAATTAGGGTTTTTCTCTACTTATATGTGCCTATGTGGTGCTCTATGGCCCTCCGATGGATGGACACTTGATCCAATGACTCTCGGGCACCTCTAGAACCTTCCTATGGGATCCTCACAACCCTCATGTCTCCAAAGTCGTGGCTTGGTCGAATATATCACATATGTTAAGAGTTGGACTCAATCACGTCAACAATTCTCGAATCCCGTAGTCAGATATTTTCCTACAGTAAAATGGGTCTCCACATCGTACAAGGAATTCGTTTTGAACGAATGTGTAGACCAAAATCATTGCCATAAAACTCTCCAAACTTTTCTAATTTTAGCGTTTTTCATTTGACTCTGTCTTCTCGGGTTAAATTGACGATCTCTAAAAACTGTTTGTGGACAGATTTCGGGAAAGTGAGAGTCCTCCACCAACAAGGCTCTTTTTGCATTTTTTTCGACAATTTCTAATTAATTCCTACAAATAAAAGTGTGAAACAAGAACTTGTGCAATGTTGCAACCATGAATAGTTAGTCCAAAAAAATAATATAAAGTTGTAGTAAAATGATAATATAACAGCATGGAACAAGCAAAAATTATAGATACGTTGGAGACGTATCAGCATCCCCAAGCTTAATTCATGCTCGTTCTCGAGTAGGTAAATGATAAAAACAGAATTTTTGATGTGGAATGCTTCGTAACATGTTCATCATTTTTTTCTTTGTATATCATTGACATTTGGACTTGTAAGTGATTCAAAGCAATAGTCTAGTTTTAACATAATGACTTCAATACTCAAGATTGTCAACAAGCAACCATATCTTTCAAAATATCAACACTAAAGAAAGTTATCCCTAGCCCATCATTCTCAATCATTGATCCATTCATGAAACACACTCAAATATTAGCTATGCCCGATGCTCAAGTACGATCATAGTGTTCCCTAGTTGGTGCTTATAAGAGAAGATTGAGACTCAAAGCAAAAATAAAAACCGCATAAATTAAATAGATAGGCCCTTCGTAGAGGGAAGTAGGGATTTGTAGAGGTGCGAGTGCGAGAGCTCAAGGTTTAAATTGAGAGAGAAAAAATATTTTGAGTAGCATGCTTTTCCTGCAAACAAAAACGACAAAGCAGCTCACAATACTTTCCATGCTAGATACATTATAGGCGGTTCCCAAACAGAATGGTAAAGTTTTTACCCCCCCCGCCTCCACCAATCAATCACACTCCACGGCGATCCGAATCCACGGGTACCGTCCATACCAACAACATTCCTCAGGGAGTTTTGTTTCATTATATTTGATTTGATTTTTGAGCATGGAACTGGGCATCCCGAATACGAGCCCCTTTCTTGTGAATGATTGTGAATCAACACATATCGTGAGAATAACCCACCTAGCATGGAAAAATATTGGATACCCCCACCGATTTCATGAGCGGTACGGACACACAAAAGAGAAAATTTATTTTGAAAATTTAGAGATGGCACATACAAATTTGCTTGGAACGACATGGAAATATCGCATATAGGTAGGTATGGTGGACTCATGAGGCAAAACTTGGTTTAAGGTTTTTGGATGCACAAGTAGTATTTCTACTTAGTACAAATGAAGGTTAGCAATTAGATTGGGAAGAAATCAAACCAAGAAACGAAAATTCACATAAGTGAGCATTGAGTCATAACTAACACCGAATAATGCACCACAGTAGGATGTAACTTCATTGCATAACTATTGACTTTCATGCATGCATAGGGAATCACAAACCTTAAAACCAATATTCCTACTTAAAGCATAATTACTCACTAACATGACTCACATATTACTATAATCATGTTTCAAAACTATTACAAAGAATCAAGTTTAATTTGTCCCATGATATTCATGAAAGTTTTTATTATATCCCTCTTGGATATCTTTTACTTTGGGACTAGTTTCATATATTGCCATTGCCCTTTATACATGCTCAAACCAATTTAAAGGAAGCACAAGAGAATAAATATTTCATCCCTCAAAAAGGTATAAGTGAAGCATTAGAGGAAATGACAAGCTACTCACAAAAGATATAAGTGAAGATCAATGAGTAGTCAAACAATTAAGGAGATTTGTGAGGACTCTCTCTCCCTCAAAAAAATATTTTTAGATCTGAGTATTTTAATTAAACAATTTTTTTTTAGAAATAGCACTCCAAGAATAGGATGCATCATGTGAACGAATAAAAATTTAGCCTCAACATAGTCTAACCGATAGTTGACGAAGAGAGGTGGGATGCGTAGCATCCCAAAGATTAGAAGCTTGAGAGTTCTTGAAATATTTACTTGGGATGCCTTGCTCATCCCCAAGCTTGAGCTTTTATATCTTTTCAATCCTCTCGTATCCCGGTTTCACCTATTCTCAAAAACTTCATCCACACAAAACTTGAAAAAAACTCGTAAGATTGGTTAGTGCACATAATAATAAATCAACTATTTATGTACTGCCAAGACAAGTTGCATAATAATAGCAAACATCATATACTGTTTACTATCATTTCCAAAATTTATATCTATCAATATAGGTTATGGAAACTGTAGGATAAGTAGAGAACAAAACTATGACAACAATCTGTTCGAACAGAACAATGTGTAGAAATTTATGAAAACAATGTACTTATGTAACTTAACAAATGATGAAAATTTAGTACATGCTATAAAATTTATATGAAAACACTGTGTAAAAATTTCATAAACTTTACATGTTCGAGTAAAATATGAAAATTCAAACACTACATCACCAGTTTGTGTTTTTACACATCACCAATCAAAGCATGCAATGCAAGCATCCTAATGCAATTCTTGGAACTTTTTATTGAAAAAAAGATTATAAATAACACCTAACAGATAGAAACAAAATAAATTGACGCTCCAAGAAAAAATCATATTATATGATGAAAAAATATAGCTCCAAGTAAGATATACCGATAATGTTGAAGACGAAAGAGGGGATGCCTTCCAGGGCATCATCCCCAAGCTTAGGCGCTTGAGTCTTCCTTGGATATTACCTTGGGGGTGCCTTGGGCATCCCCAATCTTAGGTTCTTTTCACTCCTTATTCTCCTCATATTGGTGTCTCACCGAAAACTTGAAAACTTCAATCACACAAAACTTAACGGAACTTCGTGAGATGGGATAGTATAATAAATAATGATCATTCACTTAGGTACTATCAAGAAAAGATTCATAATTGTTCCCACATGATACCTACTGTATTGTACTATTCCCATAATTTATATGACTAAATATAAGCTATGGGAACACTAAAACAAGCAAACTATGCATGCAAAACAAAATCTGTCAAAAACAGGACAGTGTGTGAAGATCTGTAGTGTAACCATACTTCCATGTCTATAAAAATTCTGAAAATTAGGACAATCCAGGAAATTTGTATATCAATCATGTGTAAAATATTCATATCAAAATCACGTTCCAGTGAATTTACAAAAATCCTGGATTGAGAGCAAAAGTTTCTGTTTTCGCACATAATCAACTCAACTATCATCCACACTATCCCAAAGGCTTTACTTGGCACTTTATTGAAACAAAAGCTATTAAAAATGATTACTAGAGTAGCTTAATCATGTGAACACATCAAAATATAAACTAAAAGTGTTGGTTTGTCCCCCAACAAGCGCTTTTCTTTAATGCCTTTTAGCCAGGCATGATGATTTCAATGATGCTCACATAGAAATAATAATTATAACATGCAAAAGAGCATCATGAATCTCATGACAAGCACATTTAAGTCTAACCCAGTTCCTATGCATAAGGATTTTGTGAAAAAACTATTTATTGGAGCAAGAATCAACTAGCATAGGAAGGAAAAATAAGCACAACTTCAAAACTTTGAACACATAGGGAGGAAACTTGATATTATTGCAATTCCTACAAGCATATGTTCTTCCCTCATAATAATTTTCAGTAGCCTCATGAAGGAATTCAACAATATAACTATCACATACAACATTCTTTTCATGATCTACAAGCATAGAAAATTTATCACTCTCCACATAAGCAAACTTCTTCTCATTCATAATAGTGGGAGCAAACTCAACGAAATAACTATCATGAGGTACTTGATTGACATAACCACTTTGAATATTAAAATCATGATAACAAGTTTCATGGTTACTATAACTCTTTATAGCATACATGTCATCGGAATAATCATCATACATAGGAGGCATGCTATCATCATAATAGTTTTGCTCATCAAAACTTGGGGGACTAAAAATGTCATATTCATCAAGCATAGCATCCCCAAGCTTGTGGCTTTGCATATCATTAGCATCATCAATATTCAGAGAATTCATACTAACATTATTCCTATCATGCTCATCACTCAAAGATTTAGTGCCAAAAATTTTAGTAACTTCTTATTCTAACACTTGAGCACAATTTTATCTTCCATCATTTTCACGAAAGATATGGAAAAGATGAAGCATATGAGGCAACCTCAATTCCATTTTTTTTGAGTTTTGTTTTATAAAACCAAACTAGTGAAAAACAAGAAAATAAAAGATTTAATTGCAAGATTTCAGATATACCTTCAAGCACTCACCTCCCCAGAAACACCGTCAGAAAAGAGCTTCGTTGACGGGATGTGAGTGCCGCTTAACTAGCCTCCCCGACAACGGTGACAGAAAAGAGCTTGATGTCTACTACACAACCTTCTTCGTGTAGACTCGTGTTGGGCCTCCAAGCGCAAAGTTTTGTAGGACAGTAGCAAATTTCCCTAAAGTGGATGACCTAAGGTTTATCAATCCATGGGAGGCATAGGATGAAGATGGTCTCTCTCAAGTAACCCTGCAATCAAATAACAAAGAGCCTCTTGTGTCCCCAACATACCCAATTCAATGGTAAATTGCAAAGGTGTACTAGTTTGGCGAAGGATGGTGATACAAGTGTAATATGGATGGTAGATATAGGTTTTTGTAATCTGAAAATAAAAAAAAATCAGCGAGGTAACAAATAGTAAACAACGAGCAAAACGTTATATAAATGCTTGGAAACAAGGCCTAAGGTCCATACTTTCACTACTGCAAGTTCCCTCAACAATACTAACATAGTTGAATCATATACAAATCCCTCACCTGTGACAAAGAGTTCACTCCAAAGTCACAAATAGCGGAGAACAAACAAAAAAATTATTGTAGGGTACAAAACCACCTCAAAGTTATCTTTTCTGATCAATCTTATGAGCTATCCCTATAAGTGTCATGAACAACCCTAGAGTTTGTGCTAAAATAACACCTGAAGATACACATCAACCAAAACCCTAATGTTACCTGGATACTCCAATGTCACCACAAGTATCGATGGGCATGATTATACGATATACATCACATAATTTTATATTCATCATGTTCAATCGAATACAAAGAACTTCAAAGAGTGCCCCAAAGTTTCTACCGGAAAGTCAAGACGAAAATATGTGCCAACCCCTATGCATAGATTCCCAAGGCCACGGAACCCGCAGGTTGATCACCAAAACATACATCTAGTGGATCAATAGAACATTACATTGTCACCACAGATATCCCATCGCAAGACATACATCAAGTGTTCTCAAATACTTAAAGACTCAATCCGATAAGAAAACTTCAAAGGGAAAACCCAATTCATCACAAGAAGATAGAGAGGGGGAAAACTCCATATGATTCATCTATATTAATAAAGCTTGCAATACATCAAGATCGTGCCATCTCAAGAACATGAGAGAGAGATTTAACACATAGCTACTAGCACATATCCTTAGGGCCGAGGACGATTACTCACACATTATCATGGTGAGAAAGAGAGATTTGTTGATGGATAGGTGCAGCCCCGAAGAGATGAAGGCAATGGCGGCCACGTCACCGACGACGGGCGGCGGGGGTGGCGACGGGTGGCGGCCTTTGCCCCTCCTTCATCCTTGGCCTTGGTGCTGTAATGGAGGAGCCTCTCCCCTTCTTGGCGAGTGCTAAGGGAGAGGCCAATTCGTGGCTCTTGGTGGCTCTCCCAAATTTCGGGTTTTTCTCCCCTTATATGTGCCTGTGTGGTTCTCTATGGCCTCCGATGGATGGACCCTTGATCCAATGGCTCTCGGGCACCTCTAGAATCTTCCTAGGGGCTCCTCACAGCCCTCATATCTCCAAAGTCGTGGCTTCGGCGAATATATCAAATATGTTAAGAGTTGGACTCAATTACGTCAACAATTCTCGTGACCCCGTCATCAGATATTTGCCTTCAGTAAAACGGGTCTCTAGATCGCATACAAACTCCGTTTTGGACGAATGTGTAGTCCAGAATCATTGCCATAAAATTCCCACACTTTTCTAGTTTGAGCTTGTTCCATTTGACGCCGTCTTAGGGTGTAAAACTAACGATATCTAAAAACTATTTGTGGACAGATTTCAGGAAAGTCAGAGTCCTCCTCCAACAAGTCTCCTTTTGCGTTTTTCCACAATTTCTAATTAATTCCTACAAATCAAAGTGTAAAACAAGAACTTGTGAAATTTTGCAACCATTAATAGGTTATTGCCAAAAAAATATACAAAGTTGTAGTAAAATGATTGTAAAACATGCAAGAATGATAATATAACAGCATGAAAAAAGCAAAAATTATAGATACGTTGGAGATGTATCAACCACTGCTTCGATGAAAATGAAACCATTACGGCCTAACCCTTGCTGCACAAGCTTCTCTTTAAAATTATTGATTGTGATTGAGTCTTCGAACCATGACTTCGGTGCTGGTTGACAAAAATATGCTTTATGCATAATGAACCGGACCATCCATAACTTATCCATCTGCAGCATAAAGCATGGTCATTTAATTAACTCTTGGAAGATTCGTCCCAATAACGCAATTCTTGATTAATCAAACACACAACTAACAATTGCCCTATATGAGGCAGATTGTGAAAATGAGTTGACAGCGACAACAAAGACAAATACCTGCTTCATGGATGGGGATGCGAACAAGCTCCGACGAACAAAGGGATTGAAGACATCCTTGATGGTCGGCAATGTTGACGACATCCTTCCTTGCTGGATTGGGATTGAGAGTGGAAGAAGCTAAGGTGGGCAAAAATGGTGGTTTTGAGGGGGGCTTATGAGAGGGGTGGATGGGTGGATGCAAGGCAAACATATTTAAAGAGACAAAAGGAGCTGATCCATCTGGAGAGGGAATAAATGCGTAGGTGGATGATGTGAGGAACGTGACACACCAATCAATCAGACTACTTCAGGAGTAAAGACATCGCTACATAATATATCAGACGGTCTAACATGTGTCAAATAGGCGAGACACTCTAGAAAATAAGACACATCCAGATAGAAAGTCACACGATCTGGTATCGTAAATATGAATGCCTAGGGAACATGCGTGTTCCGGTGGTAGCATGCCTAGGGAAAATACATTTCATGGATCGGTCACGCCTAACTACAAGGCATAACAGCTAAACCAATATGACATGGTTTCATGAGGCGTCTCAGGACTGCGCCATGCTGGCGGCGTGACCGACGACCATGGACCACGACTAGTCAAAGGTAGCTAGGAGGAAGGCGTGCAAATGTGTATGTTGCACGTGTGATGGTCATGCGCGAATGGGAGGGTCAAGCGATGATGTCTAGGCACACTTCTATTCTTGTAGACTATGTTGGGCCTCCAATCGCAGAGGTTTGTAGGACAACATCAATTTCCCTCAAGTGGATGACCTACGGTTTATGGAACTCAGGGAAGTAGAGGTTGAAGATGGTCTCTCTCAAGCAACCCTGCAATTAAGAAACAAGAAATCTCTTGTGTCCCGAACACACCTAATACAATGGTAAATTTTATAGGTGCACCAGTTCAGCGGAGAGATGGTAAAATATGGGTGATAGGTGTGGCAAATCAAGGTAATATAAATCTGTAATAAAAAATTACAGCAAGATGCAAGTGACAAAAGTGAGCACAAACGGTGTAACAATGGTGAGAAACAAGGCCTAGGCTTCATACTTTCAGTAGTGGCAACTCCCAACAACATTAACATAGTCTAATCACATGATATTTCCACTAAAACATGCAATGGAGACGTACTCGGAGGTCATTCCTTTGTGATCAAGGGAGGACGAGAATTATGTAGGGCTACAAAAGCACACCTCAGAGTTCGTAGTTCTCATCTATGGATTTCCCAATGTCACCGCGGCCATCCAAAGAGAGTACCACAATCACCACAACATATCTTAAGGATACTCAAAGATGAACACCAAGAGACTCTCAATCTTCAATCAATTCACAAAAGAGGAAATCACTCATGAAAATATTCTTCTAATCCATGTCCAATAGACCACTGTCACCATGGTATCGGAGATTATACTAGATAAGATCAAGTGAGTACATCAATCCAATACATAGAAGAAGGGGAAACATCATGGGATCACCCTAGATTAACATAGCCTATGATCACAATCAAGATCACATCACGCGAGAGAGAATTAACCACATAGCTACTATAGAAGACCTCAACCCCGAGGAGGAACTACTACAGTTTCAAGGAGGGAGGAAGCAACGTCGACGGAGATGAATGTGGGGGCACTTCCCCATCCCGACAGGGTGCCGACATAGGAATTCTGGTTTCCCGAAACTTTTTGGCGATGGTGGCGGAGATCGGAATTGCTTCTGGTTAAAAGGGTTCTAGAATCAGGGTTTCCTCCACGGGGGTAAAAATAGGGTGAAAGGGGGCACAAGGGGAGGTCCCACTCGCCCAGGCGGCCTGGTGGCGCGGCCTCCCCCTAGGCCGCGCCAGGTGGCCGCCTGGATGGGGGGTGGCCCCCTCTGGCTCTCCTTCGGGCCTCTAGAGTCTTCTAGAACGTTGCTTTTTTATATATTTTCTGTGGAATTTTTTGGGCACTGTAAATATGGGTATAAACCTGCGATTCGCAGACATCAACAGACATAAACTGGCATTGGGTGCACTGAGTTAGTAGGTTAGTCCAAATATGTTGAAAAAGGTACGAAAGTGTACAAAACACATAGCAATATCACCCAAAACATGCATGGAGCAAGCAGAAATTATAGTTATGTTTGGGACGTATCAACATTCCCAAGCTTAATTCCTGGTCGTCCTCGAGTAGGTAAATGATAACAATCATAATTTATGTGGTGACATGCTTACACACATATAAGATCTTCAAAGTAAAGCAAGTAAGATATGCAATTCAAGTCAAGACAATAACAAGCAAGAGTCTATATCTAGTATTGAAACTAGAAAAGTAAGAACATAAAGGTGCAAGAGCTCTCGCTGTCCGTGACTCGAATGTTCGCAAATGGTGTTTGCGTTTAAGAAGTGGGAGATGGGTTTAGAGCATAAAAAATACTATATAGTTTAATTGAGAACTCAATCTACTAAAACTTCACACTTTGTCTCCTTCGGAATCTTATTTTGACCCATCCCCATACCACTAGTGAGGCACAAGTCAAAATGATTCTCTCCCTTTCGACCTTGAGCACTCATGCAATGGATGAGCGCGAGCAATATATATTGACACTTAGGATGGAAAGGAGAATAATGATGGGGAAGGAAGACAAAAAAGGTGCGAAAGGCTCACATCAATGAGGACAATCATAGGCGAGAGAAAGGCAAATGAAAGATATGATGTGAGGAGTAGGGATTGGCATGCAACGGATGCACATATGAGCTAAGGTAAGCTCTCCAATGGAACTAGTGGGGGTGCATCCAACTTGCTTGCTCATGAAGACCTAGAGCTCATTTGAGGAGGCTCATCATTGGAATATACAAGCCAAGTTCTATAGTGTAAGGGTCCCCACATAGTTATGCATGAATGATAATCTTTGTGGAGTACAAATATAACAATGGAGTACGAGTGTGGATCTTTCAAAAGGAATAGTAGTGTTGGCCCCTTCTCTCTTTTTTTACTTTCCTTTTTATTTTATTTTTGTGGCCACTTTGGCTGTGTCTATTTATCTCTCATTTGTCCTGTTTGGGATCTTTTCATGTGTCCTCTTTTGGGATCTTTTAATTTGTCATCTTTGGGATCTTTTCCTCACTTAAGGTCAACACTCTATATTTTACAAGAAATAAAAAGAAGATCTTCACACTTTATAAGAAGTACTCAACATAAAGATAAATGAAAACTATCATGATGTATGCAAATGTATGCCTCTGCCAGTGTAGCAGGATATGCAGTGATACTAGCGCGTCATGTAGCAATAATAAGGTCAAGGCCCAACTAGCATGCAGCTCCTCGATCAATCAAAAGCATGTATGATGTGAAGATCAAGTCATGAGATGGTGGATGTTGCATGACAATGTATCTCGGAAAGGCTATGGACATGCCTTAATAGGTAGGTATGGTGGCTGTTTTGAGGAAGGATATAATGAGTCTTATGATGACAGAGCGTATCATGCCAAGGGTTTGGATGCACCGGCGAAGCATGCACCAACTCTCAAGATGAGAAATGGCAATGCACGGTACCGAAGAGGCTAGCAAAATATGGATGGTGGAAGTGCCAACAATCGAATACTCGCATTAGTCCGAAGAACTCATGCACTTATTATCAGTGAATCTCTATCTAGTGAGGAGATTCACAAAGAGACAAGTACCCCAAGGAGGAGCGTTTGGGGGTTTGATTATCCTTGCGCATCCTTGATCCATCATAACGTGAGGGTACTCTATATATTCCAACCCCTCCAGAGGTTAGCGATCCATCTAGTAGCTAGAGTTCTCAACTAAATTTTTTTTAGTTTTGAAAATACACACGGATTGCCCAAAATACGACACCTATCACTAATAGGCTCAAGCTCTTGACACCAAAAGTCCAAACATTACTCAAATCAATACCTCCAAACTATTGCAAGTTACTACTATACTTAAATAGCAACCTCAATTACCTACTCATGCAAGACACACAACTCAGTGCAACAAGCCAGCTCTCTAAACAAGATAAGCATCGTAACTCAAGAAAGTTACAAAAGCAACCTAAATAAAATCTCTTAAAAAGAGAAAGCATGAAAACTAAGAGCTAAGCATGACATCAACTATGAAAAGATAAAGAACACACAAAAAGATAAGCATGAAAACCTATGTTGTGTTCTAGGGCGGAGTGGAGCGTGTTTCTCTCCCAAACAAAGAGGGCTAGGGTACAAATTGTTATGAACAGCAAGCAAAACTAAAACAAACTAAAAAAGTAAAGAGAGGGACGCTCCAAGCATAACACATAACATACGAAGTGATAAAAATATAGCATGGAGAAGGATGAACTCATGAATGTTGATGGAGAAGGGGATGCACGAGGGCATCCGCAAACTTATACGCTTGATTCTCCTTGAATATTTCTTGGGGTGTATGGGGGCATCCCCAAGCTTGAGCGCTTGACACTTCTGGATCTTCTTTCATCATCTTCCATCGCATACTTGAAAACTCCCTTCATACGAAACTCATCATAAGCTGATTAGAGTGGTTAGTGCCCATAATAAAATAATTTTTTCTCCATTGAAAATAAAGATTTTCAAGAAGAGATACTGTTTCTCAAGATTGCCAAAAAGTTTTTGCAAAGAAAAAGCAAGCTTAGGATTTGCAAAACAATGGGAACGCAAAACAGGGCAGAATGTGGGAAAAACAAACAAGAAGGTAGTAAATAATTTTTTCGGGGCACTTCTGCTACTCAAATAAAAAACTCAGAACAGACGCCAGAAAGTCAACTATATAGAGCACACTGTCAAACAAATTCAGATCAAAAAGATGATATGGTGATTCTTGGCTAGTTTTTCCGTCGAGTAGACAAAATCTATTTCTGGACAACATGTCACAACTTTTGAACTTTCTTGCAATCGGAGGCTAACACTTGGCACAAAGCTTGAAAATAAAGATACAATGATGGTGCTACAGTAGTAAAAATCATCAAGACCACTAAAACTGAAAGTAAAAACTCAAAGTAAAGATAACAAGGGTTGTCTCCCTAGAACTCTTTCTTTATAGCCATAAAGATAGGCTTAAGATTTTAATGATGGTCTCGTAGGAATAAGAGTTGTAGAACGAAAAAGAGCATCAAGAAGCAAATACCAAACACATTTAAGTCTAACATGCTTCCTATGCATAGGAATATGGCAATATCATAAAGCAATAAGCATAGGAGGCAAAACAAGTGCAGCTTCAAAACCTTCAACATAAAGAGAGGAAACTTGATATTATTGAAATGTATATAAGCATATGTTCCCTTATCATAATAATTTTCAGTGGGATCATGAATAAACTCAACAATATAAGTATCACATAAAGCATTGTTACCATGATCCACATGCAAAAAGGTACTCTTACTCTCCACATAATCATAATCTTTCTCATTGGTAATAGTGGGAGTAGGACTATCATAAACAACTTGAACACTATAGATTAATTGTGTATTGAGGAGATGGTGTTCAGCAAGGGAGTAATTCCCTCCATGATTATGACCAGTTTCATATGGATAATTTCTCCTTATGTCATAGGTATCTTTACAATCACTATAGATAGGAGTTATAACAACATCATGGTAGAGAAGAGCATTATTATTGCTAGCAACTATATTTGTAAACATGTTGTCTTTATTCTTACTAGCAAAAGAATTATCAATTATCACATCACTAATGGGTAAAGGACTTGAAATCCTATCATCCCCAACCTTAAAGCTTTCCATATCATCTGTTTCAGAGTTGGTACCAAAAAGATTTTCAAGATCATAAGTAGCATTATCATCATCTTCCCAATCACAATAAGTAACATGCATATCATAATAAAAATCATCTTAAATAGTACCTATGGACTTATCATCAAGGTAATAATGAATGCAATCAAGCTCACCATCCTCCATAAAATTATGTCCGTTAAGATAAAAGTTGATGCGAGGAATATGCTCAGGCTAGGTTGATACCCATTCGTCTTCCTTCTTGTTCCTCTTCCTCCTCTTCTTTTTCTTCTTCTTCACATTAGGAGGGAGTGGTTGGAGAGGAAGCTTCTCCACATATTCTGGTTTATCATTAGAAACAATAGGGGAAACTTGGGAGGAACTCTCCTTTTTATTAGTGGAAACATAAGAGACATTTTTATGCTTTGGTAAAGTTCCCTCCTTTCCAATCTTACTTATGTAATCATTTTCACGACAATTAACAACACAATAGAGATGGCATTTTTGCAAAGTGTTGTTTATTCCTAAGGCATTATCATCTAGCCAAGAAGTTTTTTCTGATAACTCTTCACACATCAAAAATAACATAAGTTCATCATAAAGATCAGAAGTGATCATGTTATCACACAACTAGTTAACAATTATGTTTTGAAAGTACATGCATTGGAAATTAAAGTGACCCGCTATACCACAAAGTTCACAAGTAAAAGGATAAATGTCACACAATTCTCTAGCAATTTCATTTAAATCTCTAACCCAAGTGATTGTTCTTTCATGCTTATGTTGCTTACAATACTTCTCTTCTTCAACCATAGGCCTTTCACAAGGTCTATCCACTCCACGAAAATTAACATGCTTATATAAAACTTCATTTTCAGGAATTGGATCATGCATGTTGCAGTTATCATTAACAATTTCATTTTCTTTGCCAATCTCTTTTAAAGGATCATGATGCTTGATCCAATTATCCTTAGGCATATTAAGATGTGAAGCAAAAGATTTGAGGAAATCAACAAGGAGTTGAGAATCAAGCCCAAACTTAGCACTAAACTTACTAAAACTTGCAGTTTCAACAAAGGCCTTAATGCAATGATACTCATAATTTGTACCCGACTCTTTACCTTTGTCGATCTCCCAATCTTTAGTAATGCGTTGAATTCTTTCAAGGAGTTCCCATTTAGCATCAATCATTTCGTTTGTGAAAGAACCCATAGAGGAAGCATCGAGCAAGTCTTTATCCTGTCGAGAGAGCCTCACATAGAAATTAGTAACAATCATATCTGTGGGGAGCCCAAGGTTCGGACATTTTAGCATTAAAGTTTTCAGTCTCCCCAAGCTTGAGCTATGCTCTCTCCGTCATGAGGATAGAAATTATAAAAATAATTCTTATTCTCATGGACTTCATGAAGAGGATAAAACTTGTAGTAAAAGAGAGACTCAATCTCTTCCCAATCCCGTAGGTGAGAATCATCTAGTAGCCTATACCATTCCAATGCTTTTCCTTTCAGTGACAAGGCAAATAATTTCCTCATGACTCCATATCTTTTCAAACCTAAAATCTTAAACAACTCACGAAGTTCTGTAAGTTTCAACAAATGAATACTAGGATTGGCCGTTCCATCTCCTGCATAACAATTATTCCTAATTATTTCAATTATCCCAAGTGGTATTTCGAATGGGATACATTCAGTAGGTGGAGGAGACTTCTCTACCATGGGTGTGATAAAGCAGCCTTCCCCAAGAAGCGAATAAGAGTGCAGTTTTCCATAAACCTAACTAGTGAAAATAAAAACAAGAAACGGAAAGATTTAATTGCAAGATCTAAAGATATACCTTCAAGCACTCACCTCCCCGGAAACGGCGCCATAAATAGCTTGATGTCTACGCACGCTTTTATTCTTGTAGACTATATTGGGCCTCCAAGCGCAGAGGTTTGTAGGACAACTACAATTTCCCTCAAGTGGATGACCTAAGGTTTATCGAACTCACGGAAGTAGAGGTTGAAGAAGGTATTTCTCAAGCAACCCTGCAATTAAGAAACAAGAAGTCTCTTGTGTCCCCAACACACCTAATACAATGGTAAATTGCATATGTGCACCAGTTCAATGGAGAGATGGTAAAATATGGGTGATAGGTGTGGCAAAGCAAGGTAATATAAATCTGTAATAAAAAATTACAGCAAGGTAGCAAGTGACAAAAGTGAGCAGAAATGGTGTAACAATGGTGAGAAACAAGGCCCAGGCTTCATACTTTCACTAGTGGCAACTCCCAACAACATTAACATAGTCTAATCACATGATATTTCCAGTAAAACATGCAATGGAGACGTACTCGGAGGTCATTCCTTTGTGATCAAGGGAGGACGAAAATTATGTAGGGCTACAAAAGCACACCTCAAAGTTCGTAGTTCTCATATATGGATTTCCCAATGTCACCACGGCCATCCAACGAGAGTATCACAAGAACCACAACATATCTCAAGGATAGTCAAAGACAAGCACCAAGAGACTCTCAATCTTCAATCAATTCACAAAAGAGGAAATCACTCATGATAATATTCTTCTAATCCATGTCCAATAGACCGCTGTCACCATGGTATCGGAGATTATACTAGATAAGGTCAAGTGAGTACATCAATCCAATACATAGAAGAAGGGGAAATATCATGGGATCACCCTATATTAACATAGCCTATGATCACAATCAAGATCACATATGGGAGAGAGAATTAACTACATAACTACTATAGAAGACCTCGGCCCCGAGGAGGAACTACTCCCGCTTCAAGGAGGGTGGAAGCAATGTCGATGGAGATGAATCCGGGGGCACTTCCCTGTCCGGCAGGGTGCCGAGAGAGGAATTCTGGTTCCCCGAAAGTTGTTGGCGATGGCGGCGGAGATCGGAATTGATTCTGGAGAAAAGGGTTCTGGAATCAGGGTTTCCTCCATGGGGGTAAAAATAGGGCCAAAGGGGTGCACCAGGGGAGGTCCCACTCACCCAGGCGTCCTGGTGGCGCAGTCTCCCCTAGGCCGCGCCAGGTGGCCGCCTGGGTGGGGGGGTGGCCCCCTCTAGCTCTCCTTCGGGCATCTGGAGTCTTCTGGAATGCTGATTTTTTATATATTTTCTGTGAAATTTTTTGGGCATTGTAAATGTGGGTATAAACCTGCTATTCACATACATTAGCAGACAAAAACTGACACTGAGTGCACTGAGTTAGTAGGTTAGTCCAAATATGTTGAAAAAGGTATGAAAGTGTACAAAACACATAGCAATATCACCCCAAACTTGCATGGAGCAAGCAAAAATTATAGATATGTTTGGGACGTATGAGGCGACGAAATAAGTTTTTTGGGGGGTGAGTGTGCAACATAAGATCCTCGAGGGGTCATTTAGTAAAAATAATATGACGTTTCGGCGTGATACACTTTTATTCATGAGATCTCTTTTTTCGAATGGTTTGTTTTCGAACACGTATTCACAATGGATGCGTCTGGTTGATTGATAGGCCAAACATGTGCATGCGGGAAGATTGTGGACCGTTTAGTTATGTGCATTCACTGCTGGGTCTGCATAGCACATAACTTAGAGCACATTGATATTTCTCCAACGTATCTACTTTTCCAAACACTTTTCCTCTGGTTTTGGACTCTAAGTTGCATGACTTGAATGGAACTAACCCGGAGTGACAATGTTTTTAGCACAACTACCTTGGTGTTATTTTTGTGCAAAAATAAAAGTTCTCGAAACTGGACAAAACTTTTTGTGAATTATTTTTGGAATATATAATGAATTTTGGAGCGAAGATCCACCGAAGGGGGGGGGTTGTCTATGGGCCACAAGCAACCAGGGCGCGCCCACCCCTCGGGCACGCTGTTGGCTTGTGGGGCCCACGTGGCTCCTCCGACCCTAATTCTAGTCCTATAAATTCACATATTCGGAGAAAAAAATGAGCGAGAAGATTTCATCGTGTTTTACTACATGGAGACCTACCACCTCCTATTCTTCCTCCGGGGTAGTGATCTGGAGTCCGTTTGGGCTCCAGAGAGGGGGATTCATCATCATCATTATCATCAACCATTCTCCATCAACAATTCCATGATGCTCACCACCCGGTGTGAGGAATTCCTTAGAAGGCTCGTTGGATGGTGATGAGGTTTGTATGAGATTAATCATGTAATCGAGTTAAGTTTGATATGGCTTGATCCCTAGTATCCACTATGTTCTCAGATTGATGGTGTTATGACTTTGCTATGCTTAATGCTTGTCACTAGGGCCCCAGTGCCATGATTTCAGATCCAAACTTATTATGTTATCTCTAAATATGAAAAGTATTTGGACCCTATCTTGCAAGTTCTATGCACCAATTACGTGTCTTGATCCGCTTACCCTAAGGTGATAATAATTGGGATTCTTTCCGATGATTGTTGTAGTTTGAGGAGTTCGTGTATTCACTATGTGTTAATGCTTTGTTTCGGTTATATATTAAAAGGAGGCCTTAATATCCCTAAGTTTCCAATAGGATCCCGTTGCCATGGGAGAGTAGGACAAAAGATGTCATGCAAGTTCTTATCGCACGCACGTAGGACTATATACGGAATACATGCCTACATTATATTGATGAATTGGAGCTAGTTACGTGTCGCTCTAGTGTGTAATTTTTACATGATTGATGTCATCCATATCTTTTCATCGCTGATCCATGTGCATACGCTTTACAAATACCGAATCTTTCTAAGTTACTATTGTTATTGTTACTGTCATACCCACTACTCAATTGGTACTATTACCGATGTTATGAAAATTGCTCTTATCATTGTTATCGCCGCTACTATTATTTGCCGTGCTACTAAACCTTTGTTGCAGAAACATATCCCAGGTGTGGTTGAATTGTCAACTCAATTGTCAAGGCCTATAAATATCTTTTGATCCCCTTGTGTCGAATTAATAAATTAGCATGAAATATTACCCGTGAAGACTGTCGCGACCCCCTATCCTTGTGGATTATCAAGACCTTTTTCTGGTGTCGTTTTCGGGGAGCATAACTCTATTTATTGTGTTAATTTGAGGATATCCAATTGCCATTATGAAGAATTTGAAAGATATTCAAACTAAGATCATTCCCTCTTGAACGAGACGAGGTAAGGAACTGCCATGTAATGCCCCAAGAGTGTATCTTTCCCTTTTTGGAACCTTCTCCATGTGGGTCCAACTTGTCATTGATATGAGAGCTATCCTATGCATACGATTTCATGTGATGTCACTTTGGTTACTCTTCCTTTGCATGCATGCATGCCATATCATTTCAAGTTCTTGTCTTGTGTTGGTGCATTGTAAATATATGAGTGTATGTGCTTTGATGATTATGTCATGTGATGATAGTGTGTGTGAGAGTCGGAGTGGTGCATTGCTAGTAGGAAACCATGTTGGTTTGCACTAGGGTTTGGAAAACTTTGCCCCCCTCTCAATTTCATCTCAAGATCAAGTTTCACTTGATCCTTTTCTGTTTTAAAAATGCCCAAGGTTTAGCATATTTTTGTGGTGGATTTGTAGATGTGAAGTTGCTCTTTTGATCCAAGTCTAAAAGGTGTAAATATTCACAAAACAGAGCAAACATATTTTGTTTTGTAAACATTTAGTTGCTCCTAAAAATTCCTTTTCTATTTTTCTTAAATAGGGCATATTTTCTTATGACGAGGGGTACCTTTGTTTCATTTTTAGCTTTATATGAATAGCTTGTGCTTTTGTTTCTTTTCTCTGGTTTATTTCAATTAGAAAGCTCCGGGGTTTATTTTTTCCTCTTATATGGCGCCACTGGTGGGCTCTCTCCCTCTTGCGTGGCCCATCTCCTTCTCATTCCCGCGGCAGCCCAAGCGCGTCCCTCTTTCTCCTTCCTTACGCTGTCTACTCCCCCCGTGCCTCCTTTCCGTCAGGCTTCAGAGAGAGGAGCGAGCCGCCGTGTGGGCTACAGACATCGAGGACCCCTCTTATATTCTTGGCATCCATGCCCCCCTTCTCCTAGGGTTCCGCATCCCCTCGTTGCGCCGCCACCACCTCTCTCCATCTCCCTCCATCTCTTCGTCCCCATCAGGTAAGCTCTCTGTAGCTTCTAGCACACAGAGAGAGCAGTGTCTCGCCGGCGTCTACCACGCTCCCGTCGTTGCCCGGCGCCGCTGCCATGTCCACGGGCTCGGGGCAGCACCCCGCGCTCCATTCCCGCCATTGCTGAGGTCGAGGAGCAACCTCACCGATGGGCAGGAGCTCGCCAATGGCTCGTACCCGGCGTTCTTCCTCCTCTACGTCGGTTCTGTTCACGCTTCATCAGGGCGTCGTCGTCTTCGTCAGGCCTTCCTCCCGATCAGCCTCTCCCTCCTTCCCTCGGTGAGACCTCTCCTCCCTCCTTCCCCGTCGGGTAGATGCGCAGTAGGAGCTCCGGCCGGCGATCTTGCATGCCTATGTTCGAAGAGGAGGACGTCAGATCCCGTGTGGTATAGCGGGTTGTGTTGTGTGTTCGTGTGTAGTTGCAGGTGCTCGTTAGTTGTAGTAACAGAGCAGAGGTTCTCCCTCGCAGCCGTAGTGGTTCCCCCCTCGTGGCGCAGCGTAGCAGAGTAGAGATAGCTCCGGTGAAGTTTCTGTTGCCGATCTCTCTGTGCATAGCAGAGCAGAGCTCGTTGCCGTGGTAGAATACCTTGTAGTAGTTCCCTGTTCTGTCAAGTCCCTCTTTGTAGCGTGGTGGTAGGTGCCGCGGTGTTGGTTCAACAGGTCGTGGGTTTGATTCCCCCTTGACCCCCTTTTTGCTATTATTTCGGCACTGTGGCAGTTGCAGTAGCTGCAGTAGCACCATATCCTTGTTGGCCTCCCTTCTTTGTCGAATTAGTGGCAGTAGCAGGGTGGCATTAGTTGCAGGTGAGGTCCAGAGGGGCTTGGGTTCGAACCCCCCCAAGCCCTTTTATTTTTTCCTTGTTTCTCTTTTGGTGTGTATTTTTTCTTGCAACATTGTGCTGCTGATGCTTGTGAGGCACGTTATGTAATGCTAGTTTATTCCATCTTTAGTTGTGCCTAGTATATGTTGGCATGTGTAGAGTTTATATGCATGTAGGGTGTTGTGTGTATGTGTGTGGATGGGTTTCCCCCTCCCCACATACCTTGTGTATATGTGTGTGTAGATAGTTAATCATATGTGTGTGTGTGTTTGCACTAGGAGTGCATGTGTAGAATTATCATGTGTAGGAGTGCATGTATAGGATTGGGTGCGTGTATATATATGTTTGCTAGATCACATGTGTAGGTGGTGTATCCATGTTGTGCAAGTGATATCATGTGTGGATGTTTTCCCATGTGCATGTCATATGTGATGTATGTGAGTGTGTGTGTGCTTATGTGTGTGTGTCTCACACATGCCTTGGCATGAGGTGCCATGATAAGCACATGAGTTGTATGTGTAGGTGCTCTCTTGCTAGTGCTTGATGTGTGTGGTGTGTGGTGGTGTGCTAAGGCACATGAGCATGAGGTCTACCCCTCATGTGCACCATGTAATGTTGTTAGACTGCAAGTGCTTGTGTAGGTATTGTTCTAGTGAATAGCACATGTGATGATGCACTATTCACTACATATGATTCCATGTAGTTTTTCTTTTCTAGTTTGTGCCCATTTGTTCCATGCAAGTGCATAGGTATTATATATGTTTTTGGGGTAGAATCATCCCAGGAATCCATTGGTGAAGTCAGTTTTGCCTTTGGAATACTTTCTGGACATGACTTATTTCAGATTTGTTCTATGTTTGGAGCTTGGTTCCATGAGATGTGGTGAGCCCAAGAGGTTGATTCCTTGTTGTGGCATTAGAGGGTGACCCCCTCTATGACATGTTGGTTTTGTTTCATGCTTAGTAGTTCTTATGTGCAAGTGGTGCTTAGTCAAAGTAGGCATGTGGCTGAAATTCTAGATTAGTGAAAATCACAGATTTTCACTAAGTCTGAGAATCTGCTTATATTTTCTTCTCTTGTTGTTCAGCTTGTGCAGATCCATGTGTTGTGATTCAGCCTTTAGCTATCAACTGGAAAGTTGTAGCTTTTCTGTTTGTCTAGCTCTATGTAAATTTTCATTCCATTTTGAGTCATATAGATATTGTTTTGGGTGTTGTCAAAAAGCTTCAGCCACATATCTTTTCAGTTGTGTAACTTTCTGTGTGAAACTCCTTTGCATTATATTTTTGCTTGTGCTTGTAGTACTCTTGGATAGCTTCCGCCACATATCTTATTTGGCATATTTGGGTGGCTGTAGGTGCTTTGCATGTAGCTCACAAAGTGCTATGATGCTGTTTATGGCAGATTGTGTAGTTTTGGGGTTTAGATGATTGTGAGTGCATAGATGATTGTGTGGTGTTATTATTTGCACCATCCATACATGTTGGTTTGTTTTATGCCTTGGCAACCTGGAAATACCAGAGTTATGCCATTGGAGTGTGTTGTGATGTATTGGGCACGTAGCACTTCATTTCTTGTTTCATTGTTTCCCGTTGATCCGTAGCTCCGTTTGTAATGTTCTTTATAAGCTTTTGCATCGTTTTCACGTGACGCATCTGTTCATGTCATCCTCATGCATGTCAAGATAGATTAGAGTGCAGTTCTATCCAGGAACTTGTATTTTCTTCTCATGCTTGTGCTAGTGAGTAGAATAGAGATGCATGTTCATATTCATCTCATGCATCATGTGCTTGTTGCATCTTGAGGTGTTGTTGTTCATTGGATGTTATTTTTATGTTGGGTAGCACCGGGATCGGAGAACGAGTACGTGGATCCGGGAGAGTACGTGCAGGACGAACAAGAGCAGTTCCAAGCTGAGGACATCACAGGCAAGATGATATGACCATGATTCCATCTCTAGACTTGTTATGCTAGTTTACGTTTTCTTCGTCATATGCATGCTGCCTACCACTGAAATAATTGCCTCCTGAATTTCCATGAAACCCAAACACTTATCCCTTCCTAGCAAATCTTGAATGGCTAAGTAGGCTTTGCTAAGCTTCTAATGTTAGTGTTGCTAGTTGCAGGTACATTGTCTCATGTGATAACATGAGGTTATATCATTATGCTAAATCTATTATTTAATGAATGCACCTATATACTTGGTAAATAACGGAAGGCCTAGCCTTTTGCCGGGTGCTTTGTTACATTATTGCCGCCATAGTTACCGGCTACCGGTGTTTGATTCCATAACTGAAAGCTCCTAACACGTTCGGGGTTGTTATGGGGACCCCCTTGATAAATCGTGTAGTGTTAAGGCTTGTCCGGCAGGACCCAACATTGGTGTTAATTTGCTAATCACTTAATTAATCTGCATAGGGAATAGCTACCCCGAGGAGTTAATCAACAACCCGGGCCAGTGCTCCTCATGAGTGTTGGTCCAAACTGAGCACTGTTCGGGGCCAACTCAGGGCAACTTGAGTGATTTCTAGCAGGCCATCGTGCGCGTAGCTCATCCCTCGTGTCCTGAGACTGAGATACGCGGCTCTTATCGGGGTCGTCGACACGACGGGAGGTCCTGCTAGTCTTGTCTTACCTTAGCGATATATCTTGCGTATAGGAATCCCGGTGAAGCTTTGGTTCTTCCCAGAGTTGAGGTTTTCCTCTAAGGAATCCGACGAGATCACGAGATTCGTGACAGAGGATTACTTTGCGGCCCGTGTACGTTTGTGATGGACTAGTTGGAGCACCCCTGCAGGGTTTAATCTTTCAGAAAGCCGTGCCCGCGGTTATGTGGAAACTTGGAATATTTGTTAACATCCGGTTATAGATAACTTAAACATAATCTAATAAAATTGCCAACTGTGTGCGTTACCGTGACTGTCCCCTTCGAAGACCTCTCTTCGATCGGGAACACGGTGGGGTTATGATTGACGTATGTAGGTGTTCAGGATCACTTAGTGATCAGCTAAACATTGACCGCTAGTATAGACCACCTTCATACATGTTTACGTAAGTTAGCCACCATATAAAGCTTAGGATGTTGCAACCTAAATACTCCACCTTTCCAACCTATTAACTTGACTAGTTCTGGCACCGAGGTCATAGATTGCTGAGTCCCCGTGGCTCACAGATTCCTTCACAACACCAACAGGTTCAGGTTCCCCTGAGACAGGTGATCCCGATGGCACGCAGCTGGCGTGGCAGTATGATGAGGAGAACGACCGCCTATACGTGAACTATTCAGAAGACTGAGGCGTGGTCGTGATCATGGGCAAGCATGCAGGGTAGCATAGTCATTTCTCATGTTTTCTAGTCTGTAGCGGAACTACCTTGTTTGTATGCGTGATGTAACTCTGATAAATTTATGAGATGGCAGTTGAATCCCTTATTGTCATTCTTCGACTATTATGTATGTGCTATGTTACCGTGCTTGCGAAACGCTTAGATGCGCTTCTTTCCAATTCGGGGCCTCGTTCCCCAAATCGGAAAGGACCGCATCTTAGTCGTTACATGCCATCTAGCTGTGCTTTTGATTCACCTACTGTTTCAAATCAGCTTGTTACACCACCGCCTATTGCTCGTCCTGATATGTTACATGAACTTGATGATGGTACTTCTAAAATTAATGATGATACTATTGCTATATTTGATGAAATTGAAACTGTGTCACTGATTGAATTACTTGATGCTCATCTTGCTTGAAAATGCTGAAATGATGAAGATTTTGAATCGCGTGCTACACCTCGCTTTCCTAATAGACATGAATTGCCTTATGTACCTTAAGGTTATGTTATGGACACGAAAGTAGCTAGGGACTTTCTTGTTTGTGAAGATAGAGATGATTTGAAGAAACTACTATGCAAACAAAAAGAAAAATCTATGATGGAGAAAATGAAACATGATCCTAAATTTGTCACTTCTCCTATATTTGTCGCTCATAAGGACTATGAATTATCTATAGACCCTGAATTGATTCCTATAGTTGAGTCTGATCCTTTCCATGGTTATGAAAATGAAACTGTTGTCGAACATCTCATGAAGCTGAATGATATTGTTGCTTTGTTTACTAATGATGAAATGATACACTACTATTATATGCTTAAGTTTTTTCCCTTTCTCTTTAAAAGGTGTGGATAAGGAATGGTTCCTTTCTCTGGCTCCTCGTTGTATGTGTAGTCCCTAGGATATGCTTTATTACTTTTCTGAAAAATATTTTCTTGCTCATAAGAAACAAGCTGCCTTACTAGAAATATTTAAATTTGTTCAAATTAAAGAAGAGAATCTCCATCAAGCTTGGGGGAGGCTTCTCGAGTTACTTAGAGCTTTGCCTGATCATCCTCTTAAGAAAAATAAGTTTCTTGATATATTTTATAATGGGCTAACCGATGCTTCTAGGGACTTCCTAGATAGTTGTGCTCGTTGTGTTTTCAGGGAAAGAACTGTTGGACAAGCTGGAGAATTATTGAATAGCATATTGCAAAATGTCGGTGATTGGACACTCCCTAAACCACATCCGGAACCTATTCAAAAGAAGAGAGATATTTTATTCCTCAGCGTGAAGATATGCAAGAAGCTAAAAGATGTATGAAAGACAAAGGTATTAAAATTGAAGATGTCAAGAATGTACCATCTATTGAAGAAATTCATGGACTTGATACCCCGACACAAGTACTAGAGGTAAATTATCTACATCCCCTTAATGAACGTGATATACCTTATACTAAGACTCCTAGTCAATGCATGGATGGATTTGATAATACATTGTTAAGCAAAAGCACTTCAATAACTATGTTAAGGATCAATTAAGATGCAATGCCATGATGATAGACCGCTTAAGTGACTTGATGTTTAGAATTGCTAGTGATGTGAAAGGTCTAGGTGAACATGCTTCTATGGTTCACACCCAACTAGACCAAGTTGCTAAGTTACAAAATGATTTGCTTGCTAAAATAGATAACAATATGAATGATCATGTTGTTAGAGTAATTGACTAGAGGAGGTTGCATGACTCGGGAACCTCTTTACCGTTAGGGTCATACTAAAATTATTGAACAAGATTCTCAAACAATTAATGATGATACACCTAGTCGTTCTAAGAAAAAAAGATAGGACTTTGCATGTTCCTAGTGAACCTGATATTGAAAAACGTGTTGAAAATTATAATTATGTTTCTATTTCGGATGCTGAGATACAATCTGGTAATATCTTTCGAAATGGCTGGTAAATCCACTTCTTTACCTATTGGAATTTGCGACGATGTTCCTGTTGTGGTTGAAAATGTTACTACATTAAGACACTTTGTTATTATTGATATGCCTAAGAACGAAAATATGTCAATCATTCTTGGTAGACCCTTTCTAAATACTGCAGGGGTTATTATTGATTGCAACAAAAGCAACTGTAACAGCCCGAAATCGGCGTTCTAGAAGATTCCCTTTTTATTCCATTGTCGTCATGTGGTTCGTATGGTTGTCGCATTCATCATCGCATCATGTGCATTATCCGCATTGCATCAGCACCCTGTTGCCGTTATTTTTCAAAACTGCATCCGTTGTTAGTTGACAGTTCTCTCTGTTTGTCGTTGACCGTTTCGGGACTACCCACACACACATGCACCCACGACATCGCTTAAATATTGTTTTTAAAAGTGTGTATAAAACTTTCTTGAAATGGGTCAAAAGTTCGCGTGCGGTCTTATTATAGTGTAGGTAGACCGCCTACCAAATTTCGTCGCATTCAGAGGTCGTTCGATACCCGGACTGTTAAACTTATACTGACACTATAGTCGGATATTATCAGACGTTTTTTGTAAACTAAAACTGATGACGGGTTGCCCTTCTTCCTTCTAATTTCCATCTAACCTCTCTGCATCGTGCACCGGCCTGCTCGCAACCTAGTCCAAAAACTTTTCTCGTACCCGAACCCTACAATTATGACATGTGGGTCCAAATCAACCCGTAATACCCGAAACCTTCATCTGTTTTTCAATTGAACTCCTATCCTATTTTTTTATCGACCATCCAATCAAAATTGGAGGGTCCAAAGCTAGTCTCACTTTGTTCCAACCTTTACCAAAACAAAGAAAATCCTAAATTTTAGGACGGCTGTCCCATCCTCTATTCCACCCCGCCGCCAATCTTCTTCCTTGGGATCCTCCCTGATTTTCCACCTCCCCAAACCCCTCGCAGCCAACGAGATCCACCATCACCAGCCATGCACGCCTGAGCCTCCCCAGTAAACAGACCGCGGCCGCACGCTCCCCGAGACTTGCTCCGATGGCGCCCGTGACCGGTGCCCCGGCCTCGCCCCGTCGCCGCAAGCAGCAGCAGCCAGCGCCCGAGCAAGCCACGTGGTCGCAACGGATGCCATGGATGATGGGCTTCTCCAGTCTGCACGCCCGCTCCAGCCGACAGCTTCCCCAAGCACCAGTAGGCGCTCGACCCCGCGACCCCAAGATTCGCCTTTCATCCGAGTCATTCTTCCACCTCGCGCGAGCCTCCTCGCATGGCAGCTGAGGACCTCGCAGCCCCTGATGTACCTCACCAGTGAACAACCTCATGCACCCGCAGCCTCGCTCCTCTCGGCCCCGGCGCCCGCTTGCCGGAGTTCATGCCGTTGTCGACCGCGCCCCGCAGCTGCGTGACCTCGCCCACGACCCGAGTCGCTTTCCGCCTGCGACCTCCTGTGCATCGAGACCCCAAGCGTTGCGTTGACCCATGCGCCTCTAGATCGATCCAGTGCCATGCTGACCCGATCCATCGCTCGCGTGGATCGCACCCAGGACCAGCCAGCGAGCCCCAGCTCCGCGCTAGGCCGCCTCCGTCAAATGGGTCGAGCCCATGGGTGAGCTCCACCCCCATCCTTTGTTTATTTAACGCCTACTGCAGAACACAGCTATCCAACACCACCAGATTCGGCCTATTACGTTTTTTTCGTGTGAACGAATTTAACAATTATTGCCAGGACTACATAATTACAGATTTGTTCCATGATTTTAAAATACCAATAATTAAATAACCCTGCATCATATGTAAAAAATATAGATATGTAAAATGCTTATAATTTTGTGTAGATTATGAATATGCCACTTTCATGCATAATAAAAAATGTATAACTTGCGGTTTTCATGTAATTTACGTAGATGCCATAATCTTACATAATTGTTGTGTCATTTTTTTCAAAGTAAATATCCACATGTTATATATGATTTTGGGGTAGCAAAATCTATAAAATCCATCCGTACAATTAGTTTTCTTATTTGAGCAAGTATGGTGCATGTTATTTTCACCATGATGTCGTTTTGTTATTTTTGTGTGATTTAATCAATGAAACATATGAATTTTTGTTGAACATGTGATGTGCCCTTTGTGATGTGTACTAGCCCCTTGTATTATTGTTCACCGTGAAAAAGCATGTTTACATGTTATTTTTTTGCTACGAACATATGATGAAAATGTTGTGTTTGTAGGGTCAAAAGAATTCTAAGTCTGAGAATCTGATTATTTGAGAATGTCTTGTTGTACGGATGCTAGCTATGAATGTGTGCTTAATTAGACCTGGAATGAAAAGAAGTGCATCATGCCTACTACCTTCCTGTAAATTTTCATGCCATTATATGCCATGTAGCATGTGTGTTCTTGCTGCTAATATGCCTTCATGATAAAAACCGCACTGTTAAAACTAATAATTTCACAAAGTCTGAAATTGTGTTCAAGTAGCTATTTTGTGAGCTCATTTCCTATTAATCCATGCTTCTATTAATTTTGTTGTTAGGGGATGACTGTTGTTCATCTTGTCAACTACTGTCCCATATCTTATTTGTGCATTTTAATATCATGTAGGTGGCTCTTTTGGTGTGTATAAAATGCCATGTTGATGTTTTCGACAAATTATCACTATATATTGTGTTGGTTGTATTTGTTGAACCGTTCCCCGTTTTGAACATGCCACATATGATACTTGCTTAGAATCTCATGTAGTTTCATAATATCTTGTGGATCCATATTTTCACATGCTTGTGGGTGTCATTTGTATACATTTTGCATCCATGACATAACATCTTGTGTTGGTCATATCTTTTAGATGGTAGCTCAGTTATAAATCTCCCCTAATAATAAAGCACGCACTGCTTCTGGCGTCCGTTGCGGCATTTTTGCAAAAACACCCCTGTAGTTTCCTCTAATTAACCCGCAGTACGTTTTTAAGTGAGGCCGAACCGTTTTTTTTCACATTTTACACAAAATCCCTTTACTTTCGTGCTAAATAACCCGCGGTCCAAATTATATTCAGAGCGAATCATTTAAATTTTTTTTACGTACATCTCTCACATATGCGTTAATAACCTCGAAGTCCATTCAGAATAAATATGTATTTTCAAATAACAATATCTTTTAAACCGTAAATCCAATTTAAACATGTTATATATGAAACTTGATTAGATAAATGTGTAGAGTTTGAATATGTTGTTATTTTACATATTAAATATTAAAAAAAACTATTTAGGATACAATGCTAATTCAATATTTGTCTTTATTTCGTACCGACTATTTGTATTGTAACATGTTAACTTAAGCATCAATATTTGGGAAATGTTATAATCTTTGGACATTATATACTTGCACTAGGTTCTTTCTTTGTATATATTTTATAATATAAGACCTTACATACGTGCCTTTTTTACAGTATCCACGCGCGTTTTTACTAATGGACTATTTTTTTTTATTTTTTATTTTTCTCCCGTTGCAACGCACGGGCATTTGTGCTATGATCTATATATGTAAATCGACTAGAATGACGTGTAGAATCACATGGTCCATGTTATTTTCCTCTTTAATAAATATAAAATGCGTTTAGTTCAGATCTGGACCAATTTCAAAAAAACATATAGGGTCGCTTCAGAAATACTATAAATTGTTTCCGACCTCATTTAAAATGCCTAGATAGATAGTTTATTTATGCTTCACCTCTTGCCATGTTAAACAAAATTTAAAATTGTCATGTACCTAAACGAGAGAGAACTAAGTAAATCAAATGTGGAGTTTCGTCAATATGCAACTCATTGCATATTGAGCTTCACTTAATGTGTATGAGTTGATTGTTGTGCTTTGCCATACCATGCGTATTTAATTGAACATGCATCCTATTTGTTTGCAAATTATGTCATGCATATGTTATGGTGTTTATCGTGTGTTGATTGTTTGTTTTCGTATTATTTCTTCTCGATAGAATTCCGAAACCGCTTCAGAGTGTGAGGATTCCTTCGACTACATTGATTCGTCTACTTCACGAATTTGTTCTTCTTCTAAGCGGGATCTCACACAATATGATTATTTCCCTGAATACCACTACTAGCATTGTTATGCTAGTTGTTGCACTTTTATCGTTATGTCTCATTATCTACTAGTTAAATGTCCAGCCTCCCAACATTACCATCAAAAGCCTTTAACCCCGTGCACATCCCAACAAACCTTTGTTTGGTTATGTTACCGCTTGCTCAACCCTTCTTATAGGGTTGCTAGTTGAAGGTGCAAGTTGCTTCCCATGTGACAACATGGATTCCTTGATATATCACGATATTATTGTTATTTTGTTTAATGCACATATATACTTGGTAAAAGGTGAAAGGCTTGGACTTCTAGCTCAGTGTTTTGTTCCACCTTTGCTGCCCTAGTTACTTGTGAATCGGTGTTATGTTCCATATTGAGCGCTCCTAACATGCTTGGGGTTATTATGGGGACCCTCTTGATTTTTGTTTTGGGATAAAACTCTCGCAAGGCCCAATATTGGTACTATATTTGCCTAATAACTAATAAAAATCATGGGACCCGCCGACACCCGCGGAAAACTAATCACCCCCCGGCCCAATGCTCCCCATGAGTGTTGGTGAAAATAGAGCCACTTGCGGGGCCACCCATGGCAACTCAGAGGATTTCTATGCGGCCACCGTACGTAGTGCTCATCTCGTAGTACCCTGAGAAAGAGATATATGCGGTTCCTATTGTATTTGGCATGTCAACCGGTCGTGCTGGATTTGGTTTACCTTTCTCGAACATCTTGTGCATGGTATTCCAAGGATACTTTGGGCTATCTTGAGGTTGAGGTTTTCCACCGGTATTCTGAGGAGACCACGGGTTTTTCGTGGTTGAGGTTTTCCACGCAGCTTGTGGCTAGTTTGTGATGGATGAGTTGGAGCACCCGTGTAGGGTTAAATCTTTTTGAGAGTCATGCCCGTGGTTATGTGGCAACTTGGAAACTTTGTTTAACACCTGATCATAGCAAACTTGAAGTAAACTCAATTAAAATATCCCAACTGTGAGCGTAACAGTGACTGTCTCTTCTCGTGAGTTTTGAATCCGAGAGAGAACACGGTGGGGTTATGCTTTACTCGTAAGTAGGTGTTCAAGATCATTATTAGGTCATGTCCCTTTACGTGTAGATTATCCCCCTCTTATTCTTGTACTCGTAAGTTAGCCACTCAAATAAATGCTTAGTGCTTGTTGTAGCTTCACCACTTGACCATACCTCACCCATTAAGCTTTGCTAGTCTTGATACCTTTGGAAATGAGATTGATGAGTCCGTATGGCTCACAGATTACTACAACAATAGTTGCAGGTACAGGTAAAGCGATACTTTGACGTGAGCCCGATGATTGATCTATTTGGAGTTTCTTCTTCTTGTTCTTCTTCATCAATCATTGGATGGGTTCCAGGCCGACAGCCTGGGATAGCAAGGATGGACATTGTTTTATTGTTATATTTCATTTGTAGTCGGACCTTGCTCTTCTGATTGATGACTGAATGCATGATTGTATTGTGATGATCATGATTAGCTTGTGGCGAGTGTAAGCCAATTTCATATACTCATATCTTTTTTACATGTACTTGTAATGATATCCATTCTTGCAAAACGACGGGATGCGCTTCTTTCCCTATCGAGGCTCTCGTGTAAAAATATGGATAAGATCGCATCTTGGGTGTTACAAGTTGGTATCACAACAGTACCAACCCAGGATCCCCCTTGATTGATCGAACTTGTCCGAGTCGAGTGTAGTAAAAAACTACTTGGAGCCTAGTTATATATCGGAGAGTAGGATTCTTTTTACTCCTCTTCTCTGCTTTGGTGAGGAATTCTGACGTAGGAATTTTAAATCTACTCCTCTTCTCACTCAAAATAATAGGATCATGCTGGTATTTTGGAGCCTCTATGATGTCGGTGTGACGAAATTCTGTACTTGGTGCCTCCTGTTTCTGAGGAGTAGAGCTCAAAGGGGTTTTCCACACATCGCTACCGTCTAGCTTCCTTAGTATCTTAGGATAGGGACATAAAAACACTTCAATACTTTGCTTGGTGGTAAATAGTGCCGTGATTTTCCCCCAGTACCGGTGGACATAGCTCGGATGATCTACCAGGTCTGGTATCGTTGTTTTTTCGAAGGTCCGAGGTAGATGAGTTTGCGGAACTTCTCGGATATGTGTTGAGAGTTGTGGGTGCGGTTTTGCATCTGATTACATTGAGTAGGTTCCTGGACCCGCAACCTGATAGTATAACCAATAAAGATTTGAGGAGTTGTTAGGTGAGAATTCAAGTAGTTACCTAGGATTATCCTTCCAACAAATGTTTAATGGGTTATGTATTTGTTTCCGACTTAATCGACAAGTCTCATACTTTGCTTTGTTGGAGTATGGTAATTCGATTTGCTTCCATGTCAAGTAGTGAGTTCATATCTTTCCTAAGCGGCGTTCTCATATTTCTATGACCATGCGATTACTTTTTTCTCAATCAAGTTGTCATGTCAAGTCTTTTAATCAGAGTGCTTCCCTTCAAGTTAATTCAATCCTCTCCAATATTTGCAAGATCAATCCCGTTATTTCTTTCCGAAGTTCGTTTCATCTATCCCAAGTTTTATTTGTTTTCCCCGCCCTCCCACTCTTTTTCTTAGATGATTAAGTGAAAGGATCGATATGGTTGACTAGAGGGGGGGGGGTGAATAGGCAACGACCACTTTTTAATTAATCTTAGCAAGTTAGGGTAAGCGACATACGGGTTCACAAAAATAACAACAACGGGGTGAACTGTTGGAATTATGCCCTAGAGGCAATAATAAATGTATAGTTATTATTATAATTCCTGTATCAAGATAATAGTTTATTATCCATGCTATAATTGTATTGAATGAAGACTCATTTACATGTGTGGATACATAGACAAAACACCGTCCCTAGCATGCCTCTAGTTGGCTAGCCTGTTGATCGATGATAGTCAGTGTCTTCTGATTATGAACAAGGTGTTGTTGCTTGATAACTGGATCACGTCATTGGGAGAATCACGTGATGGACTAGACCCAAACTAATAGACGTAGCATGTTGATCGTGTCATTTTGTTGCTACTGTTTTCTGCGTGTCAAGTATTTATTCCTATGACCATGAGATCATATAACTCACTGACACCGGAGGAATGCTTTGTGTGTATCAAACGTCGCAACGTAACTGGGTGACTATAAAGATGCTCTACAGGTATCTCCGAAGGTGTTAGTTGAGTTAGTATGGATCAAGACTGGGATTTGTCACTCCGTGTGACGGAGAGGTATCTCGGGGCCCACTCGGTAATACAACATCACACACAAGCCTTGCAAGCAATGTAACTTAGTGTAAGTTGCGGGATCTTGTATTACGGAACGAGTAAAGAGACTTGCCGGTAAACGAGATTGAAATAGGTATGCGGATACTGACGATCGAATCTCGGGCAAGTAACATACCGAAGGACAAAGGGAATGACATACGGGATTATACGAATCCTTGGCACTGAGGTTCAAACGATAAGATCTTCGTAGAATATGTAGGATCCAATATGGGCATCCAAGTCCCGCTATTGGATATTGACCGAGGAGTCTCTCGGGTCATGTCTACATAGTTCTCGAACCCGCAGGGTCTGCACACTTAAGGTTCGACGTTGTTTTATGCGTATTTGAGTTATATGGTTGGTTACCGAATGTTGTTCGGAGTCCCGGATGAGATCACGGACGTCACGAGGGTTTCCGGAATGGTCCGGAAATGAAGATTGATATATAGGATGACCTCATTTGATTACCGGAAGGTTTTCGGAGTTACCGGGAATGTACCGGGAATGACGAATGGGTTCCGGGGGTTCACCGGAGGGGGGCAACCCACTCCGGGGAAGCCCATAGGTATTTGGGGGGGTCACACCAGCCCTTAGTGGGCTGGTGGGACAGCCCACCAAATCCTATGCGCCAAGGAAGAGAAAATATCAAAGGAAAGAAAAAAAAGGAGAGGTGGGAAGGGGGAAGGACTCCCTCCCACCAAATCAAGTAGGACTCGGTTTGGGGGCGGAGAGTCCTCCCCCCTGGCTCGGCCGACCCCTTGGGGTTCCCTTGGACCCCAAGGCAAGGTCCCCCTCCCTCCTCCTATATATATGGGGCTTTTAGGGCAGATTTGAGACGACTTTCTCACGGCTGCCCGACCACATACCTCCATAGTTTTTCCTCTAGATCGTGTTTCTGCGGAGCTCGGGCGGAGCCCTGCTGAGACAAGATCATCACCAACCTCCGGAGCGCCGTCACGCTGCCGGAGAACTCTTCTACCTCTCCGTCTCTCTTGCTGGATCAAGAAGGCCGAGATCATCGTCGAGCTATACGTGTGCTGAACGCAGAGGTGCCGTCCGTTCGGTACTAGATCGTGGGACTGATCGCGGGATTGTTCGCGGGGCGGATCGAGGGACGTGAGGACGTTCCACTACATCAACTGCGATCTCTAATCGCTTCTGCTGTACGATCTACAAGGGTACGTAGATCACTCATCCCCTCTCGTAGATGGACATCACCATGATAGGTCTTCGTGCGCGTAGGAAATTTTTTGTTTCCCTTGCGACGTTCCCCAACATGAACCTATATGAAGCTAACAACAAGAACTACTAAGACAAGTAAGAGATAGACAATAACATAAGCATACACGAAGTAAAGGTTAGAGATAACCACAAGTGGAACCAATGAAGACGCGGATGTGTTACCGAAGTTCCTTCCCTTTGACAAGAAGTACGTCTCCGTTGGAGCGATGTGGAGGCACAATGCTCCCCAATAAGCCACTAGGGCCACCGTATTCTCCTCACGCCCTCACACGATGCAAGGTACCGTGATTCCACTATAGGTGCCCTTGAAGGCGGCGACCGAACCTTTACAAACAAGGTTGGGGCAAACTCCACACAAAGCCTGGAGGCTCCCAACAAGACCACGAAGCTTCACCAAAATGGAATGTGGCTCCGAGGTGACCTCAACCGTCTAGGATGCTCAAACACCCAAGAGTAACAAGATCCGCAAGGGATTGGTGGGGGAATCAACTTTTCTCTTGGTGGAAGTGTAGATCTAGGCCTTCTCAACCAATCCCTAAAGAATCAACAAGTTTGATTGGCTAGGGAGAGAGATCGGGCACTTTTGAGCTTAGGGAGCAACAATGGAGCTTGGGAGGGTCAAAGGTAGGGTTCCATAGCAAGAAGAACCCCTTATATAGTGGGGGGGGGGGCGAATCCAACCGTTTTCCCACTCACAGCTCGAGCCTAGCGGTACTACCGCTGGCTGCAGCGGTACTACCGCTGGGACCATGATAGTGCATAAACACTACCGGGCCAACCACCGCCAAGAAAGTCTTCGCAAAAAGGTCCGTTGAAGTACAACCGCTAGGAAGGCGGTACTAAGCTCCTGGAGCAGTACTACCGCTGACCAGGGGCGGTACTACCGCCAGCACTAGCGGTACTACCGCCAGGGCCAGCGGTACTACCACCAGGCCCAGCGGTACTACCGCCAGGCACAACGGTACTACCGCTGAGGGACCATTTGCTTAGATGAGATAAACACAGAGGCGAGAGCCACTCCAAAGTTGCAGGTAAGGGGAAAGGAGATAAAGGGTGTGCGTGCAAAATTGATTCCACCCAAACCTTTCCACTACGGGTCCCCTCTTAATAGTACGACGTTCCTATAACTCAAAGAAAGAGAATCATAGAGTACACCGTGCTTCTGTTCCATGGAAAGAGGGGGCGAGTCATCTTGTGCCGTTGACATGTGTTATCTGAAATCTTAACACACACGATTAGTCCTTTGCCCTAACAATCTCCCCCTTTTTGGTGGATTGATGACAATACCGGATTTGCACAGTGAATAGCATGTGAACATAAAGATAGTGGTATATAAAAATAAGGATCATATGACTCACATCATATGATAGAAATAAATCTCACACTAGTTCAAGTCTCACATCACACAAAGCAAAGATGGCAAATAAAAGCAAACCAAGGTCAAAGCAAACACGATAAGATAAGCAAAGCTAAGCAAAGTTCAAATCTCAAATCGAGCTCCTAGACTCTCTCCCCCTTTGGCACAAGACACCAAAAAGGGGCACACCTAATGACACAGGTGGTCACTCCTCATCCTCATCAGCCCCAGACCCGTCCGTGGCATCCGGATCATCCTGCTCCTCCCCATTGTCCTCCTCAGACGCCTCCTCCTCTGCATCAGACCACTGATAACCTTGAGCCCAATCCAAGCAGACTCTGGAGTGATGTCGTCCTCTGAGCCGCTGGAGATATCAACATCAAGTGTCCTCAGGACACGCTTGTGCCTCTGACGGTTCTCCTTCTGGGCCACATGAGTCTCATACTGTCCCTTGGCCTGCATACAGAAGAGAGTCTTCATTTTATCCTTCAGTTTCACTACCCAAGATGGCATAGTAGAAGAGTGGGACTGAGAAGCGGTGCCTCTTTCAGCAGCAGTATCTGTGTCAGTGTCCATGTGCTGAGACGAAGTTGATGGGTTGGCCCATTTGTCCTTGATGCGGAGCCTGGTAGGATCGTGCACAAAGTAATCAGCCTGAAGGTGGAACTCCTCAATCAAATATGTGTCGTGCCACTTCTGGTGAATATAGGCAAACAAGTAGGGGCCGTAGATGGGAACCTTGCGGTTCATGATGCAGTTCCAGAGCTCAGTGAACATCACGTCAGAAATATCGAGAGGGGCAGACTCCTTAGTCATAGCCTCCTCACAAAGCAGAAGCATCTCAGCTAGAGAACCATGCACCTCGTCAAAGTTGCCAATGCGAGGAAAGAGAGTGTTGAGGAAGATCCGATGGATGATATCCAGATGCTTGGGGAGCACACCATTCTTCACATAAAGTTGCTGCAGCCTGTCCTTGGCGGGGGCCCTATTAGTGGAAGCTGGAGCATGAGGACGCGACCCAATAGGATTGTCAGCTCCCTGAAAGTCGACCTTGAGAAACAACATGAATTCAGACCAGGAACCTGTCATCTTCTAAGTACCAGTCATCCAAATCATGGTGCGCTCTTCATCAGGCGAGAAGTGAACAGTGATATAGAATTGGGCGACAACATCTGGATCAAAGTCTTTCTTGAAGGAGATGATCTCCTTAATGCCAAGCTTGTCAATCAAAGAGAGAGCCTCACCAAAGTAATCCGGGTTCCGCTGAAGGTGAGCCAAGTCAATCCACTGAACTGGAACAAAACTCTTCTTGAAGTTCTTGACGATGTCGCGATTGATCCTGCAGTGATCCCGTGACCAAACATGCTCGATATCCTTGATCACAGCCTTCTCTTCGAGATAGTGATTTTTGGTGCGGAACCGCAGAAAATCCTTAGGGGGAATAGTGCGAACGTTGACCCCCTTGTCCTTGTGAGCCGCCTTCTAGAAAGACTTATTTTTGGGTTGCAGACCGGAAGTGGCGGAGCCCTCTGGAGCCTCTTGATTGCGATACTGTTTCGACTCGGTGTCCCTTGGGGCATTCGAGCGGCGAGCACCACCTGTGACACACAAGACACACACCGAAAAAGAGCGACAGAAGGAGTCAAGGCAATGAACACAAAGAGGCATAAAAGTAAACTCACATTGCCAAGAAAATGAAAAGAAGAAAAAAATATCCTCCTGGCGGTAGTACCGCTACCCCTCGCAGTAGTACCGCTGGGGTCCTAGCGGTAGTACCGCTACCCCTGGCGGTAGTACCGCTAGGGGGTTGACTTTAAGATCTGAATAAGAAAAAAAAGACCCATAGGAACGGCTAGATTGGTTTTACGAGGGCCATGGGTAGTCCATATAATCACTACAAAAACCACCATAGCCCTAAACACATGAGGATCTCAAGAATCATCTAAATAAAGACATGCCTAGTCAAGAGGATTCAAGTTTTAGATCTAATCTAAAATAAGAGAAGAAGTGCTTGATTTAAACATGAAGAACCTAGAGCATGGAAATATAAACGCAATGAATCATAGGACCTACACTGCCCTAGAATATCTCCTTCGTTCCATCCAAGAACAAAGCGCAACCATAGCCATGGATCCAAATCACCAATGCTCCTAACCCTAGAACAAGAAAACACCAACCAAGAGAATAAAGGGAGGAGCTTTACCGGAGTCCATGGCACTTGGTGGAGGAAGGAGGAGTGGAGCAAACCCTCCAACTCAACGGAGAGAAGGGGCTCCACAGATAGAGATCCAAATAGAGGGAGTTCGGGGTTGGGAAGGGAAGAGCCACGAGGAAGAAGAAAGAGGGCAGGAAAAAACGGGCTCCCCTCCTTTATATAGTCCAAGGGGTACGGGCCAGCGGTAGTACCCGCTCGGGTCCTGGCGGTAGTACCACTACCTGGCGTTAGTACCGCTGGGGTCCTGGAGGTAGTACCGCTCCCCCTGGCGGTAGTACCGCTCCCCCTTGAGACAGCCCTAAAAGTCCTAGTCAGGTCGTGGTAGATTGCGGTCCTCGCGGTAGTACCTCTATCCCGAGTGGTAGTACCGCTGGTGTCCTGGCGGTAGTACCGCTACCCCTGGCGGTGTTGGGGAACATAGCATAAATTCAAAATTTTCCTACGCATATTCAGATCTTCCTCTGGAGAGACCAGCAACGAGAGAGGGGTAAAATCATCTTCATACCTTTGAAGATCTCTAAGCGGAAGCGTTGCTAGAACGCGGTTGATGGAGTCGTACTCGCAGCGATTCCGATCTAGTGCCGAACTACGACATTTCCGCGTTCAACACACGTGCAGCCTGGTGACATCTCCCGCACCTTGATCCAGCAAGGAGGAGGGAGAGGTTGGGGAAGAACTCCAACAACACGACGGCGTGGTGTCGATGGAGAGACGAGGTCTCCCGGCAGGGCTTTGCCAAGCACCAGCACACAGGAGGAGGAAGAAGGGCAGGGCTGCGCCGAGAGAGAGGGAAAACCGTGTCCCTCAATGGTCAAAACCCCTCGCTATTTATAGGAGGAGGGGGGAGGGCTGCGCCACCCCAAGGGTTCCCTCCCTAGGGGCCGGCGGCCACCAGATGGGAGAGGGGGGCGGCGGCTAGGGTGGGAAGGGGTGTGGCGCACGACCTGGTGGGCCTAAGGCCCACCCGCGCCTAGGGTTGCCCCCTCTCCCCACCACTTGCGCATTGGGCTGGGTGTGGGAGGCGCAGCAGCCCACCTAGGGGCTGGTTCCCTCCCGCACTTAGCCCATCTAGCCTCTCGGGGTCGTTGCCCCCCTTCGGTGGACCCCCGGGGCCACCTCCGGTGGTCCCGGTGGTCCCGGTACGTTACCGGTGACGCCCGAAACACTTCCGGTGTCCGAAACCATCCGTCCTATATATCAATCTTTACCTCCGGACCATTCCCGAGCTCCTCGTGACGTCCGGGATCTCATCCGGGACTCCGAACAACTTTCGGTAACTTTGTATAACAATTCCCTATAACCCTAGCGTCATCGAACCTTAAGTGTGTAGACCCTACGGGTTCGGGAGACAGGCAGACATGACCGAGACACCTCTCTGGCCAATAACCATCAGCGGGGTCTGGATACCCATGGTGGCTCCCACTTGCTCCACGATGATCTCATCGGATGAGCCACGATGTCAAGGATTCAATCAATCCCGTATACGATTCCCTTTGTCTGTCGGTATAGAACTTGCCCGAGATTCGATCATCGGTATACCTATACCTTGTTCAATCTCGTTACCGGTAAGTCTCTTTACTCGTTCCGTAGCACGTCATCGTGTGATTAACTCCTTAGTCACATTGAGCTCACGATGATGTTCTACCGAGTGGGCCCAGAGATACTTCTTCGTCACACGGAGTGACAAATCCCGATCTCGATTCGTACCAACCCAAGAGACACTTTCGGAGGTACCTGTAGTGCACCTTTATAGTCACCCAGTTACGTTGTGACGTTTGATACACCCAAAGCACTCCTACGGTATCCGGGAGTTGCACAATTTCACGGTCGAAGGAAAAGATACTTGACATTAGAAATGCTTTAGCATACGAACAATACGGTCTAGTGCTATGCTTAGGATTGGGTCTTGTCCATCACATCATTCTCCCAATGATGTGATCCCGTTATCAATGACATTTAATGCCCATGATCAGGAAACCATAATCATCTATTGACTAACGAGCTAGCCAACTAGAGGCTTGCTAGGGACACATTGTGATCTATTTATTCACACATGTATTACTGTTTCATGTTAATACAATTATAGCATGAACAATAGACGATTATCATGAACAAAGAAATATGATAATAACCATTTTATTATTGCCTCTAGGGCATATTTCCAACAGTCTCCCACTTGCACTAGAGTTAATAATCTAGTTACATTGTGATGTATCGAACACCCATAGCATTATGGTGTTGATCATGTTTTGCTCGTGGAAGAGGTTTAGTCAACGGGTCTGCAATATTCAGATCCGTGTGTACTTTACAAATATCTATCACTCCACTCTGGACATGGTCCTGGATAGAGTTGTAGCGGCGTTTGATGTGCTTCGTCTTCCGATGAAACCTGGGCTCCTTGGCTATGGCAATGGCCCCAGTGTTATCACAGAAGAGTGTCATTGGACCCGACGCGCTTGGAACCACTCCAAGGTCGGTGATGAGCTCCTTCATCCAAATTCCTTCATGAGCTGCTTCTCAAGCAACTATGTACTCCGCTTCACATGTAGATGCTGCCACGACTTCTTACTTGCTGCTGCACCAGCTCACTGCCCCACCATTCAACACATATACGTATCCGGTTTGTGACTTAGAGTCATCCGGATCTGTGTCGAAGCTAGCGTCGACGTAACCCTTTACGACGAGCTCTTCGTCACCTCCATAAACGAGAAACATTTCCTTAGTGCTTTTCAGGTACTTAAGGATATTCTTGACCGCTGTCCAGTGTTCCATACCTGGATCACTTTGGTACCTCCCTACCAAACTTATGGCAAGGTTTATATCAGGTCTGGTACACAACATGGCATACATTAGAGAGCCCACGGCTGAAGCGTAGGGGACATAACTCATCTTCTCTCTATCTGCTGCCGTGGTCGGTGATTGAGTCTTACTCAATCTCATACCTTGCAAAACTGGCGAGAACCCTTTCTTTGAGTTTTCCATATTGAACTTCTTCAATATCTTGTCAAGGTATGTACTTTGCGAAAGACCAATGAGGCGTCTTGATCTATCTCTATAGATCTTGATGCCTAATATGTATGCAGCTTCTCCAAGGTCCTTCATTGAAAAACTCTTGTTCAAATAGGCCTTTATGCTCTCCAACATCTCTATATTATTCCCCATCAATAATATGTCATCCACATACAGTATGAGGAAAGCTATAGAGCTCCCACTCACTTTCTTGTACAGACATGCTTCTCCGTAAACCTGTATGAACCCAAACGCTTTAATCACCTCATTAAAGCGAATGTTCCAACTCCGAGATGCTTGCACCAGCCAATAGATGGAGCGCTGGAGCTTGCACACTTTGTTAGCACCCTTAGGGTCGAAAAACCTTCTGGCTGCATCATATACAACTCTTCCTTAAGGTTTCCGTTAAGGAACGCTATTTTGACGTCCATTTGCCAAATTTCATAATCATAAAAGGCGACAATTGCTAACATGATTCGGACTGATTTCAGCTTCGCTACGGGAGAGAAAGTCTCTTCTTAGTCAACTCCTTGAATTTGTCGAAAACCCTTTGCGACAAGTCGAGCTTTGTAAACGGTTACATTACCGTTTGCATCAGTCTTCTTCTTGAAGATCCATTTATTTTCTATGGCTCGCCGGTCATCGGGCAAGTCCACCAAGTCCATACTTTGTTCTCATACATGGATCCTATCTCGGATTTCATAGCCTCAAGCCATTTGTTGGAATCCGGGCCTGCCATCGCTTCTTCATAGTTCGAAGGTTCACCGTTGTCTAACAACATGGTTTCCATCACAGGGTTGCCGTACCACTCTGGTGCGGAGCGTGCCCTTGTGGACCTTCGCGGTTCAGTAGTAACTTGATCCGAAGCTTCATGATCATCATCATTAACTTTCTCTTCAGTCGGTGTAGGCGCCACAGGAACAACTTCCCGTGCTGTGCTACTATCCTGTTCGAGAGGGGGTGTAATTACCTCATCAAGTTCTACCTTCCTCCCACTTACTTCTTTTGAGAGAAACTCCTTCTCTAGAAAGGATCCGTTCTTGGCAACAAAGGTTTTACCTTCGGATCTAAGATAGAAGGTATACCCAATAGTTTCCTTAGGGTATCCTATGAATACGCATTTCTCCGCTTTGGGTTCGAGCTTTTCTGGTTGAAGTTTCTTCACATAAGCATCGCAGCCCCAAACTTTAAGAAACGACAACTTAGGTTTCTTGCCAAACCATAGTTCATACGGTGTCGTCTCAACGGATTTAGACGGTGCCCTATTTAAAGTGAATGCTGCAGTTTCTAATGCGTATCCCCAAAATGATAGCGGTAAGTCGGTAAGAGATATCATAGATCGTACCATATCTAATAAAGTGCGATTACGATGTTCAGACACTCCGTTGCGTTGCGGTGTGCCAGACGGCGTCAGTTGTGAAACGATTCCAGACTTCCTTAGGTGTGTGCCAAACTCGTGACTCAAATATTCTCCTCCACGATCAGATCGTAGACATTTAATTTTTCTGTCATGTTGATTCTCAACCTCACTCTGAAATTCCTTGAACTTTTCAAATGTCTCAGATTTGTGCTTCATCAAGTAGATATACCCATACCTACTCAAATCATCGGTGAGAGTGAGAACATAACGATAACCACCGCGAGCTTCAACGTTCATTGGACCACACACATCAGTATGTATTATTTCCAATAAGTCGGTTGCTCTCTCCATTATTCCTGAGAATGGAGTTTTAGTCATCTTGCCCATGAGGCACGGTTCGCATGTGCCAAATGATTCAAAGTCAAGAGACTCTAATAGTCCATCAGTATGGAGCTTCTTCATGCGCTTAACGCCGATATGACCAAGGCGGTAGTGCCACAAGTATGTGGGACTATCATTATCAACTTCACATCTTTTGGTACTCACACTATGAATATGTGTAACATCATGATCGAGATTCATCAAGAATAAACCATTCACCAGCGGGGCATGACCATAAAACATATCACTCATATAAATAGAACAACCATTATTCTCTGACTTAAATGAGTAGCCGTCTCGCATTAAGCAAGACCCTGATACAATGTTCATGCTTAAAGATGGTACTAAATAACAATTACTAAGGTTTAAAACTAATCCCGATGGTAGATGTAGAGGTAGCGTGCCGACGGCGATCACATCGACCTTTGAACCATTCCCGACGCGCATCGTCACCTCGTCCTTGGCCAGTCTCCGCTTATTCCGCAGTTCCTGCTTTGAGTTGCAAATGTGAGCAACAACACCGGTATCAAATACCCAGGAGCTACTACGAGCGCTGGTAAGGTACACATCAATAACATGTATATCACATATACCTTTAACGTTGCCGGCCTTCTTGTCCGCTAAGTATTAGGGGAAGTTCCGCTTCCAGTGACCTTTTCCCTTGCAATAGAAGCACTCAGTCTCAGGCTTGGGTCCATTCTTTTTCTTCTTCCCGGCATCTGGCTTACCGGGCGCGGCAATAGCTTTGCCGTCTTTCTTGAAGTTCTTCTTACCCTTGCCTTTCTTGAAACTAGTGGTCTTGTTGACCATCAACACTTGATGCTCTTTCTTGATTTCTACTTCTGCAGACTTGAGCATCGAGTACAACTCGGGAATGGTCTTCTCCATCCCTTGCATGTTGTAGTTAAGCACAAAGCCTTTATAGCTTGGTGGGAGAGACTGGAGGATTCTGTCAATTATAGCATCATCCGGAAGTTCGACTCCAAGTGAAGTCAGACGACCGTGTAACCCAGACATTTTGAGTATGTGCTCACTGACAGAACTATTCTCCTCCATCTTACAGCTAAAGAACTTGTCGGAGACTTCATATCTCTCGACACGGGCATGAGCTTGAAAAACTAGCTTCAGCTCCTGGAACATCTCATATGCCCCGTGTTGCTCAAAACGCCTTTGGAGCCCCGTTTCTAAACTGTATAACATGCCACACCTAACCAGAGAGTAGTCATCACTCCGCGTTTGCCAGACGTTCAGAATGTCCTGGGCTGCTGCGGGAGCGGGAGGGTCACCTAGCAGCGCATCAAGGACATAAGCCTTTTTAGCTGCTTCAAGGATGAGCTTCAAGTTGCGAACCCAGTCCGCATAGTTGCTACCATCATCTTTCAGCTTGTTTTTCTCTAGGAATGCGTTGAAATTGAGGTTGACGTTGGCCATCTACAATATTTATAAAGAAAACTTTTAGACTAAGTTCATGACATTTAAGTTGATTTAATCAAATTAAGTATGAACTCCCACTTAAATCAACATCCCTCTAGTCATCTAAGTGATACATGATCCATGTTGACTAACCCGTGTCCGATCATCACGTGAGACGGACTAGTCACCATGGTGAGCAACTTCATGCTGATCGTATTCAACCATACGACTCATGTTCGACCTTTCGGTCTCTTGTATTCGAGGTCATGTCTGTACATGCTAAGCTCGTCGAGTCAACCTAGGTGTTTCGCGTGTGTAAATCTGGCTTACACCCGTTGTATGCGAATGTTAGAATCTATCACACCCGATCATCACGTGGTGCTTCAAGACAACGAACCTTCGCAACGATGCACACTTAGGGGAATACGTTCTCGAAATTTTAAGAGGGATCATCTTATTATGCTACCGTCGTTCTAAGCAATAAGATGTAAAACATGATAAGCATCACAATGCAATCATATAGTGACATGATATGGCCATTATCATCTTTGCTCTTTCGATCTCCATCTTCAGGCATCGCATGATCATCATCGTCATCGGCGTGACACCATGATCTCCATTATCGTGTCTCCGTGAAGTCGTCACGCCAACTACTACTATCACTACTACTATAGCTAACCGTTAGCAATGAAGTAAAAGTAGTAAGCACATGGCGTTGCATCTCATACAATAAATTAAGACAACTCCTATGGCTCCTGCCAGTTGTCATACTCATCGACATGCAAGTCGTGAAACCTATTACAATAACATGATCATCTCATACATCATACATGCAACATCACAACTTTGGCCATATCACATCACATGTCAAACCCTGCAAAAACAAGTTAGACGTCCTCTAATTGTTGTTGCAAGTTTTACGTGGCTGATTTGGGTTTCTAGCAAGAACGCCTTCTTACCTATGTGACAGCCACAACGATGATATGCCAAAGCTATTTACCCTTCATAAGGACCCTTTTCATCAAATCCAATCCGACTAGAGTAGGAGAGACAGACACCCACTAGCCACCTTTGTGCACGGTGTGCATGTCTGTCGGTGGAACCAGTCTCACGTAAGCGTACTTGTAAAGTCGGTCCGGGCCTCTTCATCCCACAATACCGCCGGAAAAGAATAAGACTAGTAGCAGCAAGCAAATTGACAAGTCATCGCCCACAACTTTTGTGTTCTACTCGTGCATAGAATCTACGCATAGAAAACCTGGCTCGGATGCTACTGTTGGGGAACGTAGCATAAATTCAAAACTTTCCTACACATATTCAGATCTTCCTATGGAGAGACCAGCAACGAGAGAGGGGTAAGATCATCTTCATACCTTTGAAGATCTCTAAGCGGAAGCGTTGCAAGAACGCGGTTGATGGAGTCATACTCGCAGCGATTCCGATCTAGTGCCGAACTACGGCACCTCCGCGTTCAACACACGTGCAGCCCGGTGACGTCTCCTGCACCTTGATCCAGCAAGGAGGAGGGAGAGGTTGGGGAAGAACTCCAGCAGCACGACGGCGTGGTGTCGATGGAGAGACGAGGTCTCCCGGCAGGGCTTCGCCAAGCACCAGCAGAGAGGAGGAGGAAGAAGGGCAGGGCTGCGCCGAGAGAGAGGGAAAACCGTGTCCCTCAATGGCCAAAACCCCTCTCTATTTATAGGAGGAGGGGAGAGGGCTGCGCCACCCCTAGGGTTCCCTCCCTAGGGGCCAGCGGCCACCAGATGGGAGAGGGGGGCGGCGGCTAGGGTGGGAAGGGGTGTGGCGCACCACCTGGTGGGCCTAAGGCCCACCTGCGCCTAGGGTTGCCCCCTCTCCCCACCACTTGCGCATTGGGCTGGGTGTGGGAGGCGCACCAGCCCACCTAGGGGCTGGTTCCCTCCCGCACTTAGCCCATCTAGCCTCTCGGGGTCGTAGCCCCCCTTCGGTGGACCCCCGGGGCCACCTCCGGTGGTCCCGGTGGTCCCGGTACGTTACCGGTGACGCCCGAAACACTTCCGGTGTCCGAAACCATCCGTCCTATATATCAATCTTTACCTCCGGACCATTCCGGAGCTCCTCGTGACGTCCGGGATCTCATCCGGGACTCCGAACAAATTTCGGTAACCTCGTATAACAATTCCCTATAACCCTAGCGTCATCGAACCTTAAGTGTGTAGACCCTACGGGTTCGGGAGACAAGCAGACATGACCGAGACACCTCTCTGGCCAATAACCATCAGCGGGGTCTGGATACCCATGGTGGCTCCCACTTGCTCCACGATGATCTCATCAGATGAACCATGATGTCAAGGATTCAATCAATCCCGTATACGATTCCCTTTGTGTGTCGGTATAGAACTTGCCCGAGATTCGATCGTCGGTATACCTATACCTTGTTCAATCTCGTTACCGGTAAGTCTCTTTACTCGTTCCGTAGCACGTCATCGTGTGATTAAATCCTTAGTCACATTGAGCTCATGATGATGTTCTACCGAGTGGGCCTAGAGATACCTCTCCGTCACATGGAGTGACAAATCCCATCTCGATTCGTACCAACCCAACAGACACTTTCGGAGGTACCCGTAGTGCACCTTTATAGTCACCCAGTTACGTTGTGACGTTTGATACACCCAAAGCACTCCTACGGTATTCGGGAGTTGCACAATCTCACGGTCGAAGGAAAAGATACTTGACATTAGAAAAGCTTTAGCATACGAACAATACGATCTAGTGCTATGCTTAGGATTGGGTCTTGTCCATCACATCATTCTCCCAATGAGGTGATCCCGTTATCAATGACATCTAATGCCCATGATCAGGAAACCATCATCATCTATTGACTAACGAGCTAGCCAACTAGAGGCTTGCTAGGGACACATTGTGATCTATTTATTCACACATGTATTACTGTTTCCTGTTAATACAATTATAGCATGAACAATAGACGATTATCATGAACAAGGAAATATGATAATAACCATTTTATTATTGCCTCTAGGGCATATTTCCAACAGGCGGTAGTACCGCTGGGGCCCTGGCGGTAGTACCGCTACCCCTGGTGGTAGTACCGCTGCAAATGGCACAACGAGACATAGGAGATGAGAAAGACGTGGGCAAACGACAAGTCAGTGAAAATAAGAAGATAGCACCAGCAGGATATACTGACTCGTCATTTTGTATCCTTTCTTCCATATGAGAGAAAGGTGGGGGCGCTGGCCGAGGCCACCTATGTTTGAGACAAAGGTATGACACCGCGAAGAATTATCCTTGGGTTCATGACCAACGCTCGTATTTGAAGCACAAGTGCCATTTGGTAATGGCTAAAGTGAAAGACTAGATCGATTTATGCATAATGGGGGGGGAGGAAGAGTTTATTGAGAGAACAACACTCCCCCTATGTCCATGCCTACATCTAGAACAAGATCGAATGCATAGTGAGGTGGACAGTGCCTAGCTTCAATCCACATTACTTGAATCAATGATATTTAGCTCATGCCTTAACTCCCGGAACCTTGCTTCATCTAGGGGCTTAGTGAAAATATCTGCAAGTTTCTCTTCAGTGTGGATGAAGTGAACCTCAATATCACCAAGCTTGATATGTTCATGAATGAAGTGATGGCGAATATCAATATGCTTGGTCTTGCTATGTTGCACTGGGTTGAGGGAAATCTTGATAGCACTTTGATTGTCACATAGAAGAGGCACTTTGTCACAAGTGACACCGTAATCCTTTAAAGTTTGCCCCATCCATAGCAATTGTGCACAACAACTTGCAGCTGCCACATACTCAGCTTCAGTGGATGATAGTGAGACACAATTCTGCTTCTTTGAAGACCAACTTACCAGTGAACGACCAAGGAATTGGCATCCTCCAGAAGTTGACTTCCTCTCCACACAATCTCCTGCCCAATCTGAGTCAGAATAGCCAACTAGGTTGAAGTTTGCTCCTTTGGGATACCATAGACCAAAGTTTGGGGTATGAGCCAAATATCAAAAGATTCGCTTAACAGCCATATAATGACTTTCTTTTGGTGCGGATTGAAACCGTGCACATATGCCTACACTCAACATAATATCTGGTCTAGATGCACAAAGGTAAAGGAGGGATCCAATCATGAAGCGATATAACTTTTGATCCACTGCTTTACCATTGGGATCACTGTCAAGCTTGCATGTTGTTGGCATGGGGAACTTGACCGGCTTGACATCTTCAAGCTCGAACCGTTTGAGCATGTCTGGAGTGTATTTGGCTTGTTTGATGAAGGTCCCTTCTAGGCCTTGTTTAATCTCGAAGCCGAGGAAGAACTTCAACTCTCCCATCATGGACATCTCAAATTTCTCGGTCATTAGTGCAGGAAATTCTTCATTGAAGGAAATGTTAGGAGAACCAAAAATAATATCATCAACATATAGTTGGCATATGAACAAATCCCCTTTAACCCTCTTAGTAAAAAGAGTGGGATCTATCTTCCCAATTTCAAACCCACGATCTTGTAACAACTCAGTAAGATACTCATACCACGCACGTGGGGCTTGTTTAAGGCCATAGAGTGCCTTATTAAGTTTGTACACATGATTGGGGAGCTTGGGATGTTCGAATCCCGGGGGTTGTTTGACATAGACCAACTCATTTAACAGCCCATTAAGAAAGGAACTTTTCACATCCATTTGCTATAATTTGAAATTACGATGAGAAGCAAATGCAAGCAACATGCGAATAGATTCCAGACGAGCAACAGGGGCAAAGGTTTCACCGTAGTCGATACCCTCGAATTGGGAGTAGCCTTGAGCCACCAATCTTGCCTTGTTTCGAATCACAATCCCATTGGCATCTTGATTGTTTTTGAATATCCATTTGGTCCCGATGACATTATGTTCCTCCTTTGGTCTTGGCACTAAATCCCACACTTGGTTACGTTCGAAGTTGTTAAGTTCTTCATGCATGGCCATAAGCCAATCCTCATCATCGAGCGCTTCCTGTACCTGTTGAGGTTCACAATACAAAACAAACGCGTGATGCTCACAATAATTCCAAAATTTGTTGATGGGTGGATACTCCCTTTTTCAAACTGCCAAGTACATTCTTCATAAGATGTGACTTGACTCTTAGCTTGTTCGCAATCTTGGCTGCTCGACGCTCCAAGAGTTCTTCATTGGATAACTGGGGAGCATCGACTTGTTTACTTTGCTTGCCCTTGCATCTTGAACCTCCCTTGGCACCGGCTGTTGGTGCCGCAGAAGGGAATTGCGAGACAGTATCTTGATCATCTTGACTTTCGACTTGAGCAGGTTCACTTGTTTGTCCTTGTACTTGTGGTTGCTCTTGATCTTGATCTTGTGCTTCTACTTGGTCTTGATCTTGTGGTTGCACTTGATCTTGATCATGAGCAGGTTCGGAACCTTGGGTAAGTGCTTGAATATCATGGGACACACCATCATTGTTGGGCAATTGATCTTGACCTTGAGCTTGTTCATCTTGTTGAGAGTCTTCTCTTTGTTCATCGGAAGCGTGTGGGGCTTGTGGGGGTGATGGCTCCACTTGAGTAGAGCATTGTCTTTATTCTTCGGCCACAAGGGGTTCCTCAATGGGGAGTATTTGACCAATCCCCATTCTTCTTATGGTTTGGGGAGGAATTTCATCACCTACATCACAAAGACCACTTTGCTCCACTTGGGAGCCATTATTTTCATCAAACTCCACGTTACACGTCTCCTCAATGAGTCCCGTGGACTTGTTGAGGACACGGTAAGCATGAGAGTTTGTAGCATAACCAACAAAGATGCCCTCATGTGCCCTAGAATCAAATTTAGCTAAACGTGCACCTTTCTTGAGAATGAAACACTTACAACCGAATACCCGGAAGTACTTGAGATTGGGTTTGTTTCCAGTGAGAATCTCATATGGAGTCTTGTTCAAGCCTTTGCGGATATAGAGCCGATTGGACGCATGACATGCTGTGTTGATGGCCTCTGCCCAAAAGTTATATGGAGATTTGAATTCCGCCATCATTGTTCTTGCAGCGTCCATCAAGGTCCGGTTCTTCCTTTCTGCCACGCCATTTTGTTGAGGGGTATATGGTGCTGAATATTGATGTTTTATTCCCTCATCACCTAGAAACTCATCCAAGGTGTAGTTCTTGAACTCGGTGCCGTTGTCACTTCTAATCATCAAGATCTTTGCTTCATGTTGACGTTGAGCTTCATTAGCAAAGTTGATGACAGTTTGTTGAGTCTCACTCTTCCTTTTGAAGAAATATACCCAGGTGTATCTTGAGTAGTCATCAACAATCACCAAGCAGTATTTTCTGCCTCCAAGACTATCAAATGATGGAGGGCCGAAAAGATCCATATGGAGGAGCTCCAATGGCCTCTTAGTGTAAATGAGAGTCGTTGGACGATGAGCAGTTTCATGAATCTTTCCTTCAATGCACACACTGCAAGCACGGTCTCTAGCAAAACTCACATTTGTTAGTCCACGAATATGGTCCCCTTTTAGAAGACTTTTCAAAGATCTCATATTGACATGAGCTAGTCGGCGATGCAAAAGCCAGCCCACATCAACTTTAGCCATTAAACACGTCGCAGTCTTAGTGGGCCGCTTTGAGAAGTTCACCACATAAAGACCAGTTTCGACATATCCAACATAGGCTACTTTAAGAGTCTTGCTCCACAGGAGGACCACAGTATCAAGATTAAAGAATGTGGAAAAACCCATAATTGCAAGTTGACGAACCGAAAGTAAATTGTAGGCAAGAGACTCAACAAGCATGACCTTCTCAATAGATAACTCTTGAGAGATGACCACCTTACCAAATCCCAATACCTTTGACGAGGATGCATCGGCGAATTGGACATGGGTGGGCATAGATGGAGAAGGATGCACATCCACCACTAAGTCCTTGCTTCCGGTCATATGATTTGTTGCTCCACTATCGAGCAACCATGACACCCCACCAGAAGCAAACTCCTGCAATAGATCAAGGCTTGGTTTTAGGTACCCATTTTTTAATGGGTCCTTTCATGTTAGAGACAAGGGTCTTAGGAACCCAGATAGCCCATTCAATGGACTCATAGTAGGAACCAACAAATCTGGCATAAACATGCCCATCACTAGCACAACATAAGACATAGGAAGAATTGAGTTTGCCGGCTGTGTTAGTAGGAATGGTTTTGCCCTTCTTGACGTTACCATCGTCCACCTTGTTCATTTTCACCTCCTGAGTCCCTACGCCCTCTTTGACAAAGATGTCCATGAGGGTAGGGGATCGTTTGTTCCTGTTCCTCCTTTTTCCTTTTGACTTGGAGGTAAGTCCAAGTCCCTCCTTTCCTACAACACCCTTTTGATTGCTCAAGAGGTCGTTCAGGCTCTTCTCACCTTGTATGCATGCCACAAGGCCCGTCTCAAGTTTCTCCTTTAACTTGACATTTTCCTCCACAAGATGCACATGCTCACAACAAGGATTAGTTGTACAAGCATTATCAATTAACACAAAGGGAGGACAAGTAGAGATCTCCTTGGTAAGCTTTGCTTGGAGTTGATCATGAGACTCTTTCAGAGAGAAATGAACACCTTTCAAGACCTTGTGAGCCTTGTCAAGTGTGTCAAACTCCACTTTGAGTCTGTCATGGCCAACCCCAAGAGCATACTTCCTAGACTTAAGCATACGAGTAAGAACAATATCATGATCTAGTTTCTTTTGCATTTTAGTGCAGTCATCATTGTATGACTCCTCAAGAGCCAAACGAAGAGTGCGCTCCTTTTCTAGAGCAATAGATAATTCAGCAATTTCATCCGCATAGTCACGATTGTGTCCCTGAAGCTCGGAGATGGTCTCCTCATGAGACTCGATGAGGTCATTGGCCTCACCCAGTTGTTCCAAGAGAGCAACAAAGTGCTTCTTGGATTCTCCCTTAATAGTGCACAAAAACTTGTCAAGATCATGCTCATTAAGTTCCCCAACATCACTATCATCAACACAATTTAACAATGAAGGAGCAGTAGCGATGTTGGTCTCAATGATGGGGGTTACCTGATTGATACCTTTTGCCATGAGGCACTTGGTGATGTGGTTCTCGTTGGGGGCGTTGAAGAGAGACACCTTCCGGGGAGAGGGAGTGGCAATAGCAACAGTTGCCGTTGCCACTGTATCATCATCATCATCATCATCATAATTGGAAGGGTACTCTTCAAGGGCCACCATGCCCTTTGGGTGAGGTTTCTTCACAAAGTTGTTCTTGATTGGGAATGACTTGGTTTTGTCTTTGCGAATGAGCTTGCCCCCGTTGTCTTCCCTTTTCTCATAGGGACATTCGGCCACGAAGTGACTCATGTTACCACAGTTATAGCATGTCCTTACTCGTTGCTTGGGTTTGAACCCACTCGAGTTGTCCTTGGTGAAGGTGGGTCTTGAGTTCCTCTTTGTGACGCCCTCGGCTTAATCGTACGCTAAACATACACGCAAATGCGTACGATCAAACCCAAGGACTCACGGGGAGATATCACAACACAACTCTAGACACAAATCAAATAACATCAGCTTCATATTACAAGCCAGGGGCCTCGAGGGCTAGAATACGAAAGCTCGATAAGCACACGAGTCAGCGGAAGCAACAAATATCTGAGTACAGACATAAAACATGGGGTGCCTTAGAGAAGGCTAGCACAAAAGATACAACGATCGAACGAGGCGAGGCCTCCTGCCTGGGAACCTCCTAACTACTCCTGATCATCAGCGGCCTCCACGTAGTAGTAGGCACCGTCGGGGTAGCAGTCGTCGGTGGCGGGGACCTCCATCTCCTGGGCTTCATCATCTGGTCGCAGCAAACGGATCAAGGGAACAAGGGGGGAGCAAAGCAGCGGTGAGTACTCATCCAAAGTACTCGCAAGTCTTACATCAGAACTATTCTAATTATGCATCAGTATCAAAGAAGGGGGTTATATGTGGACTGACTGCAGCAATGCGAGAATAGAGAGAGAAGGCCTAGTCCTATCGAAGACTAGCATCTTCAGGGTCTTGCAGCAATAGACGAGAGTAGAACAGGGGTAACACATTAATAGTCATATTGTTGCAGCAATATTAAAGTGAGGTCACGCCTAAAGATCCTCCCTCGACTCCGTGCGAGGAAGCAATCCCGAGGCAAACTAAATCCAGTTAAGTAACAATTGTAGTTGTATAAGATCGGGGCACAACTCCAAGTCGTCCTGTAACCGTGGACACGGCTATCCGAATAGTTAATTTTCATCCCTGCAGGGGTGCACCACATGTCCCGTCACGCTCGATAACACTCTGGCCGGACATACTTTTCTGGGTCCTGCCCGGCCTCGGAATATCGACACGTCGCAGCCCCACCTAAGACTAATCAGAGAGGCCAGCCCGCTGGTCTAAATCCTAAGCACAAAGGGTTCATGGGCCCAGTTCCCCTTCACGCTCCTGCATGTGGCGTGGGCGGCCGACGTCAGTCCTAGCATCCCTTAATCACAAGCGCGATGCATCTCGGGACCACTCGGGCGCGCGCCGCTACACTGCTGGCATCTGAAAAGCTTCGGCTGATACCGCGACGTCGAGTACCCATAATTCTTCCCGCGTAGCCGGTTAGTGCGAAAAGGTCTCCGACCAACCCAGATCAAATACCCAAATCCATTAGCATTTTAATTAGGCCAACAACACAGTCTCACGGGAATCCACCCGGCTTACAACTAATCACCAATGATCCCAGTAACATGGTCGAGTAACTGTGTGGTTGTAACATCGGGGGGGGGGGGGGATCCGAGGTATCACCCTCGTTGGATTCCGAATGATGTACCCGTCAAGGTGGGCTTAGAGGAATCACCCTCGGGGGTCCCACACTCGCGGGGTTGCACGACAGAGGCGTCATCGGGAATGGTGAAAGAGGAATCACCCTCGATAACCACGACCGACTAGCTAAACTACAAAGATATCATCAGGAGTACTTAGCGAGGTGTCACCCTCGGTACCCGATAGTATCTCTGTAGCTCGTACAACGAAGGGGGTGAATGTGCTGTGTCGGGTCTGGCTCGTCGATCAAAGATCGAGATTCGAAAACAAGCGGGGCAACTGAGCTACGGGGTCAGAGGGGATGACTGCTCCACCTATACTAAGCATATTAAAAGCACAGGACTGAAAGTAGCAGTTCATCAAAAATAGGCTATGCATCAGATATAGGAGCTAACTACAACAGTAGCAAAAATACTAATGCAAGCAGTAGGAAGAAAGACATAGGCGATATAGGAATGATCAAGGGGAGTTTGCTTGCCTTGCTGCTCTGCGGCAAAGGACTGATCGGCAGGGTCGTAGATGTACCCGGCAGCAACGTAGTCTCGGGGTCTACCGGTAAGAAGAGGGGGAAGAAACAATAAATAATAGCACCGATGCAACACAAAGCATGACATGAAAAGATGCAGGCTAGACATGAGCTAACGCAACAACATCCGTCATAGACGGGTCGGAAGAATATCTGACGATATTTTCCGGGTCTCGGGCTACTACCGGTTATACTGGAAACGATGGAAAAGATCCAAGTTTGCTATGCTAGGGACGCGTGACAGAAGAACAGACCATCCAGCCGGGTTCGTCTCGCTTTGCTGATCAACTTTCATGTTGAAAATATTTTGATCTGACTTACGGATTATTTAATATTAATTTTTAAAGTTTCATTAATTATTTAAGAATTAAAAACAGATTTAAAAGATTTAGTAAAATCCTATTATGACATCATCGCGATGTCATGCTGACATCACATTTGACTAGTCAACTGACCAGCGGGTCCCGAACGTCATAGGCACAAGTTTTTATTAAGATTAAATATTTTTTAAACAGATTAATTTAGTGGGGGACCCGCGTGTCATACTCTAATTATGTTAATTAATTATTTTAACTAATATATCTATTTATTTATTTATTTAAGAAAAACATTATTTTTATAATTTATATTAACTCTCGCGTGGGGCCTCCCTGTCATAGACAGCGGGTGCATTGGCCCCACCGGTAAGTGGCCTAAGGTTATTTTCTCATTTATTTTTATTAGATACCTAACCGTGCAAATACCGTATTCCTCTAAATATCCATATACGCAAATACATACATCACATCTCATACATACATACATACATACGCATCTAATACAACATTTGTTTTTATTTTTATTTCTCTCTCAAAACTCTCATCTCTCTCTCTGTGCTAACAGAGAGACAAAGAACTCACTTTGCTCCAACTCCACCTAGAAGAACCTAAACTTCAAATCCTCCTACCGGAGTCCACCGTCGACGGATCGAGGCCCCGTTTGCCGGAACGGAACCGGGACGTCGAGGAGAACGACAAGGTGGGAGGAGCCCGAGGAGGGGCTCACCGACGGTGACGTGACGGCCCGGTGAAGCCGGAGTTCGCATGAAGGTGACGGTGGAGACGGCGTGGAGGCGGTGACGGTGACGATGGTGGTGACGCGCCGGCGAGGGGGAACCGGCCGGATCCGGCGAGATGATGACGTCTCCCTTGCCCGGTCCCTCCCGGACCGAGCGGGAGATGGCCGACGGGGGCCGGGGCTGTTGGTAGGCCAGCGAGGTTGGAGGGGCGCCGGCCGAGGTGAGGGGGGGCTCGCCGGCCGGGAGAGGGGAGGGGCTCGCCGACCGGGAGAGGGAAGCCGCGAGGTGGGGGGGGGGGGCGCCGGGGGAAGGAAGGCCGCCGGCGGGAGGAGGAGGCTCGATGGAGGGAGGAGGAGGCTCGGTGGGGATGCTCGCCGGCGGGAGGCAGGGGAGGGGCCGCCGGGGGGTGAGGGGGAAGGCCGCCGGCGGGAAGGATTTGGGAGGGAGGAGGCGAGGTGGAGAGGAGGGGGGCGACGGGATGGGATCTGGCTCGGTTCGTGGGGGAGGGAGTGTCGGTGGGGATGGGGGGCCGAGACGAGGGAGTGGGGGCGCTGTCGTGGGGGTGGGGTGGGGCCGCGAGGGGAGGGGAGTGGCGGCGCCCAGGGGGGGGGGAGGGAGTAGCGAGGGGAGTGGGAGAGGTGGCGGCTCGCCAGGGGGGCTAGGGTTTGGCCGGTTGGGCCCTTTTTGGCCCAGCTGGGCCGGGGGGTTGCTCTTTTTCCTTTTTTTTCATTTTGTTTTATTTTGCCTTTCATTATTATTATTTATTCTAATCCCTTTTATTATTCTATTCTTATCTACTTTCTTTTATAATTTATAACTTCTACTTTTAGTCCTTTCTTTTGTTTATTTATTTTCATTTACTATATTTCTTTACTTATTTTGTTGAAGCCCCTTTCTTAATATATCGGGATCATCAATGATTCCAGAAGTACCCGACTTGATATTATAATCTGTTAGGGAATCTTTATAACTCCCCGACGTTGTTATCTCAACAACATAAAAATCTTTCCACGTTTGACTTAATCCCGAAGCTTCGAATTATGATTCGGTTTCAACCATCACGAGAACATTGATATAGTTAGCGGTGACGTGGCATCATTAGCGGGTGATCACTGTAGCTTAATTACAATAATTACTGTAGCAAAAGTCGAGGATGTCACACTCTTGTTGCCCCAGAATTGCCTTGACACAAGAGCCATGTGCTCATCATAGGCATACTTTGTGTCTTCAGGGCAACTCTCCTCTTCCTCATTCTCTTCTTCTTCTTCAAACGTTGCTATTTGTTGGAAATATGCCCTAGAGGCAATAATAAAATGGTTATTATCATATTTCCTTGTTCATGATAATCGTCTATTGTTCATGCTATAATTGTATTAACAGGAAAAAGTAATACATGTGTGAATAAAAAGATCACAAAGTGTCCCTAGCAAGCCTCTAGTTGGCTAGCTCGTTAGTCAATAGATGATGATGGTTTCCTGATCATGGGCATTAGATGTCATTGATAACGGGATCACCTCATTGGGAGAATGATGTGATGGACAAGACCCAATCCTAAGCATAGCACTAGATCGTATTGTTCGTATGCTAAAGCTTTTCTAATGTCAAGTATCTTTTCCTTCGACCGTGAGATTGTGCAACTCCCGAATACCGTAGGAGTGCTTTGGGTGTATCAAACGTCACAACGTAACTGGGTGACTATAAAGGTGCACTACGGGTACCTCCGAAAGTGTCTGTTGGGTTGGTACGAATCGAGATGGGATTTGTCACTCCATGTGACGGAGAGGTATCTCTAGGCCCACTCGGTAGAACATCATCATGAGCTCAATGTAACTAAGGAGTTAGTCACACGATGACATGCTACGGAACGAGTAAAGAGACTTACCGGTAACGAGATTGAACAAGGTATAGGCATACCGACGATCGAATCTCGGGCAAGTTCTATACCGACAGACAAAGGGAATCGTATACAGGATTGATTGAATCCTTGACATCGTCGTTCATCCGATGAGATCATCGTGGAGTAAGTGGGAGCCACCATGGGTATCCAGACCCCGCTGATGGTCATTGGCCAGAGAGGTGTCTCGGTCATGTCTGCCTGTCTCCCGAACCCGTAGGGTCTACAGACTTAAGGTTCAGTGACGCTAGGGTTATAGGGAATTCTTATATGAGGTTACCGAAAGTTGTTAGGAGTCCCGGATGAGATCCCGGACGTCACGAGGAGCTCCGGAATGGTCCGGAGGTAAATATTGATATATAGGACGGATGGTTTCGGACACCGGAAGTGTTTCGGGCATCACCGGTAACGTACCGGGACCACCGGGGGGCAAGGAGGGCTTGAACACTTTCCCAGCAAGGGGGGCTTGCCGGGGGTCTCGTGAGTCTGTGTGAGTCTTCCCGGCAAGGGAGGCTTCTCGGGGTCTTGCTAATCTTCGGGAGTCTTCCCGGCAAAGTTGGCTTTTATTTTTATTTTTCTATTTACAACTATCTAAAATTATCTACGCACCTCACTCGCTTGCAAATAACAAGTTCAAGACGATTGACAACCCTATTGCACGCGTTGGGTGCAAGTTGTTTGTTCTTTTGTGTGCAACCGCTGAAGACAGTTGTGGTTGATATTCCTATTGGTTCGATAAACCTTGGTTTCACAACCGAGGAAAATGATTACCCACATTGTGCTGTGATAAACCATTCCTCTTCACGGAAAACGCAACGCAGATCATAAGTATCAGGAAGGATTTCTCGCGCCATTGCCGGGGAATATCATGACCAACTACCAAGTAACTCCACACAAATTTTCATTCACTTGTTCTCCTTTTTATTTGCTGGTATATTTAGTTTGTCTCATAAAAAATAAAAATAAAAAAATATTTACCTTTGCTTGCTTAGCTTGTCACTAGATTGCATCTTCGCTCTCTAGTTTGCTTGTCTTGCTTGGTACCTTGCAACAACCGGTAAGAAGGTACCAACCGGTAAGAAGGTAAATTCTATTGACGAAATTGCTGCTTTGAGTGAAAAAGTGGATGCTCTTATGAATTTGGATGCTAATAAGAATACTCATGTTGATCTCAGTGATATGACCTTGTCTACTTTGATTGAGAAAAATAGTGATGCTATTGATGTGAACTTTGTCTCGCGAAATAATTTCAACAACAATGCCTATAGGGGTAATTTCAATGCTAGGCCATATCCCGGTAATGTTCATAGTGGTTACGGCAATTCGTATGGTAATTCTTATGGAAATTCTTCTAAAATCCTAATAGGATACTCTCTCATCTTGACAATACAATTAAGGAATTCATTAATTCTCAAAAAGTTTTCAATACCATGGTAGAAGAAAAATTTCATGTTGTTGATACGTCAGTTAAAAACATGGATAGAATTGCTCCTCATGTAGAAAATCATAAAAAATCTTTGCCTCCTAAGCATGATTTTAATGAGACTACTAAATCTATCCAAGTTTATATTAATGAAAGTACGGAGAGGATCGCTAAGTTGAAAGCTAAGCCGGAATTACTAGAAAAAACTCTTCCACCCGGTTTTTACCGGAATCATGATGAAGATCTTAAAATGAGTCGTACTTCTCCTATTGAATCTTTGTTTAATTATCTGAATATTAATGATAAAGGGATTGGAGATGAGTCAACTCTAGTTAAGGAGCTTCCCATTTGCTTGGAGGGTGATGATATTAATGCTAAAACTAAAAAAGTGGGTTTGGAGAGTCAAAACTTTAACTAGTGATGTGGCCACTATCTTGGATTATAAGGATTTTAATTGTTATGATTTCTATTTAGTATAACGTATTTCCTTGTTGCAATCCGTTATTATCTCACCCAATGCTTCTGAACAGAGCAAAGCTTTTACTCAACATATAGTAGAAGCTATGGTAAAAGCTTATGACGAGAAAATTGAGCTTGAAGTTTCTATTCCTGGAAAGTTGCATGATGAGTGGGAACCTACTATTAAAATTAAGATAAATAAATATGAATGCAATGCTTTCTAAGACTTTTGTGCTAGTGTTTCAACTATGCCTAAATCTTTATGTGATGTGCTTGGTCTCACTAATATTTAAGAGTGTTCCATAAAGTTGCATCTTACGGATTCTACCATTAAGAAACCGTTAGGTAGAACAAATGACGTGTTGATAGTTGCAAATAAAAATTATGTGCATGTATATTTCATTATTCTTGATATTGATTGCAATCCTACTTGACCAGTTATACTTGGAAGACCCTTCCTACAAACTATAGGTGCAATCAATGACATGAAACATGGAAATATAAGGTTCCAATTCCCATTCAAGAAATGAATGGAACACTTACCTAGAAAGATAATTAGACCAACTTATGAATCAACCATGATATGTACTTATGGGTGGAGTGTCAAAGATGACAGCACTTCAAACTATGCAATATGCCTAGCTAGGGGCGTAAAACAATAGCACTTGTTGGGAGGCAACCCAATAGTTATCTTTATTTTTGTCTTTTACTTTTTGTTTGTTTGTGATAACATGATTATTGCCTCCATAATGATTATGTTTTATGTTTATTTAGTGTTCGTGCCAAGTAAAACCTTTGTGATGATTTGTATGATGAGTAGAATTGATACAATGCAAAAGCAGAAATTTTAACATCGAGTGCAGAATTCCTCTGTTTTTACTCGAACACCCTTTTAAGCTGAATTTTCACGTAGTATTTCTATACAAATTACTCAGGTCGCACTAATGTTTCAGAAGTTTTGGAGTTACAAAAGTGTAGGTTCATTATAGATTACTACATAGTGTTCTGTTTGAGTCAGATTCTATTCATGCTTGCATAATTTGCTTGTTTTGATGATGCTATGGATTGTATTGGGGGGGGGTGTATAAGCCATGGAGAAGTTACTATGTAGTACCTTATGCTAAAATAAAATAGGAATAAACTTATAATGGTACCTGAAAGTATTTGATATGTTCGTTAAACTAACGGATCCCACAAAGATTTGTTGAGTTTTATGTGATTGAACTTTTCAAGTTTTGGGTATTATCCCGATGGACAAAGGAATGAGGAGTAGCAAAAGCCTAAGCTTGGGGATTCCCAAGGCACCCCAAGGTAATCTTCTAGGCAGACTCATGCGTCTAAGCTTGGGGATGCCCGGAAGGCATCCCCTCTTTCGTCTCAATCCATCGGTATGTCACTTGGAGCTACATTTTTATTCATCACATGATATGAGTTTTGCTTGGAGTGTCGTTTGCTTTTTTTTTTACTTTTACTCCCTGTTTTCCACAATCAACATTTGGAGGACACAACTATTTGGGAGAGATACACCAACATCATAATTTGTTAGAATACTCTATGCGCTTCACTTATATCTTTTGAGCTTAGCTGTCGCTCTAGTACTTCACTTATATCTTTTTGAGCACGGTGGCGTGTAGATGTTATAGAAATATTATGCTCTTGTTCTTCACTTATATTTGTTTGAGAGTTAAATAAATAGTGATGGTAATTTGCATGGGTCATAAGACTAGATCAAAAATAATAGGTGTTCAATGAATGATAATTAAAACCATCATGTAGCACATATAGAGAAATTATGGTTTAATGATATTGATGTGGTGATATGAAAAAGGTGTGAGTGCATTATTATTAATTCAGAGAGGTGTCAATATTAAGATATGTTAAAATTCTTGTTCATCTAAAAATTAAAAGGGCATGGTGATGATTTGTGAGCATTTCTATTCCTTGTTGAAATCCTAGTGTTGTTTTGAGTCGGAGTCACGCGATGGTTAATTCCTACCAACCCTCTCCCTGGGGGCCTACGAGTAGTACTTTGATTTGTTATAAAACTAATACTACTTTGTAATAAGTACATGAGTTCTTCATGACTAATGTGACACCATGGACATACTCAATCTCACCTCCTCATATTTGCTAGCCTCTTCGGCACCATGCATCGCCCGTTCTCACCTCGAGGATCGATGCAACTTTCGCAAGTGCATCCAAACCCCGTGACATGACACATTGTGTTGCACATAAGACTTCTTATATCGTCCTCAAAACAACCAACATACCTACCTATCATGGCATTTATATAGCCATTCCAAGATATATTGCCATGCAAATTCCATCATCACTTCACATGACTAGTTCGTTCATCATAATAATGCTTTGCATGATCATATAGAGCTGACATAGTATTTGTGGCAAATCCACCGTTCATCATATTTTTGATACACGTCACGCTAGGTCTTTGCACATCCTGGCACACTGCCGGTGGCATTCATACATAGTCATATCGTCCTATTAGTTTTCATATTGAGTGGTAAGTAAATAAAAGTGTGATGACCATCATTATTAGAGCATCGTCTGATTGAGGAAATAAAAATGGGGAATGCCAAATGAGCCCACCATAAAAATGAATGTGAGAAATAAGAGATAATGGACTTTGCTACAATCCTTTACCACACTTGTGCCTCAAAGGGGCACCTTGTTATTCATATAGAGAGTCTCATGTTTTATCATTCAAATGCTAGTGGCAATTAGTTTTTGATAAACTTGGCTTGTATATTCCGATGACGAGCTTCCTCAAACGCCTGAGGTCTTCATGAGCAAGAAAATTGGATGCACACCCCACTTAGCTTTAGTGGAGCGTTCACACACTTATATCTCTAGTGCATCATTTGCATGGCAATCCCTACTCCTTGCATCGATATCTATCAACGAGCATCCCCAAAGACCATTGGTACGCCTAGTTGATGTGGGACTATCTTCTCCACTTTTTATCCCTTTGAAACCTACCACCATATTGTATTCCACCTATATGCTATGTCCAATGGTTCACACTCATGTATTGAGTGAAGAATGAAAAGTTGATGCATATTGAAAAAGTATGATCCAATTGCCTGACTTGGACAATGTGGTGCTTTACATTTGTATTAATGTGGTGAAGATGGAGCCATGCCTTGCTAATATAATAAGATGAGTGGGGTAAAACAATATTTGAGGATCATATACTTTGAAAGATTAATGTTTTTGCTGCTTATACCTATAAGTATGGCTATGTTAATGTTTGTTAATTCATCATTTCTCAATGATCATATGTCGGTGCACTAGAGACCGGGGTCCCTTGTGCCCCAGACTTGTGCACGAGAATCGGCGACGCCCCTAACAGCAGTACACAGGGAAAGAACATCAGGAAGGCGATCCAAGACCCACCCAAGGCCACACCCTTCCCTCTCTCCAAGGGCGTGGAGTACAAGGGCACCAGATACAAGGCCCCGACAAGCCCTCCTTGCTGAGAAGATTCCCAAGGCCCCGACAAGCCAACTTCGCCGGGAAGACTCCCAAAGATTAGCAAGACCCCGACAAGCCTCCCTTGCCGGGAAGACTCACACAGACTCACCAGACCCCCGGCAAGCCCCCCTTTCTAGGAAAGTGTTCAAGCCCTCCTTGCCGGGAAGGTGACCAAGTCATCCGATAGAGACTCCAAGCCAGCAAGCCCCTTCCGCTCGCGAGGTATCCTCCCCCATTTCTACCACAATCCGACCGCTCCAGCACGTCCTTCATGCGCCAGTGCAAGAACCAGGTGTCGATCCACCTGGGTACGTGTCGCGACCACCTTGCGGTAGGTCAGGGGTCAGACAATGCATTTACCGCCCCTCACACCACCGAAGAAGAAGAGCGGTGAACACTGTTCACTATGGACCCCATGAGCACACTGTTGGTGCCCCTTTCCCTATAAAAGGGGGCCCAAGGCTCATTCTCAGGGGTTGGACTTTTTGGGATGAGAGACTCCCTAATCACCCACTAAGTTACTATAGAAAATCACCCTATAGTAAGCACACAATACAAACTAAGAAGGAGTAGGGTTTTACGCGCCAAGCGGCCCGAACCTGGGTAAAAGACCTTGCCGGTGTTGATCTCTAGCTCCGCTCTCGACGCCGTCGCTCTCTCTTCCCACCGAACGATCAAGGGACTCCTCTAGTTTCCCATAGGTGTCGGTGTCTCCGACATCTTTGGCGCGCTAGGTAGGGGGGAGGTGGTTGAGAGCCTTTTCACGGATTCAAGAAAGTTCCGCACCAGATCTTGGGAAGTCGAGTGCACCACTGCGGTCCCTCGAAGCAGGTTGCAGCGGTGGTCGCTCTACTTCGCCACGACCTCCTAACGCCTGCGCGGGCGCCCCGCTGCGTGAACGCAGGCTAGTGATACGGAGACCTCGAGCTTGAAGGCATCAGGCTGACACGCCGCTCCAGGACAGTGCGCTGCTATCGAGGGTGTGCCTGGGGGCTTCGGCGAGACCTCCGGCACATACTCCGGCCGGCGCACCTCCAAGAAGTGACGCATAGCCGTCGAGAATGCTCCTACATGCACTCGAACCCAGGCACACACTCTAGCCGAAACACTTTCCCCCCGAAAGCCTCACGTCGTCGCCAAAGATGCACTCGGGGGCTCCATCAGCACGGCGTGGCAAAACAAGAAAATGAGTTATGCTCCAGCAACCCCCTTCTATACGATAGTCAAGGACTATCGTCAAGGACCTTGCCAAAGGGGATCTTGCCGGGAAAGTGTAGTCTCCTACTTGCGGGGAACCTGAGGCCCCGACAAAGGACCCAAGCGCCACGGAGAGAAGTGCCGCGGCATGACAGATAAGTGATAAATATTTCAGATGAGATTTCAGAGTAGATAGGTTGTTTCCTTTCTAGAAGATTCCAAACCTTGTTTGAGAAACCTGCATGTAGATGGAACCTTGTCAGGATCAATGCTCCTTAGTTCTGTTTCAAACTAGTTCAATGACCTGAACGGCCATAGAGCGCCTTTACACTGTTTGGAACCTGTTCAACAGACTAAGTGTCTACGCATCACCTTATTTCGCCTCGAGCCGCGCTCGACGATCTAATGGTTGCACTGAGTGCGGCAAGGAGCCTTGCCGGTAACGACCCCTCAAGCGAACTGCTAAGGATCCATTCCTCAAAGCACTAGCGGCAGGACCAGTCACGCCGGCAAGCTTCTGGAAAATGCAAAGGGTGTATAATACAAGGGGAAGGATCAGGCGCAAGGGAAACAACATTTCATTCATTTGTTTGAAACAAACTCCGACATATTACATCAATGATTTTTGCTACTCAAACCTATGGTACTGTCTTTTGGCCAGGGACACGCTTGCCGGACATAAGTTCAAGAAGACAAAAAGAGGCAAGGCCCGTGGCGCGACTAGTGCTGGGCCCTTCCTGGACCAGCATTGCAAAGTGAAGAAAGGGGCCTGAAGGAACGACGAAAACGGGAACCAGGCGCTCCCGCAATATGCGGCAACTTCGGTTCTTCCGGCTCGTCGGTCCCAGCTCGGGAGGAGGATGACCACGGACTGACGGTGATGGTGCGATCGACGGCTAATCCGAGGACAAATCCTCATACCCAGGCTTAGCCTGCCGAGGGTCTGACCCGTGTTCGCCGTTGCTACCATCTGACCCATCCTTGTCGCTCTCGCGCGAGGAAGGGCTATCAGTCCCGCTCGAGCTTTCTTCATAGGAGCCGAGGCGCACACCCGAGCTCCCGTATATCTTGATGGAGAGCAGGTTGTCCGCCATCATCTTGAGGCAAAGAACGTGCCCATCCCAGAGGTTATGGGCACGGGCGAAGCTCTTCCACCAGCGGCCGAGGAACAGGAGCCGAGGCCCTGGTTTCTCCACGTCACCGGGATGACGCTGTTGCCGCGAAGCTGCAACATCGGGGCTTCTCTTCGCTCATCACCTTGGCGAAGGTGATGGGGAGCTGAAGCCGGGTCCTGATGCAACCTTGCAGTCTGACGAGAAACTCCAACGGGGTCCTTTCAAGGTGAGTCCCCGCAGGAACAAGGCTAGGAGAAGGCGGAAGCGCTAGAGTGGCACTCCGCCTTCCCCAGCCACGGCCTCCGCGACGACAGCAGCCCCTCGCCCCTCCACCACCACGGGCGCTCGTGCCGCCCTCCGCAGTTGCGGCCCCTGAAGTTGTGACATGATCCGAATGGGATCCCCTTGCCGCCCTGGCAGCTGATGGTGGCCTCCCTCGTCCCCTAGCCATGGTTAGGGGAGAGCGCCACATGGAACTAGAGAAGATTCTGCAGATGCAAGCCGGGGGTGATGAATGTTTCAGGAGTTGTTGGATGAGAAAAACCCCCTTGAAAACTTCCTAATTTATAGGGCGAGGCGCAGGTGGCTAGATCTCCCCACTCTAGAAACCGCCGCCTCGCTCGCCCAATCATCCATGATCACGGGCGAACAGGGAACCGCCCTGCTGCACCAATGCATTAGGGGGCGGGCCCTGAAACGACTGCGGCCTTTAAGGCCGAGAACGACACTTGCCTGACCATTACTGCGCATGCCTCACGTGTGGGAGTAACTCGTCGGGAGGTGGGGAAGCCACCTCGCGCGCAGTTCTGCACCTCTCGCGCTTGAAGCGCGACGTGGGGAAGTGCCGTTTACAACGATTCCAAAGCTACATAGTCCCCTAACATGGAAGCCCGTGCACTACTTTGGGCCTGGCCCAGCAATGCCCCGCGTGTGTGCGTGGCCCAGGCCCGGGGGTTCCTGTCGGTGCACTAGAGACTGGGGTCCCTTGTGCCCCAGACTTGTGCACGAGCATCGGCGACACCCCTAATAGCAGTGCACAGGTAAGAACAGCAGGAATGCGATCCAAGACCCACCAAGGCCACGCCCTTCCCTCTCTCCAAGGGCGTGGAGTAGAAGGGCTCCAGATATAAGGCCCCGGCAAGCCCTCCTTGCCGGGAAGATTCCCAAGGCCCCGGCAATCCCACTTCGCCGGGAAGACTCCCGAAGATTAGCAAGACCCCGACAAGCCTCCCTTGTGTGGAACACTCGCACAGACATGCGAGAACCCCGACAAGCCCCCCTTGTCGAGAAAGTGTTCAAGCCCCCGGCAAGCCTTCCTTGCCGGGAAGGTGACCAAGTCATCCGACAGAGACTCCAGGCCAGGAAGCCCTTTCCGCTCGCCACGTGTCCTCCTCAGTTTCTACCACAATCCGACCACTCCAGCACATCCTTCATGCGCGAGCGCAAGACCCAGGTGTTGATCCACATGGGTACGTGTCGCGACCACCTTGCGGCAGGTCAGGGGTCAGACAATGCATTTACTGCCCCTAACACCACCAAAGAAGAAGAGCGGTGAGCACTGTTCATGATGCACCCCATGAGCACACTGTTGGTGCCCCTTTGCTTATAAAAGGAGGCCCAAGGCTCATTCTCAGGGGTTGGACCTTTTGGGATCACAGACTCCCTAATCACCCACTAAGTTACTGTAGCAAATCACCCTACAATAAGCACACAATACAAACTATGCAGGAGTAGGGTTTTACGCGCCAAGCACCCCGAACCTGGGTAAAAGACCTTGCCGGTGTTGATCGCTAGCTCCGCTCTCGACACCGTCCCTCTGTCCCCCCATCGAACGATCAAGGGACTCCTCGAGTTTCCCATAGGTGTTGGTTTCCCCGACATCATATATGCATAAGGTTACATTATGGGTAGCATGTCAATCAAAAATTCCATTTTTACCATTTACCTACTCGAGGACGAGCATGAAATAAGCTTGGGGATGCTTGATACATCTCCAACGTATCTATAATTTTTATTGTTCCATGCTGATATATTACCATTCTAGAATAATTTTTGTATATTTATTTACCGATTTATATTATTTTTGAGGACTAACCTATTGACCCAGTGCCCAGCGTGAGTTGTTGTTTTCTGCATGTTTTTCACCTTTCAGGTTTACCATACCAAACGAAGTCCAATTGACCTGAAACTTTTTGGAGATTTTTTTCGACCAAAAGAAGACCACCAAGCATCAAAAGAAAGCTGGGGGCCAGACAAGGGCCCCACAATCCAACCCAGCTGACCTATTGGGGGGGGGTGCCGTTCTTGCTTGTGGGCCTCTCGAGGCTCTTCCAACTCTATTCTCTAGCTTATAAATTATCAGTTAACCTAAAACCCCACAGGCAGTCTAGAAACACGTTTTTACGCTGCCGCAAGTCTTTGTTCCGACGGGTGACCATCTGAAGCTCCATTTTGGTACCTTGCGGGAGGGGGATCGATCACAGACGGCCTCTTCATCAACCTTGCTTCCCTCATGATGATATGTGAGTAGTTCACCACACACCTACGGGTCCATAGCTAGTACCTAGATGTCAATCTTTCTCTCTCATCATATTCAATACAATGATTGTTGGAAATATGCCCTAGAGGCAATAATAAATTGGTTATTATTATGTTTCCTCGTTCATTATAATCATCTATTATCCATGCTAGAATTGTATTGATTGGAAACTCAAATACATGTGTGGATACATAGACAACACACAGACCCTAGTGAGCCTCTAGTTGACTATATCGTTGATCAAAGATGGTCAAGGTTTCCTGGCCATAGAAAAATGTTGTCACTTGATAACGGGATCACATCATTAGGAGAATGATGTGATGGACAAGACCCAAACTATAAACGTAGCATATGATCGTGTCAGTTTATTGATACTACTTTCTACATGTCAATATATCTGTTCCTATGACCATGAGATCATCCAACTCCCGGACACCGGAGGAATACCTCATGTGTATCAAACGTCACTACATTACTAGGTGACTATAAAGGTGATCTACATGTATCTCCAAAGGTGTCTGTGTGGTTGGGATGGATCAAGACTGGGATTTGTCACTCTGTGTGACGGAGAGGTATCTCGGGGCCCACTCGATAATACAACATCACAACAAGCCTTGCAAGCAATGTGACTAAGGAGTTAGTCATGATATCTTGTATTATGGAACGAGTAAAGAGACTTGCCAGTAATGAGATTGAACTAGGTATGGAGATACCGACGATCAAATCTTGGGCAAGTAACATACCAAAGGATAAAAGGGAACAATATACGGGATTAACTGAATCCTTGACATAGAGATTGAACCGATAGAGATCTTCGAGGAATATGTAGGAGCCAATATGGACATCCAGGTCCCGCTATTGGTTATTGACTGGGGAGTGTCTCAGGTCATGTCTGCATAGTTCTCGAACCCGCAGGGTCTGCACACTTAAGGTTCAGTGCCATTTTCGGTATAGTGGAGTTATTGGTGTTGGTAACCGAAGGTTTTTTGGAGTCCTGGATGAGATCCTAGACGTCACGAGGAGCTCCTGAATGGTCCGGAGGTAAAGATTGATATATAAGAAACTGAGTTTTGAACTCCGGAAAAGTTTCGGGCATTTCCGGCAGTGTACGAGGAGTGACGAATGGGTTCCGGGGGTCCACTAGGTGGGCCCACCCACCCCAAAGGGTCTCATGGGCTGTGGGAGGAAGTGTACCAACCTCTAGTGGGCTGGCCAAAGCCCCCACTAAATCCCAAGGTGGATTGGAGGTGGGAAGGAAATAAACCCAAAGGTGGAAAAGGTGGAAAGGGTTTCCAAGTGGAGAGGAGGAATCCTACTCCTAGTAGGATTGGAGTAGGACTCCTTCACCTCCAATTTCGGCCAAACCTTGAGGGTTTGAGTCTGCCTCCTCCCCTCCCTCCCTCCTATATATGGTAGAGGGTTTAGAGGTGAGGGCTAACCCTAATTGCCACGTGCTCCCTCTAGGTCTCTCTAGATTTTTTTCTCCTATAGTCTAGTTCGGCGGTGCTTAGGTGAAGCCCTGCTGGATTAGTTCACCACCACCACCACCACACTGTTGTGCTGGAGAACTCATCTACCTCTCCGCTCCTCTTGCTGGATCAAGAAGGCGGGGATCGTCATCGAGTTGTACGTGTGCTGAACGCGGAGGTGCCGTCCGTTCGGCACTAGATTGGGATGGATCGTGATGGGATCGCGGGACGGATCGTGATGAGATCATGGGACGGGCTGCGATTTGGATCGTGAAGATGTTCCACTATAGCAACCACGTTATATACGCTTCCTCTTAGCGATCGACAATGGTACGTAGATTCACTCTCCCCTCTCATAGATGATCATCACCATGGATAGGTATTGCGTGTGCGTAGGATTTTTTTGTTTCCCATGCGACGTTCCCCAACAGTGGCATCATGGGATAGGTTCATGCGTAGATGATATCTCGAGTAGAACATAAAAGAGTTTGTGGGTGTTGATGCTCAATTTCCTGCCCTCCTTAGTCTTTTCTTGATTCGTCGGTATTGTTGGATTGAAGCGGGCCAGACCAACTTTACTCATATGCTTACGAGAGTCCGGTTTCATTGACTGACATGCAACTTGTTGCATAAATATGACTGGCGGGTGTCTGTTTCTTCAACTTTAGTTGAATCGTATTTAACCGAGGCGGTCCTTGGAGAAGGTTAAATTGCAATTTGCATATCACCGTTGTGGCTTTGCATAAGTAAGATGCGATCATACTAGATGCTCATAGCAGCCACGTAAAACATGCAACAACAAATTAGAGGACGTCTAACTTGTTTTTGCAGGGTATGCATGTGATGTGATATGGCCAAAGACATGATATGATATATTGGATGTATGAGATGATCATGTTGTAATAGTTAAATATCGACTTGCACGTCGACGCTACGACAACCGGCAGGAGCCATAGGGTTGTCTTTGAACTAACATTTGTGCTTGCAGATGCTTTTACTATATCGCTAGGTGGTAGCTTTATTAGTAATAGCATAGGTAACGCGACAACCTCGATGGCAGCACGATGATGGAGATCATGGTGCAGCGCCTGTGACGATGGAGATCATGCCGGTGCTTTGGTGATGGAGATCAAGAAGCACAAGTTCATGGGCATATCATGTCACTTATGATTTGCATGTGACGTTAATCCTTTTATGCACCTTATTTTACTTAGAACGACTGTAGAATTATAAGGTGGTCCCTCACTAAAATTTCAAGATAAAATTGTGTTCTCCCCGACTGTGCATTGTTGCGACCGTTCATCGTTTCGAGAGACCACGTGATGATCGGGTGTGATAGACTCAACTTCACATACAACGGGTGCAAAACAGTTGCACACGCGGAACACTTGGGTTAAACTTGATGAGCCTAGCATGTACAAACATGGCCTCGAAACACAAGAGACCGAAAGCTCAAGCATGAATCATATAGTTGATATGATCAACATGCAGATGTTCACCACTGAAACTATACTCAACTCACGTGATGATCGGACTTGAGTTAGTGGATTCAGATCATGTGCCACTCGAATGACTAGAGGGATGTCCATTTGAGTGGGAGTTATTAGTAATATGATTAGCTAAACTCAATTATCATGAACATAGTCAAAAGGTCTTTGCAAATTATGTTGTAGCTTGCGATGTAGCTCTATTGTTTTTGATATGTTCTTAGAGAAATTTAGTTGAAAGATGATAGTAGCAATTATGCGGACTGGGTCCGTAAACTGAGGATTGTCCTTATTGCTGCGTAGAAGGCTTATGTCCTTAATGCACCGCTTGGTGTGCTGAACCTCAAGCATCATCTGTGGATGTTGCGAACATCTAACATACGCGTTTTTGATGACTACATGATAATTCAGTGCGTAATTCTTAACGGCTTAGAATTGAGGCGCCAAAGATGTTTTGAACATCGTGGAACATATGAGATGTTCCAAGAGATGAAATTGGGATTTCATGCTCGTGCCCTTGTTGAGAGGTATGAGACCTCCGACAAGATTGTTTTTCTACAAAGTTAGGGAGAAAAGCTCGATCGCTGAGCATGTGCTCAGATTGTGTGAGTGCTACAATCGCTTGAATCGAGTGGGAGTTAATCTTCCAGATGAGATAGTCATGGTTCTCCTAAGTCATTGTCACCAAGCTACTAGAGCTTCATGATGAACTATAAAAGATCACTGATAGATATGATGATCCTTGAACTATTCGCTGTGTTTGACACCGCGAAAGTAGAAATCAAAAGGAAGCATCAATTGTTGATGGTTAGTAAAACCACTAGTTTCAAGAAGGGCAAGGGCAAGAAGGGATACTTCATGAAACGACAAACGAGTTGCTGATCTAGTGAAGAGACCCAAGGTTGAACCCAAACCTGAGACTAAGTGCTTCTATAATGAGGGGAACCGCGACTATAGAGGAACTACCCTAGATAGTTGGTCGATGAGAAGGCTGGCAAAGTCGACAAAAGTATATTGGATATAAATGATATTGATGCATACTTTACTAGTACTCCTAGTAGCCGAGGGTATTAGATACCAGTTCGGTTGCTAAGTGTTAGTAACTCGAAATAAAAGCTACGGAATAAACGGAGACTAGCTAAAGGCGAGGTGATGATATATGTTGGAAGTGTTTCCAAGGTTGATTTGATCAAACATCGCACGCTCCGCTCTACCATCGGGATTAGTGTTAAACCTAAATAATTGGTATCTGGTGTTTGCATTGAGCATAGACATGATTAGATTGTGTTTATCGCAATACGGTTATTCATTTAAAGAGCATAATGGTTACCCTGTTTATTTGAATAATACCTTCAATGGTTTTGCACCTAAAATGAATGGTTAATTGAATCTCGATCATAGTGATACACATGTTCTTAATATTGATGCAAAAATATATAAAGTAGTAATGATAGTACCACTTACTTGTTGCACTGCCATTTGAGTCATATTGTTATAAAACACATGAAGAAGCTCCATGCTGATGGATCATTGGGCTCACTCATTTTTGAAAAGTTTGAGACATGCGAACCATGTCTATTGGTATAAACACATGAAGAATCTCCATGCAGATGGATCGTTTGGACTCACTTGATTTTGAATCACTTGAGACATGCAAATCATACCACATGGGCAAGATGACTGAAGGCCTCGTTTTCAGTGAGATGGAAGAAGAAATTAACTTGTTGGAAGTAATACATTTTGATGTGTGTGGTATAATGAGTGTCGAGGCATGCCGTGGATATCGTTATGTTCTTACTTCACAGATGATTTGAGTAGATACTAGTATATTTACTTGATGAAACACACGTCTGAATTATTGAAAGGTTCAAGTAATTTCAGAGTGAAGATGAAGATCGTCGTGACAAGAGTATAAAATGTCTACGATATGATCATGGAGATGAATATCTGAGTTGTGAGTTTGGTACACAATTAAGAAAGTGTGGAAAATGTTTCACAACTAATGCCACCTGGAACACGATAGTGTGATGGTGTGTACGAACGTTATAGCCACACCCTATTGGATATGGTGCATACTATGATGTCTCTCATCGAATTACCACTATCGTTTTGGGTTATGCATTAGAGACAACTACATTCACTTTAAATAGGGCACCACGTAATTCCATTGAGATGACACCTTATGAAGTATGGTTTGGAGAAACCTAAGTTTTCGTTTCTTAAAAGTTTGGGGCTGCGATGCTTATGTGAAAAAGTTTCAGCCTCATAAGCTCAAACCCAAAGCGGATAAAAACATGTCCATAGAATACCCAAAATGGTTGGGTACATCTCCTATCTCAGATCCGGAAACAAAGTGTTTGTTTCTAGAAATGGGTCCTTTCTCGAGAAAAGGTTTCTCTCGAAAGAATAGAGGGGGAGGATGGTTGAAACTTGATGAGGTTATTGAACTGTCACTTCAACCAGTGTGTAGGAGGGCGCAAGAAGTTGTTCCTGTGGCGCCCACACCAATTGAAGTGGAAGATGATGATAGTTATCATGAATCTTCGTATCAAGGTACTACCAAACCTCGTAGGTCGACAAGGAAATGTACTGCTCCAGAGTAGTATGGTAATCCTGTCTTGGAGGTCATGTTGCTGGTCAACAATGAACCTGCGAGCTATGGAGAAGCAATGGTGGGCCCAGATTCCGACAAATGGCTGAAGGCCATGAAATCCGAGAGAGGATCCATGTATGAAAACAAAGCGTGGACTTTGGAAGAACTACTTGATGGTCGTAAGACTATTAAGTAGAGATGGATCTATAAAAGGAAGACAGACGATGATGGTGAAAAGTCACCATTAAGAAAGCTTGACTTGTCGTAAAGATGTTTACAACAAGTTCAAAGAGTTGACTATGATGAGACTTTCTTGCTCGTAGCGATGCTAAAGTCTGTTGGAATTATGTTAGAAGTTGCTGCAGTATTTATGAAATATTGCACATAGGATGTCGAAACATTGTTTCCTCGCCGGTTTCCTTGAGGAAAGGTTGTATGTGATACAACCAGAAGGTTTTGTCGATCCTAAGGATGCTAACAAGTATGAAAGCTCCAGCGACCCTTCTATGGACCGGTGCAAGCATCTCGAAGTTGGAATATACGTTTTGATGAGATGATCAAAGCTTTTGGGTTTATACAAGGTTTATGAGAAACTTGTATTTCCAAAGAAGTGAGTGTGAGCACTATAGAATTTCTTGTTAGAATATGTGATTGACATATTGTTGATCGGAAATAATGTAGAATTTCTAGAAAGCATAAAGGGTTGTTTGAAAGGAGTTTTTCAAAGGAAACCTGAATAGATCTACTTGAACATTGAGCATCAAGATCTATAGATATAGATCAAAACACTTAATAGAACTTTCAATGAAATGCATGCCTTGACAAGTTTTTGAAGGAGTCCAAAATAGACCAGCAAAGAAGGAGTTCTTAGCTGTATTGTAAGGTGTGAATTTGAATAAGACTCAAAGCCCGACCACGACAGAAGAAAGAGAAAGGACGAAGGTCGTCCCCTATGCATTAGCCGTACGCTCTATAGTATGCTATGTTGTGTACCGCACCTGATGTGTGCCTTGTCATGAATGTGTCAAGGGGTATGAAAGTGATCCAGGAGTGGATTACTGGACAACGGTCAAAGGTTATCCTTAGTAACTAGTGGACTAAGGATTTTTTTCTCGATTATGGAGGTGATAAAAGAGTTCGTCGTAAAGAGTTACGTCGATGCAAGCTTTGACACTAATTCGAATAACTCTGAGTAGTAAACCGGATTCGTATAGTAGAGCAGTCATTTGGATTAGTTCCGAATGGCGTGTAGTAGCAGCATCTATAGGATGACATAGAGATTTGTAAAGCACACACAGATCTGAAATACATGTGTCAATACATAGACACCACAAAGTCCCTAGTGAGCCTCTAGGTTACTAGCTCGTTGATCAAAGATGGTCACGGTTTCATGGCCATAGACAAGTGTTGTCACTTGATAACGGGATCACATGATTATGAGAATGATGTGATGGACAAGACCCAAACTATAAACGTAACATATGATCGTGTCAGTTTATTGCTACCGTTTTCGGCATGTCAATGTATCTGTTCCTATGACCATGAGATCATGCAACTCCCGGACACCGGAGGAATACCTTATGTGTATCAAACGCCACAACATTACTGGGTGACTAGAAAGGTGCTCTACAGGTATCTCCAAAGGTGTCTGTTGTGTGACGGAGAGGTATCTCGGGGCCCACTCGGTAATACAACATCACAACAAGCCTTGCAAGCAATGTGACTAAGGAGTTAGTCACGATATCTTGTATTACGGAACGAGTAAAGAGACTTGCCTGTAACGAGATTGAACTAGGTATGGAGATACCGACGATCAAATCTCGGGCAAGTAACATACTGAAGGATAAAGGGAACACCATACGGGATTAACTGAATCCTTGACATAGAGGTTCAACCGATAGAGATCTTCATAGAATATGTAGGAGCCAACATGGACATACAGGTGCTGCTATTGGTTATTGACCGGGGAGTGCCTCAGGACATGTCTGCATAGTTCACGAACCCGCACGGTGTGCACACTTAAGGTTCGGTGACGTTTTTGGTATAGTTGAGTTATAGGTGTTGGTAACCGAAGATTTTTTGGAGTTCCGGATGAGATCCTGGACATCACGAGGAGCTCTGGAATGGTCCGGAGGTAAAGATTGATATATAGGAAAGTGGGTTTTGAACTCCGGAAAAGTTTCGGGCATTTCCGTCAGTGTATCGGGGGTGATGAATGGGTTCCGGGGTCCACCAGGTGGGCCCACCCACCCCAAAGGGTCTCATTGGCTTTGGGAGGACGTGGACCAGCCTGTAGTCGGCTGACCGAATCCCCCACTAAATCCCAAGGTGAATTGGATGTGGGAAGGAAATAAACCCAAAGGTGGAAAAGGTGGAAAGGGTTTCCAAGTGGAGAGGAGGAATCCTACTCCTAGTAGGATTGGAGTAGGACTCCTCCACCTCCAATTTTGGCCAAACCTTGAGGGTTTGAGGCTGCCTCCTCCCCTTCCTCCCTCCTATATATATTAGAGGGTTTAGAGGTGAGGGCTAACCCTAATTGCCACGTGCTCCCTCTACTTCTCTCTAGATTTTGTTTCTCCTGTAGTCTAGTTCGGTGGTGCTTAGGCGAAGCCCTGGTGGATTGGTTCACCACCACCACCACCACCATGCCATCGTGCTGGAGAACTCATCTACCTCTTCACCCCTCTTGCTGGATCAACAAGGCGGGGATCGTCATCGAGCTGTACATGTGCTGAACGCGGAGGAGCCGTCCGTTTAGCACTAGATCAGGATGGATCATGATGGGATCGCGGGACGGATCGTGATGAGATCGCGGGACGGGCTGCGATTTGGATCACGAAGATGTTCCACTACATCAACCGCGTTATATACGCTTCCGCTTAGCGATCTACAAGGGTATGTAGGTTCACTCTCCCCTCTCGTAGATGATCATCACCATGGATAGGTATTGCGTGTGCGTAGGAATTTTTTTGTTTCCCATGCGACGTTCCCCAACAATGATCATCACATATTTTCTTTGATCCACATGATGCAATACCTTTTGTGCGGTGCATTTGTTGGGATCCGATGAATTGTGGGGTTTATGTTCAGATTATTCTTGATAAATATTTGAGTCTTCTCTGAATACTAATATGATTCTTATGTGCATGATTAGGATAGCTTCGTAGCTCTCTATGATCTATTGAAATAGTTTGGCCAACTAGATTGATATTTCTTTGGTGAGAGAGGTGCGTTGTAGTAGGTTCAACCTGGCTAATTTCAATATCCCAGTGATAGAAGTGGATAAGATGCATCTTTGTGTTGCTGCTACTGAGGATAAATTCATGGGGTTTATTCATATCGCTTGAGTTTACTTTGTCTACATCATGCTATCATTCTCCATGCATTACTCTGTTTTACTTAATACTCCAGATGCATGCTGGATAGCGGTAGATGAGTGGAGTAGTAGTAATTGGTGTAGGCAGGAGTCGGCCTATTTGTTTATGGACGTGATGCCTATATACACATGATCATTGCCATGACTATCACATAACTACCCACTTTTCTGTCAATTGCCCAACAGTAATTTGTTTACCCAACGTATACTATTTTTCATGAGAGATGCCATTAGGGAAAACTATGGCCCCCAGGTCTATTCACAACATTTTTACAAAACCTTCAATTCCTTGCTGCCATTTACTTGATTTTATTTTATTTTTCTATTTACAACTATCTACAATTATATACACACCTCACTCGCTTGCAAATAACAAGTTCAAGAGGATTGACTGCCCTCCTCCTCGCGTTGGGTGCAAAGGTTTTTGTTCTTTTGTGTGCAGCCGGTGAAGACGGTTTTGGTTGATATTCCTATTGGTTTGAGAAAGCTTGGTTTCATAACCCAGAGAAAATTTACCCACATTATGTTGCGACAAACCATTCCTCTTCACGGAAAACCCAACGCAGATCACAAGTATCAGTATTCATACCAATATTCTACAACTTTTATATACTTTTGGCAACACTTTATCTTATTTTTCTAACTAACTTACTTATGCACCGCCTAATGCCACTTCCTGTTTTTGTGTGTGTTTTGTTTCACAGAAATTCCATATCAAACGGATTCCAAACCTGATAAAAATTTACGGAGATTTTTTGTGGAATATATATGATTTTTGGGAAGAATAATCAACGCCACACAATGCCCGAAGCTACCACGAGGTAACATGGTGCGGAGGGGGGGGGGGCTGGACGCGCCCTGATGCCTTGTGGCTCCTCCTTAAATTGGTTGTGATTTTTTTGGGTAAAACCCCCATCAAATTTCAGCCAGATTGGAACTACAGATGTCTGGATATTTAAGAAACAACAAAAATAGGAGAGAAACAGAGAGAGATCCAATGGCCTCTCAACCCTCCGGGAGCGATGGCGGCCAAAGACCATAGGGAGAACCTCTCCCTACATGGGGAGAGGCCATGGAGGAGGAAGCCTAAGGGGGAGACTCTCCCCCTCTCTTCTGGTGGCACCGGAGTGCCGCTGGTGGAGCCATCACCATGATGATCATCCTTATCAACATCACCGTATTCATCACCTTCCTCATCTCTTTTGAGTGGTCCACTCTCCCGCACCCTGCTGTAATCCCCTACTTGAACATGGTGTTTGATGCCACATATTATTAATCGATCATGTGTTGCCATCCTATGATGTTTGAACAGGTCTATGTTCTCCTTTGTGTTAATTGATGATCTATATTGGTTTGAGTGTATGTAGTTTGGTGTTGTACCAAGGTGCCTTTTGTGAGGCATGGACGTGAAGGAGTCACACTGGGGGGTGTTGCAATATGTTCATGATTCGCTTATAGTGGGTGGCCAGAGTGGCAAAAGCTTACACCTGAGTAATGAGGTTGTTTACGTATGGGAGTAAAGGGGACTTAATGTTTACCTTAATCATTTCTAGTAGTTGCAGATGCTTGCTAGAGATCCAATCATAAGTTCATATGAACCAAGTTCGTAAAGTACGTTTGCTAATGCCTATCCCTCATATGAAATTACAAGAATGATTATCGATCTTGTTATTATTGCCTAGGATGATTCCGCACAACATACCAACATTAATCTACTCGTTATTTCTAATATATTGTAAGATATTCTAATTTTATTTAGGCACGAACTATTTTCATAGTTTTGTTCTCCAATTTCATGCACAACTATCCTCTCTATACCACCACAGGAATTAGCTTCTTTGCCGTCTGCCATCACAGACAGCAAAGAGTAATCCACCAACGGCAAAGAGTAATAGACAGACGGCAAAGAAAACTCCTGTCGGCAAAAATTCTGTGTCAGCCTATGACGGCATTGTAGCTTCTTTGCCGTCAGCCTCACCGAAGCGGACGACAAAGACCTTTGCCGTCAGCTTTTCGTAAGAGCAGTCGGCAAAGAGGTCGAGACGGCAGCCGACAGGCGTTGCCTCCATTAGGGGCTAACGGAGGCTTTGCCGTCTGCCTTGCCCTCTTCTTTGCCGTCTGCCTCCACCTCCTCCCCCTCCACTCTTTGCCGTCTGCCTCCACCTCCACTCTTTGCCGTCTGCCTCCACCTCCCCCCCACACTCCACTCTTTGCCGTCTGCCTACCCCTCCTCCCCCCTCCTCTGTGCCCTCTTCTTTGCCGTCTGCCCCCCAGGAAGCGGACGACAAAGAGACTATATGGCCAGCTGCTGCTGCCCAGGTTGCACAGCTGGGCGCCACGTGGCATATTTGCCGTCAGCTGCGTGATGGCAAAGGCCTTTGCCATCAGCTGGCAGACGACAAAGAGCCTATATTGTCACAGTTTTGTTTTTTTGTTTATTTCACACCACATATACATATACATAGCACATATATAGGTCACAACACATATACATATACATAGCACATATAATTCATAGGACATATATAGGTCACAACACATATTCATAGCACAAAGTTTCATCCATATATATATAAATACATATAGTTCCACATATACTGTTCATCCATATATACATATACATATAATTCCACATTGTTCATCAACTCAAATGAAAACTAGAACTAAAGCACTCCATCAATGCCAGCTTCCATGCATGTAGTACATCCAATCTGCAAAATGGGAATAGGAAAGTCAGAAAAAGAACAACAACAACATATATATAACAAATAAGCTAAATTGAAGAAGAAATAGAAGAAGCAAGAAGAGAACAAGGAGAAGAAGGAGGAGGGGAAGGAGAAGGAGAAGGATAAGGAGGAGGAGAAGAAGAAAAAAGACGAAGAGAAGAAGAAGGAGAAGAAGGACGAGAAGAAGGAGGAGAGAAGAAGAAGGAGGGCTCCTTCTCCTTCTTCTCCTCCTTCTCCTTCTTCTCTTCTTCTCCTCCTCCTTCTTCTTCTTCTCCTTCTCCTTCTCTTCTTCTCTTCTTCTTCTTCTTCTTCTTCTTCTTCTTCTTCTAACTTCTTTTCATTTCTCCTCTTCTCCTCTTCTTGGAGCTAAATTAGCTAACTATGTCTTTTTGCACCTAAATGGGTTAATTATGTCATTCTAGAGGAAAACAAGCTAAGTATATAATATTAATGAGCTAACCAAGGTTCTTATGCCATTTTGTGCTTATTATGTCTTTTAGGAGCTTAATTAGTCATTTTATTGAGCTAACCAAGGTTCTCAGGATGTTTTTACCTAACTAAGCTAATTATGTCATTTTGGATGATAATTGGCTAAGTATGTCTTTGTTGGGGAAAATAAGCTAAATTGAAGAAGAAGAGGAGAAGAAGGAGGGAAGAAGGAGAATAAGGAGGGCTCCTTCTCCTCCTTCTCCTTCTTCTCTTCTTCTTCTCCGCCTCATTCTTCTCCTTATCCTTCCCTTCTCTTTCTCTTCTTCTTTTTGTTCTTCCTTTTCATTTCTCCTCTCCTCCTATTCTTGGAGCTAAATTAGCTAACTATGTCTTTTCGAAGCTAAATGGGCTAATTATGTCATTATAGAGGAAAACAAGCTAAGTATATAATATTAGTGAGCTAACCAAGGTTCTTATCCCATTTTCAGCTTATAATGTCTTTTTGGAGCTAAATGGGCTAATTATGTCATTGTTGGGGAAATTAAGGCAAGGAGAATATCAAAGAGGAGAAGAAAGAGGAGGAGGAGGAGAAGAAGAGGAAATAAAGAAGAAGGAGGAGAAGGAGGAGGAGGAGGAGAAGGACTTGAAGGTCCTTGGCCTTCTCCTCCTCCTCCTCCTCTTTCTTCTTCTTCTCTTCTTCTCCTCCTCCTCCTTCTTCTCCTTCTCCTTCTCTTCTCTTTCTCTTCTTCTTTTTGTTCTTCCTTTTCATTTCTCCTCTTCTCCTCTTCTTGGAGCTCAATTAGCTAACTATGTCTTTTCGGAGCTAAATGGGCTAATTATCCCATTTTAGAGGAAAACAAGCTAAGTATATAATACTAATGAGCTAACCAAGGTTCTTATGCCATTTTGAGCTTATAATGTCTTTTTGGAGCTAAATGGGCTAATTATGTCATTGTTGGGGAAATTAAGGCAAGGAGAATATGAAAGAGGAGAAGAAAGAGGAGGAGGAGGAGAAGAAGAAGAAATAAAGAAGGAGGAGAAGGAGGAGGAGGAGGAGAAGGACTAGAAGGTTCTTGACCTTCTCCTCCTTCTCCTCCTCCTCCTCCTCCTTCTCCTTCTTCTCTTCTTCTTCTTCTTCTTATGCTTTCTTTTCATTTTTCCTATTTATTCTCCTCTTCTTGGAGATCAATTAGCTAACTATATCTTTTTGGAGCTAAATGGGCTAATTATCCCATTTTAGAGGAAAACAAGCTAAGTATATAATATTAATGAGCTAACCAAGGTTCTTATGCCATTTTGAGGTTATTATGGCATTTTGGAGCTAAATGGGCTAATTATGTCATTCTTGGGGAAATTAAGGCAAGGAGAATATGAAAGAGGAGAAGAAAGAGGAGGAGGAGAAGAAGAAGAAGAAATAAAGAAGAAGGAGGAGAAGGAAGAGGAGGAGGAGAAGGAGGAGAAGGTCCTTGGCCTTCTCCTCCTCCTCCTCCTCCTTATCCTTCTTCTCTTCTTCTTCTCCTCCTCCTTCTTATCCTTCTCCTTCTCTTCTCTTTCTCTTCTTCTTTTTGTTATTCCTTTTCATTTCTCCTCTTCTCCTCTTCTTGGAGCTAAATTAGTTAACAATGTCTTTTTGGAGCTAAATGGGCTAATTATCCCATTTCAGAGGAAAACAAGCTAAGTATACAATATTAATGAGCTAACCAAGGTTCTTATGCCATTTTGAGCTTATAATGTCTTCTTGGAGCTAAATGGGCTAATTATGTCATTGTTGGGGAAATTAAGGCAAGGAGAATATGAAAGAGGAGAAGAAAGAGGAGGAGGAGGAGGAGAAGAAGAAATCAAGAAGAAGGAGGAGAAGGAGGAGGAGGAGAAGGACTAGAAGGTCCTTGGCCTTCTCCTCCTTCTCCTCCTCCTCCTCCTCCTTCTCCTTCTTCTCTTCTTCTTCTTCTTTCTTTTCATTTTTCCTATTTCTTCTCTTCTCCTCTTCTTGGAGCTAAATTAGCTAACTATGTCTTTGTGGAGCTAAATGGGCTAATTATCCCATTTTAGAGGAGAACAAGCTAAGTATATAATACTAATGGGCTAACCAAGGTTCTTCTGCCATTTTGAGATTATTATGGCATTTTGGAGCTAAATGGGCTAATTATGTCATTGTTGGGGAAATTAAGGCAAGGATAATATGAAAGAGGAGACGAAAGATCAGGAGGATAAGAAGAAGATGAAATAAAGAAGGATGAGAATTAGGAGGAGGAGAAGAAGGACTACAAGGTCCTTGGCCTTCTCCTCCTCATCCTCCTCCTCCTCCTTCTCCTTCTTCTCTTCTTTTTCTCCTCCTCCTTCTTCTCCTTCTCCTTCTCTTCTCTTTCTCTTCTTATTTTTGTTCTTCCTTTTCATTTCTCCTCTTCTCCTCTTCTTGGAGCTAAATTAGCTAACTATGTGTTTTGGAACTAAATGGGCTAATTATCCCATTTTAGAGGAAAACACGCTAAGTATATAATATTAATGAGCTAACCATGGTTCTTATGCCATTTTGAGTTTATAATGTCTTTTTGGAGCTAAATGGCCTAATTATGTCATTGTTGGGGAAATTAAGGCAAGTAGAATATGAAAGAGGAGAAGAAAGAGGAGGAGGAAAAGAAGAAGAAGAAATCAAGAAGAAGGAGGAGAAGGAGGAGGAGAAGACTATAAGGTCCTTGGCCTTCTCCTCCTTCTCCTCCTCCTCCTTCTCCTTCTTGTCTTGTTCTTCTCCTCCTCCTTCTTATCCTTCTCCTTCTCTTCTCTTTCTATTCTTCTTTTTGTTCTTCCTTTTCATTTCTCCTCTTCTCCTCTTCTTGGAGCTAAATTAGTTAACTATGTCTTTTTGGAGCTAAATGGGCTAATTATCCAATTTTAGAGGAAAACAAGCTAAGTATATAATATTAATGAGCTAACCAAGGTTCTTATGCCATTTTGAGCTTATAATGTCTTTTCGGAGCTAAATGGGCTAATTATGTCATTGTTGGGGGAAATTAGGGCAAAGAGAATATGAAATAGGAGAAGAAAGAGGATGAGGAGGAGAAGAAAAAGAAATCAAGAAGAAGGAGGAGAAGGAGGAGGAGGAGAAGGAGTAGAAGGTCCTTGGCCTTCTCCTCCTTCTCCTCCTCCTCCTCCTCCTCCTTCTCCTTCTTCTCTTCTTCTTCTTCTTCTTCTTCTTCTTCTTCTTCTTCTTTCTTTTCATTTTTCCTATTTCTTCTCCTCTTCTCCTCTTCTTGTAGCTAAATTAGCTAACTATGTCTTTTTGGAGCTAAATGGGCTAATTATCCCATTTTAGAGGAAAGCAAGCTAAGTATATAATATTAATGAGCTAACCAAGGTTCTTGTGCCATTTTGAGGTTATTATGGCATTTTGGAGCTAAATGGGCTAATTATGTCATTGTTGGGGAAATTAAGGCAAGGATAATATGAAAGAGGAGAAGAAAGAGTAGGAGGAGGAGAAGAAGAAGATATAAAGAAGGAGGAGAAGGAGGAGGAGGAGAAGAAGGACTAGAAGGTCCTTGGCCTTCTCCTCCTTCTCCTCCTCCTCCTCCTCCTTCTCCTTCTTCTCTTCTTCTTCTCCTCCTCCTTCTTCTACTTCTACTTCTCTTCTCTTTTTCTTCTTATTTTTGTTCTTCCTTTTCATTTCTCCTCTTCTCCTCTTCTTGGAGCTAAATTAGCTAACTATGTCTTTTTGGAGCTAAATGGGCTAATTATCCCATTTTAGAGGAAAACACGCTAAATATAATATTAATGAGCTAACCGAGGTTCTTATGCCATTTTGAGCTTATAATGTCTTTTTGGAGCTAAATGGGCTAATTATGTCATTGTTGGGGAAATTCAGGCAAGTAGAATATGAAAGAGGAGAAGAAAGAGGAGGAGGAGGAGAAGAAGAAGAATCAAGAAGAAGGAGGAGAAGGAGGAGGAGGAGAAGGACTAGAAGGTCCTTGGCCTTCTCCTCCTTCTCCTCCTCCTCCTCCTCCTCCTTCTTCTCTTCTTCTTCTTCTTTCTTTTCATTTTTCCAATTTCTTCTCCTCTTCTCCTCTTCTTGGAGCTAAATTAGATAACTATTTATTTTTAGACCTAAATGGGCTAATTATCCCATTTTAGAGGAAAACAAGCTAAGTATATAATATTAATGAGCTAACCTAGGTTCTTATGCCATTTTGAGGTTATTATGGCATTTTGGAGCTAAATGGGCTAATTATGTCATTGTTGGGGAAATTAAGGCAAGGAGAATATGAAAGAGGAGAAGAAATAGGAGGAGGAGGAGAAGAAGAAGAAATAAAGGAGGAGAAGGAGGAGGAGGAGGAGAAGGACTAGAAGGTCCTTGGCCTTCTCCTCCTTCTCCTCCTCCTCCTTCTCCTTCTTCTCTTCTTCTTCTCCTCCTCCTTCTTCTCCTTCTCCTTCTCTTCTCTTTCTCTTCTTCTTTTTGTTCTTCCTTTTCACTTCTCCTCTTCTTGGAGCTAAATTAGCTAACTATGTCTTTTTGGAGCTAAATGGGATAATTATCCCATTTTAGAGGAAAACAAGCTAAGTATATAATATTAATGAGCTAACCAAGGTTCTTATGCCATTTTGAGCTTATAATGTCTTTTTGGAGCTAAATGGGCTAATTATGTCATTGTTGGGGAAATTAAGGCAAGGAGAATATGAAAGAGGAGAAGAAAGAGGAGGAGGAGGAGAAGAAGAAGTAATCAAGAAGGAGGAGAAGGAGGAGGAGGAGAAGGACAAGAAGGTCCTTGGCCTTCTCCTCCTCCTCCTCCTCCTCCTTCTCCTTCTTCTCTTCTTCTTCTTCTTTCTTTTCATTTTTCCTATTTCTTCTCTTCTCCTCTTCTTGGAGCTAAATTATCTAACTATGTCTTTTTGGAGCTAAATGGGCTAATTATCCCATTTTAGAGGGAAACAAGCTAAGTATATAATATTAATGAGCTAACCAAGGTTCTTATGCCATTTTGAGGTTATTATGGCATTTTGGAGCTAAATGGGCTAATTATGTCATTGTTGGGGAAATTAAGGCAAGGAGAATATGAAATATGATAAGAAAGAGGAGGAGGAGGAGAAGAAGAAGAAATAAAGAAGGAGGAGAAGGAGGAGGAGGAGGAGAAGGACTAGAAGGTCCTTGGCCTTCTCCTCCTTCTCCTCCTCCTCCTCCTCCTTCTCCTTCTTCTCCTTCTTCCCTTCTTCTTCTCCTACTCCTTCTTCTCCTTTTCCTTCTCTTCCCTTTCTCTTCTTCTTTTTGTTCTTCCTTTTCATTTCTCCTCTTCTCCTCTTCTTGGAGCTAAATTAGCTAACTATGTCTTTTTGGAGCTAAATGGGATAATTATCCCATTTTAGAGGAAAACAAGCTAAGTATATAATATTAATGAGCTAACCAAGGTTCTTATGCCATTTTGAGCTTATAATGTCTTTTTGGAGCTAAATGGGCTAATTATGTAATTCTTTGGGAAATTAAGGCAAGGAGAATATGAAAGAGGAGAACAAAGAGGAGGAGGAGGAGGAGAATAAGAAGAAATAAAGAAGGAGGAGAAGGAGGAGGAGGAGGAGAAGGACTACAAGGTCCTTGGCCTTCTCCTCCTTCTCCTCCTCCTCCTCCTCCTCCTTCTCCTTCTTCTCTTCTTCTTCTCCTCCTCCTTCTTCTCCTTCTCCTTCTCTTCTCTTTCTCTTCTTCTTTTTGTTCTTCCTTTTCATTTCTCCTCTTCTCCTCTTCTTGGAGCTAAATTAGCTAACTATGTCTTTTTGGAGCTAATTGGGCTAATTATCCCAGTTTAGAGGAAAACAAGCTAAGTATATAATATTAATGAGCTAACGAAGGTTTTTATGCCATTTTGAGCTTATAATATGTTTTTGGAGCTAATTGGGAAAATTATGTCATTGTTGGGGAAATTAAGGCAAGGAGAATATTAAAGAGGAGAAGAAAGAGGACGAGGAGAAGAAGAAGAAATCAAGAAGAAGGAGAAGGAGGAGGAGGAGGAGAAGGAGGAGAAGGCCGTGGAGGAGGAGGAAGAGAAGGAGGATAAGGCCAAGGGCCTTCTCCTCCTCCTCCTTCTCCTTCTTATCTTCTTCTTCTCCTTATTCTTTCTTTTCATTTTTCCTAGTTCTTCTCCTCTTCTCCTCTTCTTGGAGCTCAATTAGCTAACTATGTCTTTTTGGAGCTAAATGGGCTAATTATCCCATTTTAGAGGAAAACAAGCTAAGTATACAATATTAATGAGCTAACCAAGGTTCTTATGCCATTTTGAGGTTATTATGGCATTTTGGAGCTAAATGAGCTAAATGGGCTAATTATGTCATTGTTGGGGAAATTGAGGCAAGGAGAATATGAAAAAGGAGAAGAGAAACTTACCTTAGTGGTCATCAAGGAGGAGAAACACCTGGAGAAGGGTCGTGCGATGCCGCTCGGGAGTTATTCTGCAGAATAAATATTTTGCAATGTCTCAGTTAGCATGATGACACTCAATTATTAATACTAGTTTATAATGGAACTCACCGTGTCGATCGAAGAGAAGACGGGCATCGGCGGAGGGACTTGACCGCTCTTCTCGCACAGACCCTGAAGAGTGGGTCATATTAGTTAGTAATGAAAGAGACATTACACACATGATTTGGCTAATGTGAAAAAAAACTTACCACAAAAAGCTCGTACACGGCCCGTTGACCCGCCTCATTCCGGGCCCTCTCCTCCTCAATCAATCGTGCCGTGTTCTGGTCCCTCTCATCAAGAGCAGCCTGACTTTCCAATCTCACTTTCTCAAGAGCAGCCTGAAGAGCAGCCTAGCTTGCCAATCTCTCTTTCTCAAGAGGAGCCTGGTTTGCCGCTCTCTCTTCCTGAAGAGAAGCTTAAAACACCATTCCTCGTTACCACAGTAATGATCTATGGTGACACACATAATGAAATAGACGAAAGTTTTCTTAGTCCGTACAACTAACCTCGGTGGCAAGATCGACTGGCCGTGGACGAGGCGTTATCTCAGGACAGCTGCTCGACTGGCGCGCCTTGATCTCCGGGAGAGTGAGTGGACAACGTATTATCCCATCTCCAATGGATATCGAGCCATGGGGCCTCCCGCCACCAGATATCATCACCAGCTCTGGATCCAAAGGTTCCTGGCTCGGGTTAAAGTCATCCCCTTTCGCAGCCTTCCCCGTGTCCCTGTATGTCACGAGCTTGTGGTGGGATGATATGTTGGTGAAGTTATTTGGATCATCTAGGTCAGACTCAGAGAATGCCTTCGCCTTCTTGTACGAGGCAGTATGGGCCATGCCATAAAGGTCATACAAGTGTGGCATCTCCGTCTTATTGTGATGCACCTAAAGGAGAGGAACAAAATATTAGCATGAAGAATGAATTGCATGAATCATGAAACAAATCACATACCCAGTTTCGTCCGAATTGAAGTAAGTTGGCGCTGCCTTGATGGTGTGGCACACCAACCATTTGGCTACGCCGATCCTTCGCATTCTCGTGGACGGCTCGCGAGTTGCCTGTGCACCACTCATCAACCAACGCCTCCCACCAATCCATCTTATCCGCACACCATATCGGGGGCACCTGTAAGTTATTAGAAAGAATTTTGAGTGCTATGCCTATGAATGAAATCAAGAAAACTACGTAGAAGGACTTAAGAATAGGTAATTACCTTCATGTATTGCTCCTTCTTCAGAAACTTTCCGCGGCAATCCTTCTTCTGCTTCTTAATACCACGCGTGGCGTAGTAGTCTCGAATAGCCTGCGGCCGAGCCTCGTGGCATAAGTTCTGTAGTAACCGCCTACACTCGGCCTCGAGAACCTTGGACGCCTCCTCCTCATATCCATCCTCACACCTATAGAAGGTCTGCAATCGAACGTGAAAACACCGATTAGTACAATAATTAGCTATATTGTTAATTTTAGATTGTGTAAAAGAATAATTTACCCAAAAGCTCTTGATCACCATCTCGGCCCTCGTGTGGCACAAGACACCATCTATAATCTCCTCCGGCGGGGCCTGCGCAGCCTGGTAGTGCTCCGAGGAAAATCCTAGTGTAGGAACCTGACCCTCACCAGGCAATGTGACAAACCCCAGGAAATTTGTCCGGCAAAGCACACCAAGGACGGAGTTCGGCTTGCAGACTCCACGAGGGTGTGCCCATCCCCTGCAGTATGATAAGGTCAATGCATTAGATATTTGAACAAACTTGAAGGCAAAAGCTAAAAAAAGAGTAAATGTACTTACCTATCTCCTTCAGGTTTAATCACCGGCCTCTACTCGCGGGTAGCTGACACGACCGGGAGACGTGTACTACCACGCTTGTACACGGTGGCCCCGTCCACCTGCACATCGCCCTCACTATCCGTAAACTCATCCCCGCCATCCCCGCCCCCTGAGCCACCCGGACCCTCGGTCCAATCCGGCAACTCGGCTCGATCCGGCCAGGCATCCCATCCGGGCCTCTCCACATCGGGTGAAGCCTCCGGAACCGTAGTCTCGTGGGCTGAATGAACCTCGACCCGAGGCTGATCCTGGACCAGAGTCTCAAGGGACGAATGCCCGTCAACACCAGGCTCCTGGACCAGAGTCCCCGTAGCCTCCTGTGCAAACGGGTCGACCATAGCTGTCCTATGCTTGGGTGAATGAGCTGGTGGTGGTGGCGAGGACGGCTCAACAGTCGTCCTGGATCTTCCACGGCCACCACCTCTCCCTATACCCTTCCCCTTCTTCCCTAGCCGACCAGCACCTCTCCGAGTGGGCAATGCCGCCGACGAAGAAGAACCCACGGGTGGTGTCGACGGACTATCTGCCAAGGCTCTACGGAGAGATAGGGGTGGAAGGGAAGTACCACCCCTCGTGCAGGGCGGCTGGGAAGAACCCGTCGAGCGCTCTGGACCAGCGCCCACCATCTTTCAACACCTGGTGACCTGCCATGACAAAGATTAAAAGAAATTAGTACAACATAAAAAAAATTGAATAACTGACATGAATAATAAAGATTAAAATATATATAATTTTAGTTGTGAATCTTACAAACTAATAATCATCATCAATAAATGCATCATCATCATCACTATCACGCATGTCTTCATGAATGACGTGCTCGTCGGGTTCAACGGCTTGAAGTTGTGAAAGGCCTTTCTGTAATCGTTGAAGCATTGACAGGTCATCCGCATCAGTAACCTCTATGAGTTCCAGGTCTTCTAGTTCAGGCTCAGGGGTGGAGTCGGATTCATTGTCGCCGCTACTTCCATGTTCTTGGGTGAAGCACGGCTGTTCTTGAAACGTTTCTTGGAAAGACGTGTTTCTTGGAAGAATTATCCATCACATGTGTCTGGGTTAATGTGAGGTTCATAATCCTGTTCATTTGGGAGAGGTGGTCTGCCATGTGGCGGCACTTCATAAACAACATACCAACCTTCGAGATTCTTATCTGTTTGGCATGCCCACGGTAGATAGAAAACTTGGGTCGCCTGTTGAGCCGTAATATAGACATCGGGAACATCTAAATGGGTGTTTGGATTGATTTCGACTAGTCCTATATGTTCATGAGTCCTTCTAGTCTCCTTCGGCAGGAACCAATAACATTTGAAGACTACGACGTTGGGTGGGTTTTCACCATAGAATTGCAGTTCATAAATTGCTTCAACTCTTCCATAATACTCGATAACACCTTCGCCGATAGCATAGACACCATAATTTGTAGATTTTCGGTCGGGCATAGATAGCTCTTTACCAGAGGTACGAAAGAGATACCCGTTGATGTTGTATTTCTCAAATGAACGGACCTTATAGCCAAAACCATTAGCGACTTGTCTCAATTTGGCGTCCATAGACCCTGAATTAGCCTACAAGTTTAATACGATACGATTGTTGCATTAGCCGCAAGTTAGACCAAGAAATGAAATGGTCCATTATTGATAATTACCGTTTGTTTGAACCAAGAGATGAAACCGGGATAGTCGCCTACTGTCTTTGACAGAAGCTCATACTCTTCGACGGAATCATTTTCGATCACCGCTCCATCCGAGAATTTGGCGACGTAACGTCTGTTTGAAATATCCAGGAATAAGCGCAGTTCAAAGGAATTAGAAGTTATGGGAAATTGTTCCAAGAACTCACTCGATATACGGCCGCACTTCTGTTAGGTTGTTGAAGATATACAACGAAATGTTCCGCCATTCTTCGACATCCAACGTTATTGGTTTCGAAGCACCGGCTGGTGCGAGCTTCCCTTCGAATAGGCTGAGGTTGGACCCACCTTTTTGAGGGTCTGCATCATTGTGCCGAGGCTTCGGATTATGCAAATGATGATTTTTGGCTTCGTAGTGTGCTGTCACAAAGCTTGCCACCTTCTCAGTAATGAATGCCTCAACCATCGATGCTTTAATTCTACCCTTATTTTTACATTTAGCTCGAAGGGTCTTCTGCATCCTCTCAGTTGCATAGCACCAATGATCTTGCATGGGCCCACCCAATCTTGCCTCGGTCGGTAGATGTAAAATCAAATGCTGCATTGGATTAAAGATGCCCGATGGAAAGATCTTCTCTAACTTGCACAACAACTCCGGTGGAAACTCCTCCATGTCTTCTACCACGCCAGGCGACAATTCTTTCGCACAAAGAAGACGGAAGAAATAGCTCAGCTCCGCCAGTACTAGCCATTCATCCTTAGGAATAAAGCCACGTAACATCACTGGCATTACACGCTCTAGCCATATGTGCCAATCATGACTCTTGAGACCAAAGATTTTTATTTTTTCAAGACTCGCTCCCCTCTTTAGATTCGCTGCATACCCATCGGGGAACATCAAGTGCATTTTGACCCACAAGATAATTTCCCTCATAGCTGGCCTTCCAAGATTGAACCAGGCCTTTGGCTTCGACCACTTCTGCTTTCCTTTGCCTTCTCGCATGTTTTGTAATGGTCTATGACATAGTGTCTCTTGATTGACTCTAGCCTTAGTATTATCCTTTGTCTTCCCATCTATGTCGAACAATGTACCAAAAATAGCCTCTCCGATATTCTTTTCAGTGTGCATCATGTCGATATTGTGTGGAAGAAGGAGGTCTTTGAAGTAAGGCAGATCCCAGAAGCATGGCTTGTGAGTCCAGGCGTATTTTGAATTATACCCCTTGAAATACCCTAGACGCTCTAGATCAGGCCCGAGGGCGTTTAACTGATCCATGATCTGTTGGCCTGTCAACGCAGGTGGTGCCAAGTTTTTGACAACTTTACCTTTGGTAAAGTTCTTCTTGTCTTTTCTAAACTGATGGTCAGGATCCAGGAACTGTCTATGCAAGTCAAAGCAAGAATGCTTCCGACCCTCCTGCAACCAATGAAACTGAAGAGCTGCCTTGCATTGGGGGCACGGGAACCTTCCATGCACACACCATCCAGAGAATAGTGCATACGCCGGCAAGTCATGCATAGAGTACATGTACCACAAATGCATTTTGAAGTTTTGTTTTCTAGCGGCATCGTATGTCTTGACCCCATTATCCCAAGCTTCTTCCAATTCATCCTTAAGCGGCTGCAGGTACACATTCATATTCTTCCCTAGATAATTGGGCCCTAGAATTATCAACGTCAGAAATATGTTCTTTCTTTGCATAATCTGTCCGGGGGGAGATTGAGTGGAATGACAAATACAGGCCAACAACTATATCTGGTTGTCGTAATACCGAAGGGTTTAAAACCATCCATGGTGATGCAGACTCGAGGATTCCTTGGATCTGCTGCTTTATCCTGATGCAATCCATCGAAATATTTCCACGCTTCCCCATCCGATGTGTGTACCACCATCTTATTCCCATGTGCATCTAGTTCTGTTCTTTTGCCCAATTTGTGCCATGTCATCTGTGTGGCTGTCTCTTCGACCATGAAAAGACGTTGAAGTCTTGGTACGATGTGGGGACCCCGACTGGTAAGTCGAGATCGCCGTGCCCAGTGATCCCAAGGATCAATGCTCACTGAACACAGATACTGAATAATAGAGTCTTACATCCATACATACCGTTTGATACAATAAATGACCACTTCGGTCGAGTCTTACATACATAGGGCCTTAAAGGCCAAAGCACCAAACTAGACCAATAGCGTAATTATTGGTTGAAAGCTTAACCCATGCCATCAGCCTTAACCTATAGGCATTCTGACTGGGAAGCGTCCTAGCTCGCAAGAACGTCACCGAGTTAATCTTCACCATATCTTGTCTTTCACACCTGGTCAATGAAATAACCAGTGGAAATCCAATGAGTACTTTGAGTGTACTCGCAAACAACCCATGATACGAACAATGAAAGTGAAGGGTAACAGTATCATGCATCTTTAGTGGAACTCATCTGAGTGGAATGATCATGAATATGCATCAAGTTAAAGAATTACTTTTGAAGAACAGGTTACAGATATCAACATATCTGCTAAGGGTTGAACCATTCGGGTTCACCCTATATGCCAAGTCATCTGACTTGTCATAACCTCCATGTATCAACTGAGGGCTAAACCATCCGGGTTTACCCTATATGCCAAGTCACCAAACTTGGTCATATTATTATGATTATATCAACACCTTTTTAACACCACACACACACTTGGTTTATGCAGAAACGCTGGACGTAGTTTAAGCAGCACCACCCAACTGTCCTTGACCATGGACACGACTATTCAAATGGTTTGACACTCTGCAGAGGTAGTACGCTCGACCCACGAGAAACGGGAAACTTCCGTGTCATCCACGACTCGCGGTATATCACATATACCCGAGGTAAGTACCCGATCGTCATCTTTCCCCTGACGATACTAGACAAAGAGGTCCACTCGATTGGTACCCAGCCCACATGTTGTACGTCTTACGAGCACCGACTCTGGACTGTATCAACCATGCAGGGACCAATGGTGTGCCTGGAACTCATAATAATGGCATAGTCGTCCAGCCTGGCACGACCCCATCACGAGAGTGACACCGATCACTCCCGCCACTAGTAATGTGGCTCTTTGCTAGTACCGACCAGAGTTATCAACAAAGCCCAGTCCCATAAAGGGGTATCGTGGTCGTACTGGTAAGGTTGGGACGGTCGACACATCATAAATCTAATCCCATTTCCGAAACCATACGCACACAAAAACACCGGTGCATCACTTCACCAAAAGTGATCACCACCTCATCATCACCCTCGGGCATTCGTGGCACCCGACGGGGTTTTCATAAACTCTTGATTTAACTCATCATCATGCTCATGATAATATGCTCTATCTTTACTTGTCAACATGGTATTAGAGTGACCCTCAAGGGGTAGGGTCAAGCTCAATGCAATGATCTTACTCTACTAGTCAACACGGTAGTAGCATGATCCTCATAGATGGTAGGGTCAAGCTCATCATGCTTGTGCTCCGAGGAGCCATATGTATAACATCACTATCATGCAAGTGCTTCGATGAAGCCTTCGGTACCATCACATCAATGATGAACCGACACTGTGATCTCATGCAACGAAAAGTACTTGCTATTCTAGCATGCATTATTTCATATGCTTAAGTCATGGTCAAAGGCTGCTTGCCTTGCTCACGTAAGTCCTCGGGGTCTTCGAGGTCTTCCGCTCCGTCCTCGAATATTCCATCTACCGTCAACTATCGTCGGAAATAACCATAGTAAGCCACACATCAAGCAGAAATAAAAGTGTTCTATAAATAGAAGTTTTATTTTTCTTGGACCTCTCTGGTCATAAGAAAAATACGTGAAGCTTCTCACATGAGATTTGAATCATCAAGGATTTTTGAATAGGTGAAGGGAGCAATAGGTGGTCATTGAATAAGCCAACAGAAATCATTCTGTTAAAAATGAGTGGAGGCACCCATTTAACAGAGAATGATTTTAGAAATATTTAGGAAGTGGTTTCACTGGATTTGGAGATGGTATGAATATTCTAGAGATTTTACAATGAGGATTAAATAGCAATAGGAGCTATTTATTTATTGCAACAGAAATAAGTCACACGAAAATGTTGACCAGGAACCTAAAAATGGAGAGTGATTTTAGAAGGCTCTGAGAGTTTGAATCACTCCATTTGGAGTTGATTTGGAGCCTATGGGATTTTTGAAAGATGGGACCACTCATATCCAGATTTGGGTTTGGGTGACAACGCTACATAAATCTTTCTGGAAAAATGTGCAAGGCACATAGGTGGATAGAGCTTGAATTTAGAAACCTGCAGAAATTTGAATCATGCAATTTGGAGTTAGTATGAATTTTTGGAAGATTTTATAAGATTCCAGATAAATGAAAAAGGGGAAATGGGCCTCCAGACTTAGCTATCATGCGCACTGGGCGCTAGAGAAAGAGGTGGGCCGGCCCGGCGGCTTGGCCTGGAGGCACAAGGTGGCCACGCCGAAGGCGCCTTTCCTGGGGGCGCTTTCCCCACATGGAAGCGGAATCTGAGAGGGGCGCCTCCACTTATTCCATGCGGGCCCGGCCGGTGGCTGGCTGACGTGGGGGTCCCACGCGGCAGCTCCTTCTCCTTCCTCCTGTTCGCGCAGAGAGGAGATGCAGGAGCTAGGCCGTGCAGCGCCGGCGCCGATCTGGCTGCCCGGCCACCTCCCATGGTGCTCCGGCCATTAGCTTGCTCGGGGCATCGAGCCGCATCGACCCTGGGGTTCCATTCCCGCAGGGGAACTGCAGGGAGAGCGACCATGGCCGCGGTTCGAGGGCAGCGTCGGTAGCCGAGGAGGCCGGTGCCCCGGCCATGTGGATGGATGGGAAAGCAGGGGAAAGATACCCCGGAGGGTCGAGGAGGGCCGCAGGGTCCACGGCGAGGGAGAGCTCGGTCCTTCCCGAGCATGGAGCAAGGACCAAGAAAGGGCCTCGGCGATGCGGTGGAAATGGGGCATGGGAGGAGAAATGAGGGCGCCCAAAGGTTCAAGGGAGAGAGTCAAAGGATGCTCTGCGGAGCGCTGGGACATGCTGGGGCAACCTGCTTCGCCAAGAAACGGTCGGGAGGGGAGAAACTAGGTGCAGATCACCCGGTTTGCATGCCAGGGTGGTGGTCACCACGGCCATCCACGCCCACAGGTTTGCAATAACCAGCAAAAGCTGTCCGGGAGGTAGGGCATGCTATCTGGAAGGGTACTCTGGAATTTGGTGGCTTGCGGAGTTGATTTGAACTAGTTTTGACTGCGGCCAAGTTTCTAACAGCAAACTTAGAGCTGAAAAAAATGGGTCTTAAGAGGGAAGCCTTGGGGAGAAATTATGTCTGGCAGTGTTAGGCATGGAAGGACTTTAATACTGCAAAGTTTCAGATCAAACAAATGAGGGTAGATACTACTTGCTGTTCAAAGCCATGATTGAGCCAGAAATGAACTTGAGGAGGTGCTGCTCATTTTCTCCACATGCGCATGCCATCTATTGATTTGAATTGATGCATTGGGACACTAGAGAGGCTCTGCAAAGAATTGGGGGTGATAGCTTAAGCAGAAGAATGGAAAGAGAGGTAAAACAGTGCTACCAAGGGTGAAAATGAGAGAAAGTTACAAAGGGACCTTCTCCAATAATTGACCAGTGGCCATGGGAAAGTTACTGGAGGTAAAATATGACTATGAGAGGCTGTGGTAGAAAGTTGAGCTCAAGGAATAAAGTAGAAGGGGCAAAACAAGCCAAATTAGTGAGTGCACACAAGGTGTTTGATCTGTGGTTAGGCTATCAAATGAATTCTAATGGCTATGAAACTTAACAGGGTCAAATAATATATGAAAATAGGCTTGCACACCAAATTTGGGATTTGCTGGAGGAGTTTTCCAATGTTGACTTGAAAAACCCTAGAAATGGGCAGAAATGGGTTTCTGCTTAGAACCCTATTCAAATGAATTCCCACAAATCCAATATTTGGTGTAGGGGCATTATTTGAGCATTAAGGCATGCACAAAAAGTTTGAGGATAATTGGAGAAACTTTATAATGTAAAGTTTACCAAAGTCAGAAATCAACAGAGAGGGTTTTGAGGGTTTTAGGACAAGTTCCTCCATTCTCCTTGGTGTACCACTTGGTGTGGATGCCTCATTGGAGTACTGGAATATGTCCACCAAATTTGAGCACAATTTGAGACACTTCACAATGTAGAGTTGCTCAAATTTGATTCTGGACAAATAGGGTTTTAAAGTGATTAGGGGAGTCAAATCAACTTGGATTGAAATGAAACTTGGCAAGATAATCAAGGATATCATAGATGACATGCTAGAATTTTACTGGAATTTATTGAGAATATTTCTTATAGAAATATTCCAAAAGCTTGAAATAGGCAGGAATGGTTTTGGAGGGGTTTGCCCAATATTTTGAACATGACCATGTGTTTAAACTCAGAAATATGGAATAAATATATCCAGTGAGTTTCCCTAAATTTTCTGAAATATTTTGAAGGCAATAAAAATAACTTTCCTTCATAGGAGACCATTTCTGGCCTCACAGAAGGGCTTTTAAATAAAATATTAAAATAACTTTTAAAATAATAATATGGTGGTTTTTGAAAGTCATTTTGATAATGGTTTTAAATAAAACAATTGGTGCAAAAGAAACTCCCTAATTTGAGGACTTGTAGTACAAACCTCATCTCAGGGGTTTGAAAGTTTAATTCAAAGAAAAGCTTTTTGGTGAAAACAATATTTGGTAAAAAGAGATATTTGTCCTAAACACATGATATGATCATTAGGCAGGAGATCATGGAGTGATGAGGTGATTAGGGGATGGCAATAATTAATGGGGATCAATCACATGCAATTAAAATAAACAGGCACACAATAGTCACTCCAAGCATCACAAGCATTCACAAAATTTTTAATTGGTCATAAATTTTGAAATAAGTTAATTAGTCAGGGAAGCCAAAAACAGGGTGTGACAGGCCTTACCCTCTTATGAAAATCTCATCCCCGAGATTTCTGGGCTAGGGGTTGGTGAGATACAGAATCCTGAGTTGGAGGTAGTCTTCATGTCCTCATGTTGTTGTCGTGGTCTTGAGGTGCTTGATGATACAACTTCAATTGTCCACACGTCCTTGACTGATCGTGAGCAGGATCTGGCAATAAGTTATGCTTGATCGAGGTCAAGGGCTTGGTGAGCTAAGTCTGTGCAAGGTTCTGGCATGCGAGTGTATTCCAAAGTCAGAATATGTGGCAAGATGGTGTCTGGGATCTGGTCTTGGGCTTCGCATGCTAGTTAGTGACATCAAGATGTCTCGTGTTAGAATGCACTGCCGAAGTCTACGCATGGCTTCCTACTTACGGGGAAGTCCTTGACTTCCTTTCGGCAGTCAAGCTATAGTCGCAATAGTTTTCGTAGGCTTCTCGTGGAAGGGTCCGGGCTGGGTCTCACCTATGAGTCTAAGCTCGGAGGCTCAAGTCCCGAACAGGTCTTGCCATCTTGGGAGGGTTGCGAGGGTTTCTGGATAAGCTGGTTACCCAAGAGTATAGACCAGTCATCCATTCCCAAGGTCTGCGACTCGGCAAGCGGGAATCACCATTAGCAGGTTTCCACCATGAATCACTAGTACTCTCGTCCTTGATATGGACCAAGGAGAGGTCGTCTGATCCTTTCGCTTGTCCAAGGGCTTCATAATCTTGAATCGTCGAGGTTTCTTGACGTCGTTGATGTGGTCGGTGCGCGGTCGGAGGTTGACTTATGTTGCTTCATCGTCGTTGTCGTGGCTTCCTCGTCACGCGGTTCTTCGTCTTGACTTGAGTAGGATAGACTTCCGTCGTCTTGGGATTGCTTCGAGAAGTCCACCTTCTCGAGATATCACGGTACCCTAGAGAGGTATAACAATCGGCGTTCCTGGGCTCGACCAGACACGGCTAAGGTGTTCTTCCCCTTACTGGGTGAGTAAGTATGTCATCAGTGAGGATGACAACCTACCTTCCCAAACACGACATAAGCAAATGCTCAAAAGTCAGGTGAGGAGAACGGGACTTGCTATGGGCGGGTACTGGCCACATTTCAACGACTTAGAGTCGTCTTCTATGGTCGTAGTCCGTCCAAGTTGTGGCTCAGCGAAGCTTTAGGGTCTTAAGGAACTTAGGATGTGGGCGAACAGTTATCATCTTATCTCTAAGCACATTCCTTAGATGCCAATAGTTTGACCGCTAACTTGAGACAACATCACCTCATCTCATCAAGGATATCATCCTACGTGGGTCAACTCCACACCGCTCATGCTAGTCAACTCCGGGTTGAAGGAAGAACTAAACCCAAACGCTACAAATATGGCGTAGCCCCGAATGCACATGCATTACTATGCAAGGACCTTGGGGAGACATACAGCTACCACAATTGAATCTGAGGCACAACAAATCCAATTGTCCACCTAAGTCATCCAATGGACATGGTACTACACTAATATATTAAGGAAACACATAGTAGACCAATCCAATATTTTGCTTCCTTCCTATGAATCCGATCAAGTGATCTATCAATCTGATCAATCATTACTAGACCTATCACTCTTACAAATCCAACACAGATGGGGTTCTACATAATCTCTTAGAGTCCTCATAACTCACATATTACTGCAAGAATTACGTCGCAGTATATCCACAAACTTCAATAATCATGGCCATCTAATCTCCAAGGCTAAACTACATAGGTTGTAAATCTATTTACAACTCCAAGTATACGTACTCTATATCCACCGAGAAACATGGTATCATGATCGAGATTAACTAGCTAAATCCAAATTACTCCGAACCATGTAGTTTCTGTCATCCTCAATACTCTATTAAGATTACCTATTTACATACAAGACTCAAATCCAATAAGAAGTCTACTTGATACTCCAAGATATCTTGGCAAACGCATCAAATCATGCCAACTACTAGCTAAAGTCATGTATACCACCAAGAATAAGGTTCACGATCATAATCATTCTACTAAATCAAATCTTACTCCAGATTATGCAGGTTATACTACTGTATCAACTCGTTCCACCAAATCCACCTACCTTTATAAGGGTCTCATGATCCACCAAAATAGTCTAGCTATATCCTCAAGACAACTATTATCATCACAACAATCTTAGTCTAATGCTCTCATATCGGAGATCGGTCCTCTTATGGCATCAAGGTTACAGTGCTAACTTGAGATGGAAGGATACTTGTTCACGGTGATCACTCGTTTCACAAGGAACCTGGTGCTTAGTGGGGTTTATCGGGTACCTACACGAGTTCTGGCAAGTCCGTGTACTAGACACGTGACCAGAAAATTTGAGCCGGAAAGGCTTGTGGAGGTTAGTCTGGTCTACTGCGGTTTTCCAATCTCGAGGGGGAAAACACACTCCTACGGGTTGCGTGTGGTTAAGCTTAGCACAGTCAGTGTCTTCAACGTCCGCCGTCCTTCGAAGCGGATCCTTGCCGCATTTGCCTTGCCGTCTTCAGTTGTCGAGAGGGGTGAGGGAAAGAGAGAGAGTACCAAGGGGAATGTCTAAGGGTGTTAGTGCAATCAAACAAGCGTTGAAAAATCAACTCAAACAAGTGCTAAAATTATTTTGAACATCAAAATAAGACAAGTGATATAACCGCATGCGTGTTGCCTAAGAAAAAGTGCGACTCATATCAAAGCACAAACAACAAAAACAAACAACACACAACATGGTCCATCCGAACCATTCCACGGACTCGACTTCGTATAGGGGATTCATGACTCATCCTATCCTAGGTTCAGGGACTCGACAGTCATGCTTGCTTTGCGTTCCGGAGAGGGGTTCGCCAATTCTTCTGGACCTTCTCGTGGTGTTGTCACGCCTCTTGTTGTCGCTTGCTGAAGCAATTCGCTTGAGTTGTAAAGAACTCTGGTCGTCTTCTCGTCTGGGAAGTTGCTGACGAAGGTGGTTCTTCATAGCTGTCACTGAGAGGGTCTTCTGTTGTCTTCATGATCTTGTCAGTGTCTTCTTGTCTTCCGAGGCTCCGAGAGTCTCATGGGGGACATCTTCATGCACCGATATTTGCAAGACAAGATAGAGTTCTCATCTGTCAATCATATTAATTGCGATATCGACACCTAGAGCGGGGGATGAAGAGAACCGTTTTCCTGCTCACTAAGGTGAGGCGGACCAAATGGCGAGGTTCTCATCCACCGGTGGTGGTCGACACAATTTCTTATAAGTGACAGGGTCGCTCTATTAGTGATGCAGATCAAGGTTTGCATATATTATGGCCAGATTATCGTAGGCAGAAGTGGCATCACTCTGGGGCAGTGCCCAGGGTTCCACCATCTTCTAAGCCTCGATGTCCTCGTTCCTCTTAGATGTACTTCTTTGGTGTCGTCTGGTTGTAGAGTTGTCTTCTCTGTCCTTCAGCACAGGTGTTTGCTTGGAAAGGTTACTTCCTTCCGGGCTGCCCACGAGGATTTCAATTTATCCCGTGGTCAGGAGGGCATAAGGTTCTAGCGACCATTAGCAAGTTTTGAAAAAGTAGACGAGGAGTGTCAAGAAAATAAGAGTGGAAGGCTAGAGCATAACCTTCAATTGCTTTGAAGTTTTAGGAGAGTTGAGAAAATATATAAGTTTTGTAAGTATTTTGAAGGATCTGGAAAGAAGTTTTATCCTAACTAACGTCCATGCTAACTAAGGGCTTCCTACAGTCAGGATGGCTCTGATACCAGCTCTGTGGGGACCCCGACTGGTAAGTCGAGATCGCCGTGCCCAGTGATCCCAAGGATCAATGCTCACTGAACACAGATACTGAATAATAGAGTCTTACATCCATACATACCGTTTGATACAATAAATGACCACTTCGGTCGAGTCTTACATACATAGGGCCTTAAAGGCCAAAGCACCAAACTAGACCAATAGCGGAATTATTGGTTGAAAGCGTGAACCCATGCCATCAGCCTTAACCTACAGGCATTTTGACTGGGAAGCGTCCTAGCTTGCAAGAACGCCACTGAGTTAATCTTCACCATATCCTGTCTTTCACACCTGGTCAATGAAATAACCAGTGGCAAGCCAATGAGTACTTTGAATGTACTCGCAAACAACCCATGATACGAACAATGAAAGTGAAGGGTAACAGTATCATGCATCTTTAGTGGAACTCATCTGAGTGGAATGATCATGAATATGCATCAAGTTAAAGAATTACTTTTGAAGAACAGGTTACAGATATCAACATATCTGCTAAGGGTTGAACCATTCGGGTTCACCCTATATGCCAAGTCATCTGACTTGTCATAACCTCCATGTATCAACTGAGGGCTAAACCATCCGGGTTTACCCTATATGCCAAGTCACCAAACTTGGTCATATTATTATGATTATATCAACACCTTTTTAACACCACACACACACTTGGTTTATGCAGAAACGCTGGACGTAGTTTAAGCAGCACCACCCAACTGTCCTTGACCATGGACACGACTATTCAAATGGTTTGACACTCTGCAGAGGTAGTACGCTCGACCCACGAGAAACGGGAAACTTCCGTGTCATCCACGACTCGCGGTATATCACATATACCCGAGGTAAGTACCCGATCGTCATCTTTCCCCTGACGATACTAGACAAAGAGGTCCACTCGATTGGTACCCAGCCCACATGTTGTACGTCTTACGAGCACCGACTCTGGACTGTATCAACCATGCAGGGACCAATGGTGTGCCTGGAACTCATAATAATGGCATAGTCGTCCAGCCTGGCACGACCCCATCACGAGAGTGACACCGATCACTCCCGCCACTAGTAATGTGGCTCTTTGCTAGTACCGACCAGAGTTATCAACAAAGCCCAGTCCCATAAAGGGGTATCGTGGTCGTACTGGTAAGGTTGGGACGGTCGACACATCATAAATCTAATCCCATTTCCGAAACCATACGCACACAAAAACACCGGTGCATCACTTCACCAAAAGTGATCACCACCTCATCATCACCCTCGGGCATTCGTGGCACCCGACGGGGTTTTCATAAACTCTTGATTTAACTCATCATCATGCTCATGATAATATGCTCTATCTTTACTTGTCAACATGGTATTAGAGTGACCCTCAAGGGGTAGGGTCAAGCTCAATGCAACGATCTTACTCTACTAGTCAACATGACAGTAGCATGATCCTCATAGATGGTAGGGCCAAGCTCATCATGCTTGTGCTCCGAGGAGCCATATGTATAACATCACTATCATGCAAGTGCTTCGATGAAGCCTTTGGTACCATCACATCAATGATGAACCGACACTGTGATCTCATGCAACGAAAAGTACTTGCTATTCTAGCATGCATCATTTCATATGCTTAAGTCATGGTCAAAGGCTGCTTGCCTTGCTCACGTAAGTCCTCGGGGTCTTCGAGGTCTTCTGCTCCGTCCCCGTATATTCCGTCTACCGTCAACTATCGTCGGAAATAACCATAGTAAGCCACACATCAAGCATAAATAAAAGTGTTCTATAAATAGAAGTTTATTTTTCTTGGACCTCTCTGGTCATAAGAAAAATACCTGAAGCTTCTCACAGGAGATTTGAATCATCAAGGATTTTTGAATAGGTGAAAGGAGCAATAGGTGGTCATTGAATAAGCCAACTGCAATCATTCTGTTAAAAATTAGTGGAGGCACCCATTCAACAGAGAATGATTTTAGAAATATTTAGGAAGTGGTTTCACTGGATTTGGAGATGGTATGAATATTCTAGAGATATTACAATGAGGATTAAATAGCAATAGGAGCTATTTATTTATTGCAACAGAAATAAGTCACACAAAAATGTTGGCCAGGGTTCTAAAAATGGAGAGTGATTTTAGAAGGCTTTGGGAGTTTGAATCACTCCATTTGGAGTTGATTTGGAGCCTATGGGATTTTTGAAAGAAGGGACCATTCATATCCAGATTTGGATTTGGGTGACAATGCTACAGAAATCTTTCTGGAAAAATGTGCAAGGCACATAGGTGGATAGAGCTTGAATTTAGAAACCTGCAGAAATTTGAATCATGCAATTTGGAGTTAGTATGAATTTATGGAATATTTTAGAAGATTCCAGATAAATGAAAAAGGGGAAATGGGCCTCCAGACTTAGCTATCATGCGCACCGGGCGCTAGAGGAAGAGGTGGGTTGGCCCGGCGGCTCGGCCTGGAGGCACAAGGTGGCCACGCCGAAGGCGCCTTTCCCGGGGGTGCTTTCCCCACAAGGAAGCGGAATCTGAGAGGGGCGCCTCCACTTATTCCATGCGGGCCTGGCCGGTGGCTGGCTGACGCGGGGGTCCCACGCGTCAGCTCCTTCTCCTACCTGCTGTTCGCGTGGAGAGGAGATGCAGAAGCTAGGCCGCGCAGCGCCGGCGCCGATCTGGCTGCCCCGGCCACCTCCCACGGTGCTCCGGCCATGAGCTTGCTCGGGGCATCAAGCCTCATCGACCGTGGGGTTCCATTCCTGTAGGGGAACTGCAGGGAGAGCGACCATGGCCGCGGTTCGAGGGCAGCATCGGTAGCCGAGGAGGCCGGCGCCCCGGCCATGTGGATGGATGGGAAAGCAGGGGAAAGATACCCCGAAGGGTCCAGGAGGGCCGTAGGGTCCACGGCAAGGGAGAGCTCGGTCCTTCCCGAGCATGGAGCAAGGACCAGGAGAGGGCCTCGGACATGGGGTGGAAATGGGGCATGGGAGGAGAAATGATGGCGCCCGAAGGTTCAAGGGAGAGAGTCAAAGGATGCTTTGCGGCGCTGGGACGTGCTGGGGCAACCTGCTTCGCCAAGAAACGGTCGGGAGGGGAGAAACTAGGTACAGAGCACTCGGTTTGCACGCCAGGGTGGTGGTCACCACGGCCATCCACGCCCACAGGTTTGCAATAACCAGCAAAAGCTGTCCGGGAGGTGGGGCATGCTATCTGGAAGGGTACCGTGGAATTTGGTGGCTTGCGGAGTAGATTTGAACTAGTTTTGACTGCGGCCAAGTTTCTAACAGCAAACTTAGAGCTGAAAAAAATGGGTCTTAAGAGGGAAGCCTTGGGGAGAAATTATGTCTGGCAGTGTTAGGCATGGAAGGACTTTAATACTGCAAAGTTTCAGATCAAACAAATGAGGGTAGATACTACTTGCTGTTCAAAGCCATGATTGAGCCAGAAATGAACTTGAGGAGGTGCTGCTCATTTTCTCCACATGCGCATGCCATCTATTGATTTGAATTGATGCATTGGGACACTAGAGAAGCTCTGCAAAGAATTGGGGGTGATAGCTTAAGCAGAAGAATGGAAAGAGAGGTAAAACAGTGCTACCAAGGGTGAAAATGAGAGAAAGTTACAAAGGGACCTTCTCCAATAATTGACTAGTGGCCATGGGAAAGTTACTGGAGGTAAAATATGACTATGAGAGGCTGTGGTAGAAAGTTGAGCTCAAGGAATAAACACTACTGAAATTCAGAAATTTGCCGTCTACCAAGGCGGACGGCAAAGGGTGCAACCTCGGACAGCAAAGGCTTTGCCGTCGGTCAGCTGACGGCAAAGTAGATGGCAAAAAAAAATCCGGTGAAGAGGTTCTTTGCCGTCTGCTTTCTCAAAGCGGACGGCAAAGAATCTTTGCCATAAGGGGGCAGACGGCAAAATAAATGGGACGGCACATATTGCAACGTCCCCGTTAAGTGTTAACGGCATGCCTCCTCTCTTTGCCGTCTTCCTTCCCCCCTTTGCCATGTGGGGCAGACGGCAAAGAGGGGAGAGAGAGGGGGCAGATTCCCCCCTTTGCCGTCTGCCTTCCCCCCTTTGCCATGTGGGGGCAGACGGCAAAGAGGGGAGACAGAGGGGGCAGATTCCCCCCTTTGCCGTCTGCCTTCCCCCCTTTTCCATGTGAGGGCAGACGGCAAAGAGGGGAGAGAGAGGGGGGCCGATTCCCCCCTTTGCCATCTGCCTTCCCCCCTTTGCCATGTGGGGGCAGACGGCAAAGAGGGGAACCGGCCAATTTATTTATTTATTTTTTGTTATATCCAACATTTTTAACAATAATTAGGATATATATATATTTGACATAAATAAATTTCTTTCCGTACTCATAACCATATTAAAATAACCTCTTATATCCAGCTTTCAAGTTGCATCCGTACCAAACCATATATTACACCAGTTTCATCCACGTGCATACAAAGTTTCATATATTCATATACTACAATAGTTTCAATACAACCCATAGTACAAGAAATCATCTTCAAGTATTCCATCAATATTTTCCAAGCTTCCCGTGAAGTGAAGGTAATCTGCAAAATGACAAATAAGAAAGTTAGAAGAATAATACTAGATGAAGTAGTGTATATATAGGTTATTTCAGAGAGAAATTAGCTAAGTATAGACCATTTAGGAGCTAACTAAGCTAATTCTGTCATTTAGGTGGAACCCTAGCTAACTATAGGTCGTTTCGGAGCTAACTTGTGTCAAATAGGTCATTCCGGAGGAAACTATGCTTATTAAGCCATTTTTGATCAAGCTAGGCTAATTATAGGCCATTTAATACATAAGTTAGGGGGAATAGGTCATGTTGCAGCTACGTAAGCCTTATTATGTCATTTAGGAGAGAACTTAGCTAACTATAGGTCATGTTTTATTAAATAGACCATTTAGGAGCTAACTAAGCTAATTATGTCATTTCGTAGGATAATTAGCCAATTTAGCCTTTCTTGGATGAGTCTAAGCTACGTAGAAGAAGAGAAAGAGAAGAAGAAGTAAAAGAAGGAGAAGGAAGAGGAGAAGAATAAGAAAAGAAGAAGGAGAAGGAGAAGGAGGAAGAAGGAGGAAGAAGAAGGAGAAGGAGGAACAAGGAGGAAGAAGAAGGAGAAGGAGGAGCTCCTTCTCCTTCTTCTCCTCCTTCTTATCCTCCTCCCTCTCCTTCTTCTTCTCCTCTTCTTCTTCTTCCTTCCTTTCATTTTTCCACTTTCTTCTCCTCTTGTCCCCTTCTTCTGGCTAAATTGGCTAAGAAAGCCTTTTTGGAGCTAATTATGTCATTTCGAGGATAATTAGCTAAGTATAGGTCATGTTTTATTAAATAGACCATTTAGGAGCTAACTAAGATAATTATGTCTTTTAGATGGATAATTAGCCAATTTAGCCTTTCTTGGATGAGTCTAAGCTACGTAGAAGAAGAGAAAGAGAAGAAGAAGTAAAAGAAGGAGGAGGATGAGGAGGAGGAGGAGAAGGAGAAGGAAGAGGAGAAGAAGAAGAAAAGAAGAAGGAGAAGGAGAAGGAGGAAGAAGGAGCTCCTTCTCCTTCTTCTCCTCCTTATTCTCCTTCTTCTTATCCTCCTCCCTCTCCTTCTTCTTCTTATCCTCTTCTTCTTCTTCCTTCCTTTCATTTTTCCACTTTCTTCTCGTCTTGTCCCCTTCTTCGGGCTAAATTGGCTAAGAATGCCTTGTTTGAGCTAATTATGTCATTTCGAGGATAATTAGCTAAGTATATGTCATTTTTTATTAAATAGGTCATTTTGGAGCTAACTAAGCTAATTATGTTATTTAGATGGACAATTAGCCTATTTAGCCTTTCTTGGATGATTCTAAGCTACGTAGAAGAGGAGAAAGAGAAGAAGAAGTAAAAGAAGGAGGAGGAGGAGGAGGAGGAGGAGAAGGAGAAGGAAGAGGAGAAGAAGAAGAAAAGAAGAAGGAGAGGAGAAGGAGGAAGAAGGACGAAGAAGAAGGAGAAGGAGGAGCTCCTTCTCCTTCTTCTCCTCCTTCTTCTCCTTCTTCTTATCCTCCTCCCTCTCCTTCTTCTTCTTCTCCTCTTCTTCTTCTTCCTTCCTTTCATTTTCCTCTTTCTTCTCATCCTGAACCCTTCTTCGGGCTAAATTGGCTAAGAATGCCTTTTTGGAGCTAATTATGTCATTTCAAGGATAATTAGCTAAGTATAGGTCATTTTTTTATTAAATAGGTCATTTTGGAGCTAACTTAGCTAATTATGTCATTTAGATGGATAATTAGCCAATTTAGCCTTTCTTGGATGAGTCTAAGCTACGTAGAAGAAGAGAAAGAGAAGAAGAAGTAAAAGAAGGAGGAGGAGGAGGAGGAGAAGGAGAAGAAAGAGGAGAAGAAGAAGAAAAGAAGAAGGAGAAGGAGAAGGAGGAAGAAGGAGGAAGAAGAAGGAGAAGGAGGAGCTCCTTCTCCTTCTCCTCCTCCTTCTTCTCCTTCTTATCCTCCTCCCTCTCCTTCCTCCTCTTCTCCTCTTCTTCTTCTTCCTTCCTTTCATTTTTCCTGTTTCTTCTCGTCTTGTCCCCTTCTTCCGGCTATATTGGCTAAGAATACCTTTTTGGAGCTAATTATGTCATTTCGAGGATAATTAGCTATGTATAGGTCATTTTTATTAAATAGGTCATTTTGGAACTAACTAAGCTAATTATGTCATTTAGATGGATAATTAGCCAATTTAGCCTTTCTTGGATGAGTCTAAGCTACATAGAAGAAGAGAAAGAGAAGAAGAAGTAAAAGAAGGAAGAGGAGGAGGAGAAGGAGACGGAGAGGAGAAGAAGAAGAAAAGAAGAAGGAGAAGGAGAAGGAGGAAGAAGGAGGAAGAAGGCCTCCTCCTTCTTCTCCTACTTCTCCTTCTTTTTATCCTCCTCCCTCTCCTTCTTCTTCTTCTCCTCTTCTTCTTCTTCCTTTGTTTCATTTTTCCTCTTTCTTCTCGTCTTGTCCCCTTCTTCGGGCTAAATTGGCTAAGAATGCCTTTTTGGAGCTAATTATGTCATTTCGAGGATAATTAGCTAAGTATAGGTCATTTTTTAGTAAATATGTAATTTTGGAGCTAACTAAGCTAATTATTTCATTTAGATGGATAATAAGCCAATTTAGCCTTATTTGGATGAGTCTAAGCTACGTAGAAGAAGAGAAAGAGAAGAAGAAGTAAAAGAAGGAGGAGGAGGAGGAGGAGAAGGAGAAGGAAGAGGAGAAGAAGAAGAAAAGAAGAAGGAGAAGGAGAAGGAGGAAGAAGGAGGAAGAAGAAGGAGAAGGAGGAGCTCCTTCTCCTTCTTCTCCTCCTTCTCCTCCTCCTTCTTCTCCTCTTCTTCTTCTTCCTTCCTTTCATTTTTCCTCTTTCTTCTCGTCTTGTCCCCTTCTTCGGGCTAAATTGGCTAAGAATGCCTTTTTGGAGCTAATTATGTCATTTTGAGGATAATTAGCTAAGTATAGGTCATTTTTTATTTAATAGGTCATTTTGGAGCTAACTAAGCTAATTATGGCATTAGATGGATAATTAGCCAATTTAGCCTTTCTTGGATGAGTCTAAGCTATGTAGAAGAAGAGAAAGAGAAGAAGAAGTAAAAGAAGGAGGAGGAGGAGGAGAAGTAGAAGGAAGAGTAGGAGAAGAAGAAAAGAATAAGGAGAAGGAGAAGGAGGAAGAAGGAGGAAGAAGAAGGAGAAGGAGGAGCTCCTTCTCCTTCTTCTCCTCCTTCTTCTCCTTCTTCTCATCCTCCTCCCTCTCCTTCTTCTTCTTCTCCTCTTCTTCTTCTTCCTTCCTTTCATTTTCCTCTTTCTTCTTGTCTTATCCCCTTCTTCGGGCTAAATTGGCTAAGAATGCCTTTTTGGAGCTAATTATGTCATTTTGAGGATAATTAGCTAAGTATAGGTCATTTTTTATTAAATAGGTCATTTTGGAGCTAACTAAGCTAATTATGGCATTAGATGGATAATTAGCCAATTTAGCCTTTCTTGGATGAGTCTAAGCTATGTAGAAGAAGAGAAAGAGAAGAAGAAGTAAAAGAAGGAGGAGGAGGAGGAGGAGGAGGAGAAGGAGAAGGAAGAGTAGGAGAAGAAGAAAAGAATAAGGAGAAGGAGAAGGAGGAAGAAGGAGGAAGAAGAAGGAGAAGGAGGAGCTCCTTCTCCTTCTTCTCCTCCTTCTTCTCCTTCTTCTCATCCTCCTCCCTCTCCTTCTTCTTCTTCTCCTCTTCTTCTTCTTCCTTCCTTTCATTTTCCTCTTTCTTCTCGTCTTATCCCCTTCTTCGGGCTAAATTGGCTAAGAATGCCTTTTTGGCGCTAATTATGTCATTTCGAGGATAATTAGCTAAGTATAGGTCATTTTTTATTAAATAGGTCATTTTGGAGCTAACTAAGCTAATTATGTCATTTAGATGGATAATTAGCCAATTTAGCCTTTCTTGGATGAGTCTAAGCTACGTAGAAGAAGAGAAAGAGAAGAAGAAGTAAAAGAAGGAGGAGGAGGAGGAGGAGGAGAAGGAGAAGGAGAGGAGAAGAAGAAGAAAAGAAGAAGGAGAAGGAGAAGGAGGAAGAAGGAGGAAGAAGAAGGAGAAGGAGGAGCTCCTTCTCCTTCTTCTTCTCCTTCTCCTTCTTCTTATCCTCCTCCCTCTCCTTCTTCTTCTTCTCCTCTTCTTCTTCTTCTTCCTTCCTTTCATTTTCCTCTTTCTTCTCCTCTTGTCCCCTTCTCCGGGCTAAATTGGCTAAGAATGCCTTTGTGGAGCTAATTATCTCATTTTGAGGATAATTAGCTAAGTATAGGTCATTTTTTAGTAAATAGGTCATTTTGGAGCTAACTAAGCTAATTATGTCATTTGATGGATAATTAGCCAATTTAGCCTTTCTTGGATGAGTCTAAGCTACGTAGAAGAAGAGAAAGAGAAGAAGAAGTAAAAGAAGGAGGAGGAGGAGGAGGAGGAGGAGGAGGAGAAGGAGAAGGAAGAGGAGAAGAAGAAGAAAAGAAGAAGGAGAAGGAGAAGGAGGAAGAAGAAGGAGAAGGAGGAGCTCCTTCTCCTTCTTCTCCTCCTTTTTCTCCTTCTTCTTATCCTCCTCCCTCTCCTTCTTCTTCTTCTCCTCTTCTTCTTCTTCCTTCCTTTCATTTTCCTCTTTCTTCTCGTCTTGAACCTTTCTTCGGGCTAAATTGGCTAAGAACGCCTTTTTGGAGCTAATTATGTCATTTCGAGGATAATTAGCTAAGTATAGGTCATTTTTTATTAAATATGTCATTTTGGAGCTAACTTAGCTAATTATGTCATTTAGATGGATAATTAGCCAATTTAGCCTTTCTTGGATGAGTCTAAGCTACGTAGAAGAAGAGAAAGAGAAGAAGAAGTAAAAGAAGGAGGAGGAGGAGGAGGAGGAGAAGGAGAAGAAAGAGGAGGAGAAGAAGAAAAGAAGAAGGAGAAGGAGAAGAAGAAGTAAAAGAAGGAAGAGGAGGAGGAGAAGGAGACGGAGAGGAGAAGAAGAAGAAAAGAAGAAGGAGAAGGAGAAGGAGGAAGAAGGAGGAAGAAGGCCTCCTCCTTCTTCTCCTACTTCTCCTTCTTTTTATCCTCCTCCCTCTCCTTCTTCTTCTTCTCCTCTTCTTCTTCTTCCTTTGTTTCATTTTTCCTCTTTCTTCTCGTCTTGTCCCCTTCTTCGGGCTAAATTGGCTAAGAATGCCTTTTTGGAGCTAATTATGTCATTTCGAGGATAATTAGCTAAGTATAGGTCATTTTTTAGTAAATATGTAATTTTGGAGCTAACTAAGCTAATTATGTCATTTAGATGGATAATTAGCCAATTTAGCCTTATTTGGATGAGTCTAAGCTACGTAGAAGAAGAGAAAGAGAAGAAGAAGTAAAAGAAGGAGGAGGAGGAGGAGGAGGAGGAGAAGGAGAAGGAAGAGGAGAAGAAGAAGAAAAGAAGAAGGAGAAGGAGAAGGAGGAAGAAGGAGGAAGAAGAAGGAGAAGGAGGAGCTCCTTCTCCTTCTTCTCCTCCTTCTTCTCCTTCTTCTTCTCCTCTTCTTCTTCTTCCTTCCTTTCATTTTTACTCTTTCTTCTCGTCTTGTCCCCTTCTTCGGGCTAAATTGGCTAAGAATGCCTTTTTGGAGCTAATTATGTCATTTTGAGGATAATTAGCTAAGTATAGGTCATTTTTTATTAAATAGGTCATTTTGGAGCTAACTAAGCTAATTATGGCATTAGATGGATAATTAGCCAATTTAGCCATTCTTGGATGAGTCTAAGCTATGTAGAAGAAGAGAAAGAGAAGAAGAAGTAAAAGAAGGAGGAGGAGGAGGAGGAGGAGGAGGAGAAGGAGAAGGAAGAGTAGGAGAAGAAGAAAAGAATAAGGAGAAGGAGAAGGAGGAAGAAGGAGGAAGAAGAAGGAGAAGGAGGAGCTCCTTCTCCTTCTTCTCCTCCTTCTTCTCCTTCTTCTCATCCTCCTCCCTCTCCTTCTTCTTCTTCTCCTCTTCTTCTTCTTCCTTCCTTTCATTTTCCTCTTTCTTCTCGTCTTATCCCCTTCTTCGGGCTAAATTGGCTAAGAATGCCTTTTTGGAGCTAATTATGTCATTTCGAGGATAATTAGCTAAGTATAGGTCATTTTTTATTAAATAGGTCATTTTGGAGCTAACTAAGCTAATTATGGCATTAGATGGATAATTAGCCAATTTAGCCTTTTTTGGATGAGTCTAAGCTATGTAGAAGAAGAGAAAGAGAAGAAGAAGTAAAAGAAGGAGGAGGAGGAGGAGGAGGAGGAGAAGGAGAAGGAAGAGTAGGAGAAGAAGAAAAGAATAAGGAGAAGGAGAAGGAGGAAGAAGGAGGAAGAAGAAGGAGAAGGAGGAGCTCCTTCTCCTTCTTCTCCTCCTTCTTCTCCTTCTTCTCATCCTCCTCCCTCTCCTTCTTCTTCTTCTCCTCTTATTCTTCTTCCTTCCTTTCATTTTCCTCTTTCTTCTCGTCTTATCCCCTTCTTCGGGCTAAATTGGTTAAGAATGCCTTTTTGGAGCTAATTATGTCATTTCGAGGATAGTTAGCTAAGTACAGGTCATTTTTTATTAAATAGGTCATTTTGGAGCTAACTAAGCTAATTATGTCATTTAGATGGATAATTAGCCAATTTAGCCTTTCTTGGATGAGTCTAAGCTACGTAGAAGAAGAGAAAGAGAAGAAGAAGTAAAAGAAGGAGGAGGAGGAGGAGGAGAAGGAGAAGGAGAGGAGAAGAAGGAGAAGGAGAAGGAGGAAGAAGGAGGAAGAAGAAGGAGAAGGAGGAGCTCCTTCTCCTTCTTCTCCTCCTTCTCCTTCTTCTTATCCTCCTCCCTCTCCTTCTTCTTCTTCTCCTCTTCTTCTTCTTCTTCCTTCCTTTCATTTTCCTCTTTCATCTCCTCTTGTCCCCTTCTCCGGGCTAAATTGGCTAAGAATGCCTTCTTGGAGCTAATTATCTCATTTGGAGGATAATTAGCTAAGTATAGGTCATTTTTTAGTAAATAGGTCATTTTGGAGCTAACTAAGCTAATTATGTCATTTAGATGGATAATTAGCCAATTTAGCCTTTCTTGGATGAGTCTAAGCTACGTAGAAGAAGAGAAAGAGAAGAAGAAGTAAAAGAAGGAGGAGGAGGAGGAGGAGAAGGAGAAGGAAGAGGAGAAGAAGAAGAAAAGAAGAAGGAGAAGGAGAAGGAGGAAGAAGGAGGAAGAAGAAGGAGAAGGAGGAGCTCCTTCTCCTTCTCCTCCTCCTTCTTCTCCTTCTTATCCTCCTCCCTCTCCTTCTACCTCTTCTCCTCTTCTTCTTCTTCCTTCCTTTCATTTTTCCTGTTTCTTCTCGTCTTGTCCCCTTCTTCCGGCTATATTGGCTAAGAATGCCTTTTTGGAGCTAATTATGTCATTTCGAGGATAATTAGCTATGTATAGGTCATTTTTATTAAATAGGTCATTTTGGAACTAACTAAGCTAATTTTGTCATTTAGATGGATAATTAGCCAATTTAGCCTTTCTTGGATGAGTCTAAGCTACATAGAAGAAGAGAAAGAGAAGAAGAAGTAAAAGAAGGAAGAGGAGGAGGAGAAGGAGACGGAGAGGAGAAGAAGAAGAAAAGAAGAAGGAGAAGGAGAAGGAGGAAGAAGGAGGAAGAAGGCCTCCTCCTTCTTCTCCTACTTCTCCTTCTTTTTATCCTCCTCCCTCTCCTTCTTCTTCTTCTCCTCTTCTTCTTCTTCCTTTGTTTCATTTTTCCTCTTTCTTCTCGTCTTGTCCCCTTCTTCGGGCTAAATTGGCTAAGAATGCCTTTTTTGGAGCTAATTATGTCATTTCGAGGATAATTAGCTAAGTATAGGTCATTTTTTAGTAAATATGTAATTTTGGAGCTAACTAAGCTAATTATTTCATTTAGATGGATAATAAGCCAATTTAGCCTTATTTGGATGAGTCTAAGCTACGTAGAAGAAGAGAAAGAGAAGAAGAAGTAAAAGAAGGAGGAGGAGGAGGAGGAGGAGGAGAAGGAGAAGGAAGAGGAGAAGAAGAAGAAAAGAAGAAGGATAAGGAGAAGGAGGAAGAAGGAGGAAGAAGAAGGAGAAGGAGGAGCTCCTTCTCCTTCTTCTCCTCCTTCTCCTCCTCCTTCTTCTCCTCTTCTTCTTCTTCCTTCCTTTCATTTTTCCTCTTTCTTCTCGTCTTGTCCCCTTCTTCGGGCTAAATTGGCTAAGAATGCCTTTTTGGAGCTAATTATGTCATTTTGAGGATAATTAGCTAAGTATAGGTCATTTTTTATTTAATAGGTCATTTTGGAGCTAACTAAGCTAATTATGGCATTAGATGGATAATTAGCCAATTTAGCCTTTCTTGGATGAGTCTAAGCTATGTAGAAGAAGAGAAAGAGAAGAAGAAGTAAAAGAAGGAGGAGGAGGAGGAGAAGGAGAAGGAAGAGTAGGAGAAGAAGAAAAGAATAAGGAGAAGGAGAAGGAGGAAGAAGGAGGAAGAAGAAGGAGAAGGAGGAGCTCCTTCTCCTTCTTCTCCTCCTTCTTCTCCTTCTTCTCATCCTCCTCCCTCTCCTTCTTCTTCTTCTCCTCTTCTTCTTCTTCCTTCCTTTCATTTTCCTCTTTCTTCTCGTCTTATCCCCTTCTTCGGGCTAAATTGGCTAAGAATGCCTTTTTGGAGCTAATTATGTCATTTTGAGGATAATTAGCTAAGTATAGGTCATTTTTTATTAAATAGGTCATTTTGGAGCTAACTAAGCTAATTATGGCATTAGATGGATAATTAGCCAATTTAGCCTTTCTTGGATGAGTCTAAGCTATGTAGAAGAAGAGAAAGAGAAGAAGAAGTAAAAGAAGGAGGAGGAGGAGGAGGAGGAGGAGAAGGAGAAGGAAGAGTAGGAGAAGAAGAAAAGAATAAGGAGAAGGAGAAGGAGGAAGAAGGAGGAAGAAGAAGGAGAAGGAGGAGCTCCTTCTCCTTCTTCTCCTCCTTCTTCTCCTTCTTCTCATCCTCCTCCCTCTCCTTCTTCTTATTCTCCTCTTCTTCTTCTTCCTTCCTTTCATTTTCCTCTTTCTTCTCGTCTTATCCCCTTCTTCGGGCTAAATTGGCTAAGAATGCCTTTTTGGCGCTAATTATGTCATTTCGAGGATAATTAGCTAAGTATAGGTCATTTTTTATTAAATAGGTCATTTTGGAGCTAACTAAGCTAATTATGTCATTTAGATGGATAATTAGCCAATTTAGCCTTTCTTGGATGAGTCTAAGCTACGTAGAAGAAGAGAAAGAGAAGAAGAAGTAAAAGAAGGAGGAGGAGGAGGAGGAGGAGAAGGAGAAGGAGAGGAGAAGAAGAAGAAAAGAAGAAGGAGAAGGAGAAGGAGGAAGAAGGAGGAAGAAGAAGGAGAAGGAGGAGCTCCTTCTCCTTCTTCTTCTCCTTCTCCTTCTTCTTATCCTCCTCCCTCTCCTTCTTCTTCTTCTCCTCTTCTTCTTCTTCTTCCTTCCTTTCATTTTCCTCTTTCTTCTCCTCTTGTCCCCTTCTCCGGGCTAAATTGGCTAAGAATGCCTTTGTGGAGCTAATTATCTCATTTTGAGGATAATTAGCTAAGTATAGGTCATTTTTTAGTAAATAGGTCATTTTGGAGCTAACTAAGCTAATTATGTCATTTGATGGATAATTAGCCAATTTAGCCTTTCTTGGATGAGTCTAAGCTACGTAGAAGAAGAGAAAGAGAAGAAGAAGTAAAAGAAGGAGGAGGAGGAGGAGGAGGAGGAGGAGGAGGAGAAGGAGAAGGAAGAGGAGAAGAAGAAGAAAAGAAGAAGGAGAAGGAGAAGGAGGAAGAAGAAGGAGAAGGAGGAGCTCCTTCTCCTTCTTCTCCTCCTTTTTCTCCTTCTTCTTATCCTCCTCCCTCTCCTTCTTCTTCTTCTCCTCTTCTTCTTCTTCCTTCCTTTCATTTTCCTCTTTCTTCTCGTCTTGAACCTTTCTTCGGGCTAAATTGGCTAAGAACGCCTTTTTGGAGCTAATTATGTCATTTCGAGGATAATTAGCTAAGTATAGGTCATTTTTTATTAAATATGTCATTTTGGAGCTAACTTAGCTAATTATGTCATTTAGATGGATAATTAGCCAATTTAGCCTTTCTTGGATGAGTCTAAGCTACGTAGAAGAAGAGAAAGAGAAGAAGAAGTAAAAGAAGGAGGAGGAGGAGGAGAAGGAGAAGAAAGAGGAGGAGAAGAAGAAAAGAAGAAGGAGAAGGAGAAGAAGAAGTAAAAGAAGGAAGAGGAGGAGGAGAAGGAGACGGAGAGGAGAAGAAGAAGAAAAGAAGAAGGAGAAGGAGAAGGAGGAAGAAGGAGGAAGAAGGCCTCCTCCTTCTTCTCCTACTTCTCCTTCTTTTTATCCTCCTCCCTCTCCTTCTTCTTCTTCTCCTCTTCTTCTTCTTCCTTTGTTTCATTTTTCCTCTTTCTTCTCGTCTTGTCCCCTTCTTCGGGCTAAATTGGCTAAGAATGCCTTTTTGGAGCTAATTATGTCATTTCGAGGATAATTAGCTAAGTATAGGTCATTTTTTAGTAAATATGTAATTTTGGAGCTAACTAAGCTAATTATGTCATTTAGATGGATAATTAGCCAATTTAGCCTTATTTGGATGAGTCTAAGCTACGTAGAAGAAGAGAAAGAGAAGAAGAAGTAAAAGAAGGAGGAGGAGGAGGAGGAGGAGGAGAAGGAGAAGGAAGAGGAGAAGAAGAAGAAAAGAAGAAGGAGAAGGAGAAGGAGGAAGAAGGAGGAAGAAGAAGGAGAAGGAGGAGCTCCTTCTCCTTCTTCTCCTCCTTCTTCTCCTTCTTCTTCTCCTCTTCTTCTTCTTCCTTCCTTTCATTTTTACTCTTTCTTCTCGTCTTGTCCCCTTCTTCGGGCTAAATTGGCTAAGAATGTCTTTTTGGAGCTAATTATGTCCTTTTGAGGATAATTAGCTAAGTATAGGTCATTTTTTATTAAATAGGTCATTTTGGAGCTAACTAAGCTAATTATGGCATTAGATGGATAATTAGCCAATTTAGCCATTCTTGGATGAGTCTAAGCTATGTAGAAGAAGAGAAAGAGAAGAAGAAGTAAAAGAAGGAGGAGGAGGAGGAGGAGGAGGAGAAGGAGAAGGAAGAGTAGGAGAAGAAGAAAAGAATAAGGAGAAGGAGAAGGAGGAAGAAGGAGGAAGAAGAAGGAGAAGGAGGAGCTCCTTCTCCTTCTTCTCCTCCTTCTTCTCCTTCTTCTCATCCTCCTCCCTCTCCTTCTTCTTCTTCTCCTCTTCTTCTTCTTCCTTCCTTTCATTTTCCTCTTTCTTCTCGTCTTATCCCCTTCTTCGGGCTAAATTGGCTAAGAATGCCTTTTTGGAGCTAATTATGTCATTTCGAGGATAATTAGCTAAGTATAGGTCATTTTTTATTAAATAGGTCATTTTGGAGCTAACTAAGCTAATTATGGCATTAGATGGATAATTAGCCAATTTAGCCTTTTTTGGATGAGTCTAAGCTATGTAGAAGAAGAGAAAGAGAAGAAGAAGTAAAAGAAGGAGGAGGAGGAGGAGGAGGAGGAGAAGGAGAAGGAAGAGTAGGAGAAGAAGAAAAGAATAAGGAGAAGGAGAAGGAGGAAGAAGGAGGAAGAAGAAGGAGAAGGAGGAGCTCCTTCTCCTTCTTCTCCTCCTTCTTCTCCTTCTTCTCATCCTCCTCCCTCTCCTTCTTCTTCTTCTCCTCTTCTTCTTCTTCCTTCCTTTCATTTTCCTCTTTCTTCTCGTCTTATCCCCTTCTTCGGGCTAAATTGGTTAAGAATGCCTTTTTGGAGCTAATTATGTCATTTCGAGGATAGTTAGCTAAGTATAGGTCATTTTTTATTAAATAGGTCATTTTGGAGCTAACTAAGCTAATTATGTCATTTAGATGGATAATTAGCCAATTTAGCCTTTCTTGGATGAGTCTAAGCTACGTAGAAGAAGAGAAAGAGAAGAAGAAGTAAAAGAAGGAGGAGGAGGAGGAGGAGAAGGAGAAGGAGAGGAGAAGAAGGAGAAGGAGAAGGAGGAAGAAGGAGGAAGAAGAAGGAGAAGGAGGAGCTCCTTCTCCTTCTTCTCCTCCTTCTCCTTCTTCTTATCCTCCTCCCTCTCCTTCTTCTTCTTCTCCTCTTCTTCTTCTTCTTCCTTCCTTTCATTTTCCTCTTTCATCTCCTCTTGTCCCCTTCTCCGGGCTAAATTGGCTAAGAATGCCTTTTTGGAGCTAATTATCTCATTTTGAGGATAATTAGCTAAGTATAGGTCATTTTTTAGTAAATAGGTCATTTTGGAGCTAACTAAGCTAATTATGTCATTTAGATGGATAATTAGCCAATTTAGCCTTTCTTGGATGAGTCTAAGCTACGTAGAAGAAGAGAAAGAGAAGAAGAAGTAAAAGAAGGAGGAGGAGGAGGAGGAGGAGGAGGAGGAGGAGAAGGAGAAGGAAGAGGAGAAGAAGAAGAAAAGAAGAAGGAGAAGGAGAAGGAGGAAGAAGAAGGAGAAGGAGGAGCTCCTTCTCCTTCTTCTCCTCCTTTTTCTCCTTCTTCTTATCCTCCTCCCTCTCCTTGTTCTTCTTCTCCTCTTCTTCTTCTTCCTTCCTTTCATTTTCCTATTTCTTCTCGTCTTGAACCCTTCTTCGGGCTAAATTGGCTATGAACGCCTTTTTGGAGCTAATTATGTCATTTCGAGGATAATTAGCTAAGTATAGGTCATTTTTTATTAAATAGGTCATTTTGGAGATAACTTAGCTAATTATGTCATTTAGATGGATAATTAGCCAATTTAGCCTTTCTTGGATGAGTCTAAGCTACGTAGAAGAAGAGAAAGAGAAGAAGAAGTAAAAGAAGGAGGAGGAGGAGGAGGAGGAGGAGGAGAAGGAGAAGAAAGAGGAGGAGAAGAAGAAAAGAAGAAGGAGAAGGAGAAGGAGGAAGAAGGAGGAAGAAGAAGGAGGAGGAGGAGCTCCTTCTCCTTCTTCTCCTCCTTCTTCTTCTTCTTCTTATCCTCCTCCCTCTCCTTCTTCTTCTTCTCCTCTTCTTCTTCTTCCTTCCTTTCATTTTTCCTCTTTCTTCTCGTCTTCTCCCCTTTTTCGGGCTAAATTGGCTAAGAATGCCTTTTTGGAGCTAATTATGTCATTTCGAGGATAATTAGCTAAGTATAGGTCATTTTTGTTAAATAGGTCATTTTGGAGCTAACTAAGCTAATTATGTCATTTAGATGGATAATTAGCCAATTTAGCCTTTCTTGGATGAGTCTAAGCTACGTAGAAGAAGAGAAAGAGAAGAAGAAGTAAAAGAAGGAGGAGGAGGAGGAGGAGGAGAAGGAGAAGGAGAGGAGAAGAAGAAGAAAAGAAGAAGGAGAAGGAGAAGGAGGAAGCAGCAGGAAGAAGAAGGAGAAGGAGGAGCTCCTTCTCCTTCTTCTCCTCCTTCTCCTTCTTCTTATCCTCCTCCCTCTCCTTCTTCTTCTTCTCCTCTTCTTCTTCTTCTTCCTTCCTTTCATTTTCCTCTTTCTTCTCCTCTTGTCCCCTTCTCCGGGCTAAATTGGCTAAGAATGCCTTTTTGGAGCTAATTATTTCATTTTGAGGATAATTAGCTAAGTATAGGTCATTTTTTAGTAAATAGGTCATTTTGGAGCTAACTAAGCTAATTATGTCATTTAGATGGATAATTAGCCAATTTAGCCTTTCTTGGATGAGTCTAAGCTACGTAGAAGAAGAGAAAGAGAAGAAGAAGTAAAAGAAGGAGGAGGAGGAGGAGGAGGAGGAGGAGAAGGAGAAGTAAGAGGAGAAGAAGAAGAAAAGAAGAAGGAGAAGGAGAAGAAGAAGTAAAAGAAGGAAGAGGAGGAGGAGAAGGAGACGGAGAGGAGAAGAAGAAGAAAAGAAGAAGGAGAAGGAGAAGGAGGAAGAAGGAGGAAGAAGGCCTCCTCCTTCTTCTCCTACTTCTCCTTCTTTTTATCCTCCTCCCTCTCCTTCTTCTTCTTCTCCTCTTCTTCTTCTTCCTTTGTTTCATTTTTCCTCTTTCTTCTCGTCTTGTCCCCTTCTTCGGGCTAAATTGGCTAAGAATGCCTTTTTGGAGCTAATTATGTCATTTTGAGGATAATTAGCTAAGTATAGGTCATTTTTTAGTAAATATGTAATTTTGGAGCTAACTAAGCTAATTATGTCATTTAGATGGATAATTAGCCAATTTAGCCTTATTTGGATGAGTCTAAGCTACGTAGAAGAAGAGAAAGAGAAGAAGAAGTAAAAGAAGGAGGAGGAGGAGGAGGAGGAGGAGAAGGAGAAGGAAGAGGAGAAGAAGAAGAAAAGAAGAAGGAGAAGGAGAAGGAGGAAGAAGGAGGAAGAAGAAGGAGAAGGAGGAGCTCCTTCTCCTTCTTCTCCTCCTTCTTCTCCTTCTTCTTCTCCTCTTCTTCTTCTTCCTTCCTTTCATTTTTCCTCTTTCTTCTCGTGTTGTCCCCTTCTTCGGGCTAAATTGGCTAAGAATGCCTTTTTGGAGCTAATTATGTCATTTTGAGGATAATTAGCTAAGTATAGGTCATTTTTTATTAAATAGGTCATTTTGGAGCTAACTAAGCTAATTATGGCATTAGATGGATAATTAGCCAATTTAGCCTTTCTTGGATGAGTCTAAGCTATGTAGAAGAAGAGAAAGAGAAGAAGAAGTAAAAGAAGGAGGAGGAGGAGGAGGAGGAGGAGAAGGAGAAGGAAGAGTAGGAGAAGAAGAAAAGAATAAGGAGAAGGAGAAGGAGGAAGAAGGAGGAAGAAGAAGGAGAAGGAGGAGCTCCTTCTCCTTCTTCTCCTCCTTCTTCTCCTTCTTCTCATCCTCCTCCCTCTCCTTCTTCTTCTTCTCCTCTTCTTCTTCTTCCTTCCTTTCATTTTCCTCTTTCTTCTCGTCTTATCCCCTTCTTCGGGCTAAATTGGCTAAGAATGCCTTTTTGGAGCTAATTATGTCATTTCGAGGATAATTAGCTAAGTATAGGTCATTTTTTATTAAATAGGTCATTTTGGAGCTAACTAAGCTAATTATGGCATTAGATGGATAATTAGCCAATTTAGCCTTTTTTGGATGAGTCTAAGCTATGTAGAAGAAGAGAAAGAGAAGAAGAAGTAAAAGAAGGAGGAGGAGGAGGAGGAGGCGGAGAAGGAGAAGGAAGAGTAGGAGAAGAAGAAAAGAATAAGGAGAAGGAGAAGGAGGAAGAAGGAGGAAGAAGAAGGAGAAGGAGGAGCTCCTTCTCCTTCTTCTCCTCCTTCTTCTCCTTCTTCTCATCCTCCTCCCTCTCCTTCTTCTTCTTCTCCTCTTCTTCTTCTTCCTTCCTTTCATTTTCCTCTTTCTTCTCGTCTTATCCCCTTCTTCGGGCTAAATTGGCTAAGAATGCCTTTTTGGAGCTAATTATGTCATTTCGAGGATAATTAGCTAAGTATAGGTCATTTTTTATTAAATAGGTCATTTTGGAGCTAACTAAGCTAATTATGTCATTTAGATGGATAATTAGACAATTTAGCCTTTCTTGGATGAGTCTAAGCTACGTAGAAGAAGAGAAAGAGAAGAAGAAGTAAAAGAAGGAGGAGGAGGAGGAGGAGGAGAAGGAGAAGGAGAGGAGAAGACGGAGAAGGGGGAGGAAGAAGGAGGAAGAAGAAGGAGAAGGAGGAGCTCCTTCTCCTTCTTCTCCTCCTTCTCCTTCTTCTTATCCTCCTCCCTCTCCTTCTTCTTCTTCTCCTCTTCTTCTTCTTCTTCCTTCCTTTCATTTTCCTCTTTCTTCTCCTCTTGTCCCCTTCTCCGGGCTAAATTGGCTAAGAATGCCTTTTTGGAGCTAATTATCTCATTTTGAGGATAATTAGCTAAGTATAGGTCATTTTTTAGTAAATAGGTCATTTTGGAGCTAACTAAGCTAATTATGTCATTTGATGGATAATTAGCCAATTTAGCCTTTCTTGGATGAGTCTAAGCTACCTAGAAGAAGAGAAAGAGAAGAAGAAGTAAAAGAAGGAGGAGGAGGAGGAGGAGGAGGAGGAGGAGAAGGAGAAGGAAGAGGAGAAGAAGAAGAAAAGAAGAAGGAGAAGGAGAAGGAGGAAGAAGAAGGAGAAGGAGGAGCTCCTTCTCCTTCTTCTCCTCCTTTTTCTCCTTCTTCTTATCCTCCTCCCTCTCCTTCTTCTTCTTCTCCTCTTCTTCTTCTTCCTTCCTTTCATTTTCCTCTTTCTTCTCGTCTTGAACCCTTCTTCGGGCTAAATTGGCTAAGAACGCCTTTTTGGAGCTAATTATGTCATTTCGAGGATAATTAGCTAAGTATAGGTCATTTTTTATTAAATATGTCATTTTGGAGCTAACTTAGCTAATTATGTCATTTAGATGGATAATTAGCCAATTTAGCCTTTCTTGGATGAGTCTAAGCTACGTAGAAGAAGAGAAAGAGAAGAAGAAGTAAAAGAAGGAGGAGGAGGAGGAGGAGGAGAAGGAGAAGAAAGAGGAGGAGAAGAAGAAAAGAAGAAGGAGAAGGAGAAGAAGAAGTAAAAGAAGGAAGAGGAGGAGGAGAAGGAGACGGAGAGGAGAAGAAGAAGAAAAGAAGAAGGAGAAGGAGAAGGAGGAAGAAGGAGGAAGAAGGCCTCCTCCTTCTTCTCCTACTTCTCCTTCTTTTTATCCTCCTCCCTCTCCTTTCTTCTTCTTCTCCTCTTCTTCTTCTTCCTTTGTTTCATTTTTCCTCTTTCTTCTCGTCTTGTCCCCTTCTTCGGGCTAAATTGGCTAAGAATGCCTGTTTGGAGCTAATTATGTCATTTCGAGGATAATTAGCTAAGTATAGGTCATTTTTTAGTAAATATGTAATTTTGGAGCTAACTAAGCTAATTATGTCATTTAGATGGATAATTAGCCAATTTAGCCTTATTTGGATGAGTCTAAGCTACGTAGAAGAAGAGAAAGAGAAGAAGAAGTAAAAGAAGGAGGAGGAGGAGGAGGAGGAGGAGAAGGAGAAGGAAGAGGAGAAGAAGAAGAAAAGAAGAAGGAGAAGGAGAAGGAGGAAGAAGGAGGAAGAAGAAGGAGAAGGAGGAGCTCCTTCTCCTTCTTCTCCTCCTTCTTCTCCTTCTTCTTCTCCTCTTCTTCTTCTTCCTTCCTTTCATTTTTCCTCTTTCTTCTCGTGTTGTCCCCTTCTTCGGGCTAAATTGGCTAAGAATGCCTTTTTGGAGCTAATTATGTCATTTTGAGGATAATTAGCTAAGTATAGGTCATTTTTTATTAAATAGGTCATTTTGGAGCTAACTAAGCTAATTATGGCATTAGATCGATAATTAGCCAATTTAGCCTTTCTTGGATGAGTCTAAGCTATGTAGAAGAAGAGAAAGAGAAGAAGAAGTAAAAGAAGGAGGAGGAGGAGGAGGAGGAGGAGAAGGAGAAGGAAGAGTAGGAGAAGAAGAAAAGAATAAGGAGAAGGAGAAGGAGGAAGAAGGAGGAAGAAGAAGGAGAAGGAGGAGCTCCTTCTCCTTCTTCTCCTCCTTCTTCTCCTTCTTCTCATCCTCCTCCCTCTCCTTCTTCTTCTTCTCCTCTTCTTCTTCTTCCTTCCTTTCATTTTCCTCTTTCTTCTCGTCTTATCCCCTTCTTCGGGCTAAATTGGCTAAGAATGCCTTTTTGGAGCTAATTATGTCATTTCGAGGATAATTAGCTAAGTATAGGTCATTTTTTATTAAATAGGTCATTTTGGAGCTAACTAAGCTAATTATGGCATTAGATGGATAATTAGCCAATTTAGCCTTTTTTGGATGAGTCTAAGCTATGTAGAAGAAGAGAAAGAGAAGAAGAAGTAAAAGAAGGAGGAGGAGGAGGAGGAGGCGGAGAAGGAGAAGGAAGAGTAGGAGAAGAAGAAAAGAATAAGGAGAAGGAGAAGGAGGAAGAAGGAGGAAGAAGAAGGAGAAGGAGGAGCTCCTTCTCCTTCTTCTCCTCCTTCTTCTCCTTCTTCTCATCCTCCTCCCTCTCCTTCTTCTTCTTCTCCTCTTCTTCTTCTTCCTTCCTTTCATTTTCCTCTTTCTTCTCGTCTTATCCCCTTCTTCGGGCTAAATTGGCTAAGAATGCCTTTTTGGAGCTAATTATGTCATTTCGAGGATAATTAGCTAAGTATAGGTCATTTTTTATTAAATAGGTCATTTTGGAGCTAACTAAGCTAATTATGTCATTTAGATGGATAATTAGACAATTTAGCCTTTCTTGGATGAGTCTAAGCTACGTAGAAGAAGAGAAAGAGAAGAAGAAGTAAAAGAAGGAGGAGGAGGAGGAGGAGGAGAAGGAGAAGGAGAGGAGAAGAAGGAGAAGGAGGAGGAAGAAGGAGGAAGAAGAAGGAGAAGGAGGAGCTCCTTCTCCTTCTTCTCCTCCTTCTCCTTCTTCTTATCCTCCTCCCTCTCCTTCTTCTTCTTCTCCTCTTCTTCTTCTTCTTCCTTCCTTTCATTTTCCTCTTTCTTCTCCTCTTGTCCCCTTCTCCGGGCTAAATTGGCTAAGAATGCCTTTTTGGAGCTAATTATCTCATTTTGAGGATAATTAGCTAAGTATAGGTCATTTTTTAGTAAATAGGTCATTTTGGAGCTAACTAAGCTAATTATGTCATTTGATGGATAATTAGCCAATTTAGCCTTTCTTGGATGAGTCTAAGCTACCTAGAAGAAGAGAAAGAGAAGAAGAAGTAAAAGAAGGAGGAGGAGGAGGAGGAGGAGGAGGAGGAGAAGGAGAAGGAAGAGGAGAAGAAGAAGAAAAGAAGAAGGAGAAGGAGAAGGAGGAAGAAGAAGGAGAAGGAGGAGCTCCTTCTCCTTCTTCTCCTCCTTTTTCTCCTTCTTCTTATCCTCCTCCCTCTCCTTCTTCTTCTTCTCCTCTTCTTCTTCTTCCTTCCTTTCATTTTCCTCTTTCTTCTCGTCTTGAACCCTTCTTCGGGCTAAATTGGCTAAGAACGCCTTTTTGGAGCTAATTATGTCATTTCGAGGATAATTAGCTAAGTATAGGTCATTTTTTATTAAATATGTCATTTTGGAGCTAACTTAGCTAATTATGTCATTTAGATGGATAATTAGCCAATTTAGCCTTTCTTGGATGAGTCTAAGCTACGTAGAAGAAGAGAAAGAGAAGAAGAAGTAAAAGAAGGAGGAGGAGGAGGAGGAGGAGAAGGAGAAGAAAGAGGAGGAGAAGAAGAAAAGAAGAAGGAGAAGGAGAAGAAGAAGTAAAAGAAGGAAGAGGAGGAGGAGAAGGAGACGGAGAGGAGAAGAAGAAGAAAAGAAGAAGGAGAAGGAGAAGGAGGAAGAAGGAGGAAGAAGGCCTCCTCCTTCTTCTCCTACTTCTCCTTCTTTTTATCCTCCTCCCTCTCCTTCTTCTTCTTCTCCTCTTATTCTTCTTCCTTTGTTTCATTTTTCCTCTTTCTTCTCGTCTTGTCCCCTTCTTCGGGCTAAATTGGCTAAGAATGCCTGTTTGGAGCTAATTATGTCATTTCGAGGATAATTAGCTAAGTATAGGTCATTTTTTAGTAAATATGTAATTTTGGAGCTAACTAAGCTAATTATGTCATTTAGATGGATAATTAGCCAATTTAGCCTTATTTGGATGAGTCTAAGCTACGTAGAAGAAGAGAAAGAGAAGAAGAAGTAAAAGAAGGAGGAGGAGAAGGAGGAGGAGGAGAAGGAGAAGGAAGAGGAGAAGAAGAAGAAAAGAAGAAGGAGAAGGAGAAGGAGGAAGAAGGAGGAAGAAGAAGGAGAAGGAGGAGCTCCTTCTCCTTCTTCTCCTCCTTCTTCTCCTTCTTCTTCTCCTCTTCTTCTTCTTCCTTCCTTTCATTTTTCCTCTTTCTTCTCGTGTTGTCCCCTTCTTCGGGCTAAATTGGCTAAGAATGCCTTTTTGGAGCTAATTATGTCATTTTGAGGATAATTAGCTAAGTATAGGTCATTTTTTATTAAATAGGTCATTTTGGAGCTAACTAAGCTAATTATGGCATTAGATGGATAATTAGCCAATTTAGCCTTTCTTGGATGAGTCTAAGCTATGTAGAAGAAGAGAAAGAGAAGAAGAAGTAAAAGAAGGAGGAGGAGGAGGAGCAGGAGGAGAAGGAGAAGGAAGAGTAGGAGAAGAAGAAAAGAATAAGGAGAAGGAGAAGGAGGAAGAAGGAGGAAGAAGAAGGAGAAGGAGGAGCTCCTTCTCCTTCTTCTCCTCCTTCTTCTCCTTCTTCTCATCCTCCTCCCTCTCCTTCTTCTTCTTCTCCTCTTCTTCTTCTTCCTTCCTTTCATTTTCCTCTTTCTTCTCGTCTTATCCCCTTCTTCGGGCTAAATTGGCTAAGAATGCCTTTTTGGAGCTAATTATGTCATTTCGAGGATAATTAGCTAAGTATAGGTCATTTTTTATTAAATAGGTCATTTTGGAGCTAACTAAGCTAATTATGGCATTAGATGGATAATTAGCCAATTTAGCCTTTTTTGGATGAGTCTAAGCTATGTAGAAGAAGAGAAAGAGAAGAAGAAGTAAAAGAAGGAGGAGGAGGAGGAGGAGGCGGAGAAGGAGAAGGAAGAGTAGGAGAAGAAGAAAAGAATAAGGAGAAGGAGAAGGAGGAAGAAGGAGGAAGAAGAAGGAGAAGGAGGAGCTCCTTCTCCTTCTTCTCCTCCTTCTTCTCCTTCTTCTCATCCTCCTCCCTCTCCTTCTTCTTCTTCTCCTCTTCTTCTTCTTCCTTCCTTTCATTTTCCTCTTTCTTCTCGTCTTATCCCCTTCTTCGGGCTAAATTGGCTAAGAATGCCTTTTTGGAGCTAATTATGTCATTTCGAGGATAATTAGCTAAGTATAGGTCATTTTTTATTAAATAGGTCATTTTGGAGCTAACTAAGCTAATTATGTCATTTAGATGGATAATTAGACAATTTAGCCTTTCTTGGATGAGTCTAAGCTACGTAGAAGAAGAGAAAGAGAAGAAGAAGTAAAAGAAGGAGGAGGAGGAGGAGGAGGAGAAGGAGAAGGAGAGGAGAAGAAGGAGAAGGAGGAGGAAGAAGGAGGAAGAAGAAGGAGAAGGAGGAGCTCCTTCTCCTTCTTCTCCTCCTTCTCCTTCTTCTTATCCTCCTCCCTCACCTTCTTCTTCTTCTCCTCTTCTTCTTCTTCTTCCTTCCTTTCATTTTCCTCTTTCTTCTCCTCTTGTCCCCTTCTCCGGGCTAAATTGGCTAAGAATGCCTTTTTGGAGCTAATTATCTCATTTTGAGGATAATTAGCTAAGTATAGGTCATTTTTTAGTAAATAGGTCATTTTGGAGCTAACTAAGCTAATTATGTCATTTAGATGGATAATTAGCCAATTTAGCCTTTCTTGGATGAGTCTAAGCTACGTAGAAGAAGAGAAAGAGAAGAAGAAGTAAAAGAAGGAGGAGGAGGAGGAGGAGGAGGAGGAGGAGAAGGAGAAGGAAGAGGAGAAGAAGAAGAAAAGAAGAAGGAGAAGGAGAAGGAGGAAGAAGAAGGAGAAGGAGGAGCTCCTTCTCCTTCTTCTCCTCCTTTTTCTCCTTCTTCTTATCCTCCTCCCTCTCCTTCTTCTTCTTCTCCTCTTCTTCTTCTTCCTTCCTTTCATTTTCCTCTTTCTTCTCGTCTTGAACCCTTCTTCGGGCTAAATTGGCTAAGAACGCCTTTTTGGAGCTAATTATGTCATTTCGAGGATAATTAGCTAAGTATAGGTCATGTTTTATTAAATAGGTCATTTTGGAGCTAACTAAGCTAATTATGTCATGTAGGTGGATAATTAGCCAATTTAGCCTTTCTTGGATGAGTCTAAGCTACATAGAAGAAGAGAAAGAGAAGAAGAAGTAAAAGAAGGAGGAGGAGGAGGAGGACGAGGAGGAGAAGCAGAAGGAAGAGGAGAAGAAGAAGAAAAGAAGAAGGAGAAGGAGAAGGAGGAAGAAGGAGGAAGAAGAAGGAGAAGGAGGAGCTCCTTCTCCTTCTTCTCCTCATTCTTCTCCTTCTTCTCATCCTCTTCCCTCTCCTTCTTCTTCATCTCCTCTTCTTCTTCTTCCTTCCTTTCATTTTTCCTCTTTCTTCTCGTCTTGTCCCCTTCTTCGGGCTAAATTGGCTAAGAATGCCATTTTCGAGCTAATTATGTCATTTCGAGGATAATTAGCTAAGTATAGGTCATTTTTTATTAAATAGGTCATTTTGGAGCTAACTAAGCTAATTATGTCATTTAGATGGATAATTAGCCAATTTAGCCTTTCTTGGATGAGTCTAAGCTACGTAGAAGAAGAGAAAGAGAAGAAGAAGTAAAAGAAGGAGGAGGAGGAGGAGGAGAAGGAGAATAGAAGAAGAACAAAACAAGAAGGAGAAGGATAAGGAGGAAGGAGGAAGAAGAAGGAGAAGGAGGACCTCCTTGTCCTTCTTCTCCTCCTTCTCCTTCTTCTTATCCTCCTCCCTCTCCTTCTTCTTCTTCTCCTCTTCTTCTTCTTCCTTCCTTTCATTTTTCCTCTTTCTTCTCCTCTTGTCCCCTTCTTCGGGCTAAATTGGCTAAGAATGCCTTTTTGGAGCTAATTACGTCATTTCGAGGATAATTAGCTAAGTATAGGTCATTTTTTATTAAATAGGTCATTTTGGAGCTAACTAAGCTAATTATGTCATTTAGATGGATAATTAGCCAATTTAGCCTTTCTTGGATGAGTCTAAGCTACGTAGAAGAAGACAAAGAGAAGAAGAAGTAAAAGAAGGAGGAGGAGGATGAGGAGGAGAAGGAGAAAGAAGAGGAGAATAAGAAGAAAAGAAGAAGGAGAAGGAGAAGGAGGAATAAGGAGGAAGAAGAAGGAGAAGGAGGAGCTCCTTCTCCTTCTTCTCCTCCTTGTTCTCCTTCTTCTTATCCTCCTCCCTCTCCTTCTTCTTCTTCTCCTCTTCTTCTTCCTTCCTTTCATTTTTCCTTTTTCTTCTCCTCTTGTCCCCTTCTTCGGGCTAAATTGGCTAAGAATGCCTTTTTGGAGCTAATTATGTCATTTCGAGGATAATTAGCTAAGTATAGGTCATTTTTTATTAAATAGGTCATTTTGGAGCTAACTAAGCTAATTATGTCCTTTAGATGGATAATTAGCCAATATAGCCTTTCTTGGATGAGTCTAAGCTACCTATAAGAAGAGAAAGAGAAGAAGAAGTAAAAGAAGGAGGAGGAGGAGGAGGAGAAGGAGGAGGAGAGGAGAAGAAGAAGAAAAGAAGAAGGAGAAGGAGGAAGAAGGAGGAAGAAGAAGGCCTCCTCCTTCTTCTCCTCCTTCTCCTTCTTCGTATCATCCTCCCTCTCCTTCTTCTTCTTCTCCTCTTCTTCTTCTTCGTTCCTTTCATTTTTCCTCTTTCTTCTCCTCTTGTCGCCTTCTTCGGGCTAAATTGGCTAAGAATGCCTTTTGGAGCTAATTATGTCATTTCGACGGTAATTAGCTAAGTATAGGTCATTTTTTATTAAATAGGTCATTTTGGAGCTAACTAAGCTAATTATGTCATTTAGATGGATAATTAGACAATTTAGCCTTTCTTGGATGAGTCTAAGCTACGTAGAAGAAGAGAAAGAGAAGAAGAAGTAAAAGAAGGAGGAGGAGGAGTAGGAGGAGAAGGAGAAGGAGAGGAGAAGAAGGAGAAGGAGGAGGAAGAAGGAGGAAGAAGAAGGAGAAGGAGGAGCTCCTTCTCCTTCTTCTCCTCCTTCTCCTTCTTCTTATCCTCCTCCCTCACCTTCTTCTTCTTCTCCTCTTCTTCTTCTTCTTCCTTCCTTTCATTTTCCTCTTTCTTCTCCTCTTGTCCCCTTCTCCGGGCTAAATTGGCTAAGAATGCCTTTTTGGAGCTAATTATCTCATTTTGAGGATAATTAGCTAAGTATAGGTCATTTTTTAGTAAATAGGTCATTTTGGAGCTAACTAAGCTAATTATGTCATTTAGATGGATAATTAGCCAATTTAGCCTTTCTTGGATGAGTCTAAGCTACGTAGAAGAAGAGAAAGAGAAGAAGAATTAAAAGAAGGAGGAGGAGGAGGAGGAGGAGGAGGAGGAGAAGGAGAAGGAAGAGGAGAAGAAGAAGAAAAGAAGAAGGAGAAGGAGAAGGAGGAAGAAGAAGGAGAAGGAGGAGCTCCTTCTCCTTCTTCTCCTCCTTTTTCTCCTTCTTCTTATCCTCCTCCCTCTCCTTCTTCTTCTTCTCCTCTTCTTCTTCTTCCTTCCTTTCATTTTCCTCTTTCTTCTCGTCTTGAACCCTTCTTCGGGCTAAATTGGCTAAGAACGCCTTTTTGGAGCTAATTATGTCATTTCGAGGATAATTAGCTAAGTATAGGTCATGTTTTATTAAATAGGTCATTTTGGAGCTAACTAAGCTAATTATGTCATGTAGGTGGATAATTAGCCAATTTAGCCTTTCTTGGATGAGTCTAAGCTACATAGAAGAAGAGAAAGAGAAGAAGAAGTAAAAGAAGGAGGAGGAGGAGGAGGACGAGGAGGAGAAGCAGAAGGAAGAGGAGAAGAAGAAGAAAAGAAGAAGGAGAAGGAGAAGGAGGAAGAAGGAGGAAGAAGAAGGAGAAGGAGGAGCTCCTTCTCCTTCTTCTCCTCATTCTTCTCCTTCTTCTCATCCTCTTCCCTCTCCTTCTTCTTCATCTCCTCTTCTTCTTCTTCCTTCCTTTCATTTTTCCTCTTTCTTCTCGTCTTGTCCCCTTCTTCGGGCTAAATTGGCTAAGAATGCCATTTTCGAGCTAATTATGTCATTTCGAGGATAATTAGCTAAGTATAGGTCATTTTTTATTAAATAGGTCATTTTGGAGCTAACTAAGCTAATTATGTCATTTAGATGGATAATTAGCCAATTTAGCCTTTCTTGGATGAGTCTAAGCTACGTAGAAGAAGAGAAAGAGAAGAAGAAGTAAAAGAAGGAGGAGGAGGAGGAGGAGAAGGAGAATAGAAGAAGAACAAAACAAGAAGGAGAAGGATAAGGAGGAAGGAGGAAGAAGAAGGAGAAGGAGGACCTCCTTGTCCTTCTTCTCCTCCTTCTCCTTCTTCTTATCCTCCTCCCTCTCCTTCTTCTTCTTCTCCTCTTCTTCTTCTTCCTTCCTTTCATTTTTCCTCTTTCTTCTCCTCTTGTCCCCTTCTTCGGGCTAAATTGGCTAAGAATGCCTTTTTGGAGCTAATTACGTCATTTCGAGGATAATTAGCTAAGTATAGGTCATTTTTTATTAAATAGGTCATTTTGGAGCTAACTAAGCTAATTATGTCATTTAGATGGATAATTAGCCAATTTAGCCTTTCTTGGATGAGTCTAAGCTACGTAGAAGAAGACAAAGAGAAGAAGAAGTAAAAGAAGGAGGAGGAGGATGAGGAGGAGAAGGAGAAAGAAGAGGAGAATAAGAAGAAAAGAAGAAGGAGAAGGAGAAGGAGGAATAAGGAGGAAGAAGAAGGAGAAGGAGGAGCTCCTTCTCCTTCTTCTCCTCCTTGTTCTCCTTCTTCTTATCCTCCTCCCTCTCCTTCTTCTTCTTCTCCTCTTCTTCTTCCTTCCTTTCATTTTTCCTCTTTCTTCTCCTCTTGTCCCCTTCTTCGGGCTAAATTGGCTAAGAATGCCTTTTTGGAGCTAATTATGTCATTTCGAGGATAATTAGCTAAGTATAGGTCATTTTTTATTAAATAGGTCATTTTGGAGCTAACTAAGCTAATTATGTCCTTTAGATGGATAATTAGCCAATATAGCCTTTCTTGGATGAGTCTAAGCTACCTATAAGAAGAGAAAGAGAAGAAGAAGTAAAAGAAGGAGGAGGAGGAGGAGGAGAAGGAGGAGGAGAGGAGAAGAAGAAGAAAAGAAGAAGGAGAAGGAGGAAGAAGGAGGAAGAAGAAGGCCTCCTCCTTCTTCTCCTCCTTCTCCTTCTTCGTATCATCCTCCCTCTCCTTCTTCTTCTTCTCCTCTTCTTCTTCTTCGTTCCTTTCATTTTTCCTCTTTCTTCTCCTCTTGTCGCCTTCTTCGGGCTAAATTGGCTAAGAATGCCTTTTGGAGCTAATTATGTCATTTCGAGGGTAATTAGCTAAGTATAGGTCATTTTTTATTAAATAGGTCATTTTGGAGCTAACTAAGCTAATTATGTCATTTAGATGGATAATTAGCCAATTTAGCCTTTCTTGGATGAGTCTAAGCTACGTAGAAGAAGAGAAAGAGAAGAAGAAGTAAAAGAGGGAGGAGGAGGAGAAGGAGAAGGAAGAGGAGAAGAAGAAGAAAAGAAGAAGGAGAAGGAGAAGGAGGAAGAAGGAGGAAGAAGAAAGAGAAGGAGGAGCTCCTTCTCCTTCTTCTCCTCCTTTTTGTCCTTCTTCTTATCCTTCTCCCTCTCCTTCTTCTTCTTCTCCTCTTCTTCTTCTTCCTTCCTTTCATTTTTCCTCATTCTTCTCGTATAGTCCCCTTCTTCGGGCTAAATTGGCTAAGAATGCCTTTTTGAGCTAATTATGTCATTTCTAGGATAATTATCTAAGTATAGGTCATTTTTTATTAAATAGGTTATTTTGGAGCTAACTAAGCTAATTATGTCATTTAGATGGATAATTAGCCAATTTAGCCTTTCTTGGATGAGTCTAAGCTACGTAGAATAAGAGAAAGAGAAGAAGAAGTAAAAGAAGGAGGAGGAGGAGGAGGAGGAGAAGGAGAAGGAAGAGGAGAAGAAGAAGAAAAGAAGAAGTAGAAGGAGAAGGAGGAAGAAGGAGGAAGAAGAAGGAGAAGGAGGAGCTCCTTCTCCTTCTTCTCCTCCTTCTTCTCCTTCTTCTTATCCTCCTCCCTCTCCTTCTTCTAGTTCTCCTCTTCTTCTTCTTCCTTCCTTTCATTTTTCCTCTTTCTTCTCGTCTTGTCCCCTTCTTCGGGCTAAATTGGCTAAGAATGCCTTTTGGAGCTAATTATGTCATTTCGAGGATAATTAGCTAAGTATAGGTCATTTTTTCTTAAATAGGTCATTTTGGAGCTAACTAAGCTAATTATGTCATTTAGATGGATAATTAGCCAATTTAGCCTTTCTTGGATGAGTCTAAGCTACGTAGAAGAAGAGAAAGAGAAGAAGAAGTAAAAGAAGGAGGAGGAGGAGGAGGAGGAGGAGAAGGAGAAGGAAGAGGAGAAGAAGAAGAAAAGAAGAAGGAGAAGGAGAAGGAGGAAGAAGGAGGAAGAAGAAGGAGAAGGAGGAGCTCCTTCTCCTTCTTCTCCTCCTTCTGCTCCTTCTTCTTATCCTCCTCCCTCTCCTTCTTCTTCTTCTACTCTTCTTCTTCTTCCTTCCTTTCATTTTTCCTCTTTCTTCTCGTCTTGTCCCCTTCTTCGGGCTAAATTGGCTAAGAATGCCTTTTTGGAGATAATTATGTCATTTCGAGGATAATTACCTAAGTATAGGTCATTTTTTATTAAATAGGTCATTTTGGAGCTAACAAAGCTAATTATTTCATTTACATGGATAATTATCCAATTTAGCCTTTCTTGGATGAGTCTAAGCTACCTAGAAGAAGAGAAAGAGAAGAAGAAGTAAAAGAAGGAGGAGGAGGAGGAGGAGGAGAAGGAGGAGAAGAGGAGAAGAAGAAGAAAAGAAGAAGGAGAAGGAGAAGGAGGAAGAAGGAGGCCTCCTCCTTCTCCTCCTCCTTCTCCTTCTTCGTATCCTCCTCCCTCTCCTTCTTCTTCTTCTCCTCTTCTTCTTCTTCCTTCCTTTCATTTTTCCTCTTTCTTCCCCTCTTGTCCCCTTCTTCGGGCTAAATTGGCTAAGAATGCCTTTTGGAGCTAATTATGTCATTTCGAGGATAATTAGCAAAGTATAGGTCATTTTTATTAAATAGGTCATTTTGGAGCTAACTAAGCTAATTATGTCATTTATATGGATAATTTGCCAATTTAGCCTTTCTTGGATGAGTCTAAGCTATGTAGAAGAAGAGAAAGAGAAGAAGAAGTAAAATAAGGAGGAGGAGGAGGAGGAGGAGAAGGAGAAGGAAGAGGAGAAGAAGAAGAAAAGAAGAAGGAGAAGGAGAAGGAGGAATAAGGAGTAAGAAGAAGGAGAAGGAGGAGCTCCTTCTCCTTCTTCTCCTCCTTCTTCTCCTTCTTCTTATCCTCCTCGCTCTCCTTCTTCTTCTTCTCCTCTTCTTCTTCTTCCTTCCTTTCATTTTTCCTCTTTCTTCTCGTCTTGTCCCCTTCTTCGGGCTAAATTGGCTAAGAATGCCTTTTTGAGCTAATTATGTCATTTCTAGGATAATTATCTAAGTATAGGTAATTTTTTATTAAATAGGTCATTTTGGAGCTAACTAAGCTAATTATGTCATTTAGATGGATAATTAGCCAATTTAGCCTTTCATGGATGAGTCTAAGCTACGTAGAATAAGAGAAAGAGAAGAAGAAGTAAAAGAAGGAGGAGGAGGAGGAGAAGGAGAAGGAAGAGGAGAAGAAGAAGAAAATAAGAAGGAGAAGGAGAAGGAGGAAGAAGGAGGAAGAAGAAGGAGAAGGAGGAGCTCCTTCTCCTTCTTCTCCTCCTGCTTCTCCTTCTTCTTATCCTCCTCCCTCTCCTTCTTCTACTTCTCCTCTTCTTCTTCTTCCTTTCTTTCATTTTTCCTCTTTCTTCTCGTCTTGTCGACTTCTTCGGGCTAAATTGGCTAAGAATGCCTTTTTGGAGCTAATTATGTCATTTCGAGGATAATTAGCTAAGTATAGGTCATTATTTATTAAATAGGTCATTTTGGAGCTAACTAAGCTAATTATGTCATTTAGATGGATAATTAGCCAATTTAGCCTTTCTTGGATGAGTCTAAGCTACGTAGAAGAAGAGAAAGAGAAGAAGAAGTAAAAGAAGGAGGACGAGGAGGAGGAGTAGGAGGAGAAGGAGAAGGAAGAGGACAAGAAGAAGAAAAGAAGAGGGAGAAGGAGAAGGAGGAAGAAGGAGGAAGAAGAAGGGGAAGGAGGAGCTCCTTCTCCTTCTTCTCCTCTTTCTTCTCCTCCTCCCTCTCCTTCTTCTTGTTCTCCTCTTCTTCTTCTTCCTTCCTTTCATTTTCCTCTTTCTTCTCGTCTTGTGCCCTTCTTCGGGCTAAATTGGTTAAGAACGCCTTTTTGGAGCTAATTATGTCATTTCGAGGATAATTAGCTAAGTATAGGTCATTTTTTAGTAAATAGGTCATTTTGGAGCTAACTAAGCTAATTATGTCATTTAGATGGATAATTAGCCAATTTAGCCTTTCTTGGATGAGTCTAAGCTACATAGAAGAAGAGAAAGAGAAGTAGAAGTAAAACAAGGAGGAGGAGGAGGAGAAGGAGAAGGAGAGGAGAAGAAGAAGAAAAGAAGAAGGAGAAGGAGAAGGAGGAAGAAGGAGGAAGAAGGCCTCCTCCTTCTTCTCCTCCTTCTCCTTCTTCTTATCCTCCTCCCTGTCCTTCTTCTTGTTCTCCTCTTCTTCTTCTTCCTTCCTTTCATTTTTCCTCTTTCTTCTCGTCTTGTCCCCTTCTTCGGGCTAAATTGGCTAAGAATGCCTTTTGGAGCTAATTATGTCATTTCGAGGATAATTAGCTAAGTATAGGTCATTTTTTATTAAATAGGTCATTTTGGAGCTAATTATGTCATTTAGATGGATAATTAGCCAATTTAGCCTTTCTTGGATGAGTCTAAGCTACGTAGAAGAAGAGAAAGAGAAGAAGAAGTAAAAGAAGGAAGAGGAGAAGGAGGAGGAGGAGAAGGAGAAGGAAGAGGAGAAGAAGAAGAAAAGAAGAAGGAGAAGGATAAGGAGGAAGAAGGAGGAAGAAGAAGGAGAAGGAGGAGCTCCTTCTCCTTCTTCTCCTCCTTCTTCTCCTTCTTCTTATCCTCCTCCCTCTCCTTCTTCTTCTTCTCCTCTTCTTCTTCTTCCTTCCTTTCATTTTTCCTCTTTCTTCTCGTCTTGTCCCCTTCTTCGGGCTAAATTAGCTAAGAATGCCTTTTTGGAGCTAATTATGTTATTTAGAGGATAATTAGCTAAGTATAGGTCATTTTTTAGCAAATAGGTCATTTTGGAGCTAACTAAGCTAATTATGTCATTTAGATGGATAATTAGCCAATTTAGCCTTTCTTGGATGAGTCTAAGCTACGTAGAAGACGAGAAAGAGAAGAAGAAGTAAAAGAAGGAGGAGGAGGAGGAGGACGAGGAGAAGGAGAAGAAGAAGAAAAGAAGAAGGAGAAGGAGAAGGAGGAAGTAGGAGGAAGAAGAAGGAGAAGGAGGAGCTCCTTCTCCTTCTTCTCCTCCTTCTTCTCCTTCTTCTTATCCTCCTCCCTCTCCTTCTTCTACTTTTCCTCTTCTTCTTCTTCCTTCCTTTCATTTTTCCTCTTTCTTCTCGTCTTGTCCCCTTCTTCGTGCTAAATTGGCTAAGAATGCCTTTTTGGAGCTAATTATGTCATTTCGAGGATAATTAGCTAAGTATAGGTCATTTTTTAATAAATAGGTCATTTTGGAGCTAACTAAGCTAATTATGTCATTTAGATGGATAATTAGCCAATTTAGCCTTTCTTGGATCAGTCTAAGCTACGTAGAAGAAGAGAAAGAGAAGAAGAAGTAAAAGAAGGAGGAGGAGGAGGAGGAGGAGAAGGAGAAGGAGAGGAGAAGAAGAAGAAAAGAAGAAGGAGAACGAGAAGCAGGAAGAAGGAGGAAGAAGAAGGAGAAGGAGGAGCTCCTTGTACTTCTTCTCCTCCTCCTCCTTCTTCTTATCCTCCTCCCTCTCCTTCTTCTTCTTCTCCTCTTCTTCTTCTTCCTTCCTTTCATTTTTCCTCTTTCTTCTCCTCTTGTCCCCTTCTTCGGGCTAAATTGGCTAAGAATGCCTTTTTGGAGCTAATTATGTCATTTCGAGGATAATTAGCTAAGTATAGGTCATTTTTTATTAAATAGGTCATTTTGGAGCTAACTGAGCTAATTATGTCATTTAGATGGATAATTAGCCAATTTAGCCTTTCTTGGATGAGTCTAAGCTACGTAGAAGAAGAGAAAGAGAAGAAGACGTAAAAGGAGGAGGAGGAGGAGAAGGAGAAGGAAGAGGAGAAGAAGAAGAAAAGAAGAAGGAGAAGGAGGAGGAATAAGGAGGAAGAAGAAGGCGAAGGAGGAGCTCCTTCTCCTTCTTCTCCTCCTTCTTCTTCTTCTTCTTATCCTCCTCCCTCTCCTTCTTCTTCTTCTCCTCTTCTTCTTCTTCCTTCCTTTCATTTTTCCTCTTTCTTCTCGTCTTGTCCCCTTCTTCGGGCTAAATTGGCTAAGAATGCCTTTTTGGAGATAATTATGTCATTTCGAGGATAATTAGGTAAGTATAGGTCATTTTTTATTAAATAGGTCATTTTGGAGCTAAATAAGCTAATTATGTCATTTAGATGGATAATTAGCAAATTTAGGCATTCTTGGATGAGTCTAAGCTACCTAGAAGAAGAGAAAGAGAAGAAGAAGTAAAAGAAGGAGGAGGAGGAGGAGGAGAAGGAGGAGGAGAGGAGAAGAAGAAGAAAAGAAGCAGGAGAAGGAGAAGGAGGAAGAAGGAGGCCTCCTCCTTCTTCTCCTCCTTCTCCTTCTTCGTATCCTCCTCCCTCTGCTTATTCTTCTTCTCCTCTTCTTCTTCTTCCTTCCTTTCATTTTTCCTCTTTCTTCTCCTCTTGTCCCCTTCTTCGGGCTAAATTGGCTAAGAATGCCTTTTGGAGCTAATTATGTCATTTCGAGTTTAATTAGCTAAGTATAGGTCATTTTTTATTAAATAGGTCATTTTGGAGATAACTAAGCTAATTATGTCATTTAGATGGATAATTTGCCAATTTAGCCTTTCTTGGATGAGTCTAAGCTACGTAGAAGAAGAGAAAGTGAAGAAGAAGTAAAAGAAGGAGGAGGAGGAGGAGGAGGAGGAGAAGGAGAAGGAAGAGGAGAAGAAGAACAAAAGAAGAAGGAGAAGGAGAAGGAGGAATAAGGAGGAAGAAGAAGGAGAAGGAGGAGCTCCTTCTCCTTCTTCTCCTCCTTCTTCTCCTTCTTCTTATCCTCCTCCCTCTCCTTCTTCTTCTTCTCCTCTTCTTCTTCTTCCTTCCTTTCATTTTTCCTCTTTCTTCTCGTCTTGTCCCCTTCTTCGGGCTAAATTGGCTAAGAATGCCTTTTTGAGCTAATTATGTCATTTCTAGGATAATTATCTAAGTATAGGTCATTTTTTATTAAATAGGTCATTTTGGAGCTAACTAAGCTAATTATGTCATTTAGATGGATAATTAGCCAATTTAGCCTTTCTTGGATGAGTCTAAGCTACGTAGAATAAGAGAAAGAGAAGAAGAAGTAAAAGAAGGAGGAGGAGGAGGAGGAGGAGGAGGAGGAGAATGAGAAGGAAGAGGAGAAGAAGAAGAAAATAAGAAGGAGAAGGAGAAGGAGGAAGAAGGAGGAAGAAGAAGGAGAAGGAGGAGCTCCTTCTCCTTCTTCTCCTCCTTCTTCTCCTTCTTCATATCCTCCTCCCTCTCCTTCTTCTACTTCTCCTCTTCTTCTTCGTCCTTCCTTTCATTTTTCCTCTTTCTTCTCGTCTTGTCCCCTTCTTCGGGCTAAATTGGCTAAGAATGCCTTTTTGGAGCTAATTATGTCATTTCGAGGATAATTAGCTAAGTATAGGTCATTTGTTATTAAATAGGTCATTTTGGAGCTAACTAAGCTAATTATGTCATTTAGATGGATAGTTAGCCAATTTAGCCTTTCTTGGATGAGTCTAAGCTACGTAGAAGAAGAGAAAGAGAAGAAGAAGTAAAAGAAGGAGGACGAGGAGGAGGAGGAGGAGGAGAAGGAGAAGGAAGAGGAGAAGAAGAAGAAAAGAAGAGGGAGAAGGAGAAGGAGAAAGAAGCAGGAAGAAGAAGGAGAAGGAGGAGCTCCTTCTCCTTCTTCTCCTCCTTCTTCTCCTCCTCCCTCTCAATCTTCTTGTTCTCCTCTTCTTCTTCTTCCTCCCTTTCATTTTTCCTCTGTCTTCTCGTCTTGTCCCCTTCTTCGGGCTAAATTGGCTAAGAATGCCTTTTTGGAGCTAATTATGTCATTTCGACGATAATTAGCTAAGTATAGGTCATTTTTTAGTAAATAGGTCATTTTGGAGCTAACTAAGCTAATTATGTCATTTAGATGGATAATTAGCCAATTTAGCCTTTCTTGGATGAGTCTAAGCTACATAGAAGAAGAGAAAGAGAAGAAGAAGTAAAACAAGGAGGAGGAGGAGGAGAAGGAGAAGGAGAGGAGAAGAAGAAGAAAAGAAGAAGGAGAAGGAGAAGGAGGAAGAAGGCCTCCTCCTTCTTCTCCTCCTTCTCCTTCTTCTTATCCTCCTCCCTGTCCTTCTTCTTGTTCTGTTCTTCTTCTTCCTTCCTTTCATTTTTCCTCTTTCTTCTCGTCTTGTCCCCTTCTTCGGGCTAAATTGGCTAAGAATGCCTTTTGGAGCTAATTATGTCATTTCGAGGATAATTAGCTAAGTATAGGTCATTTTTTATTAAATAGGTCATTTTGGAGCTAATTATGTCATTTAGATGGATAATTAGCCAATTTAGCCTTTCTTGGATGAGTCTAAGCTACGTAGAAGAAGAGAAAGAGAAGAAGAAGTAAAAGAAGGAAGAGGAGAAGGAGGAGGAGGAGAAGGAGAAGGAAGAGGAGAAGAAGAAGAAAAGAAGAAGGAGAAGGAGAAGGAGGAAGAAGGAGGAAGAAGAAGGAGAAGGAGGAGCTCCTTCTCCTTCTTCTCCTCCCTCTTCTCCTTCTTCTTATCCTCCTCCCTCTCCTTCTTCTTCTTCTCCTCTTCTTCTTCTTCCTTCCTTTCATTTTTCCTCTTTCTTCTCGTCTTGTCCCCTTCTTCGGGCTAAATTGGCTAAGAATGCCTTTTTGGAGCTAATTATGTTATTTCGAGGATAATTAGCTAAGTATAGGTCATTTTTTAGTAAATTGGTCATTTTGGAGCTAACAAAGCTAATTATGTCATTTATATGGATAATTAGCCAATTTAGCCTTTCTTGGATGAGTCTAAGCTACGTTGAAGAAGAGAAAGAGAAGAAGAAGTAAAAGAAGGAGGAGGAGGAGGAGGAAGAGGAGAAGGAGAAGGAAGAGGAGAAGAAGAAGAAAAGAAGAAGGAGAAGGAGAAGGAGGAAGAAGGAGGAGAAGGAGGAGCTCCTTCTCCTTCTTCTCCCCCTTCTTCTCCTTCTTCTTATCTTCCTCCCTCTCCTTCTTCTTCTTCTCCTCTTCTTCTTCTTCCTTCCTTTCATCTTTCCTCTTTCTTCTCGTCTTGTCCCCTTCTTCGGGCTAAATTGGCTAAGAATGCCTTTTTGGAGCTAATTATATCATTTCGAGGATAATTAGCTAAGTATAGGTCATTTTTTATTAAATAGGTCATTTTGGAGCTAACTAATCTAATTATGTCATTTAGATGGATAATTAGCCAATTAAGCCTTTCTTGGATGAGTCTAAGCTACGTAGAAGAAGAGAAAGAGAAGAAGAAGTAAAAGAAGGAGGAGGGGGAGGAGGACGAGGAGGAGAAGGAGAAGGAAGAGGAGAAGAAGAAGAAAAGAAGAAGGAGAAGGAGAAGGAGGAAGAAGAAGGAGAAGGAGGAGCTCCTTGTCCTTCTTCTCCTCCTTCTCCTTCTTCTTATCCTCCTCCCTCTCCTTCTTCTTCTTCTCCTCTTCTTCTTCTTCTTTCCTTTCATTTTTCCACTTTCTTCTCGTCTTGTCCCCTTCTTCGGGCTAAATTGGCTAAGAATGCCTTTTTGGAGCTAATTATGTCATTTCGAGGATAATTAGCTAAGTATAGGTCATTTTTTATTAAATAGGTCATTTTGGAGCTAACTAAGCTAATTATGTCATTTAGATGGATAATTAGCCAATTTAGCCTTTCTTGGATGAGTCTAAGCTACCTAGAAGAAGAGAAAGAGAAGAAGAAGTAAAAGAAGGAGGAGGAGGAGGAGGAGAAGGAGGAGGAGAGGAGAAGAAGAAGAAAAGAAGAAGGAGAAGGAGAAGGAGGAAGAAGGAGGAAGAAGAAGGCCTCCTCCTTCTTCTCCTCCTTCTCCTTCTTCGTATCCTCCTCCCTCTCCTTCTTCTTCTTCTCCTCTTCTTCTTCTTCCTTCCTTTCATTTTTCCTCTTTTTTCTCCTCTTGTCCCCTTCTTCGGGCTAGATTGGCTAAGAATGCCTTTTGGAGCTAATTATGTCATTTAGAGGATAATTAGCTAAGTATAGGTCAATTTTTTATTAAATAGGTCATTTTGGAGCTAACTAAGCTAATTATGTCATTTAGATGGATAATTAGGCAATTTATCCTTTCTTGGATGAGTCTAAGCTACGTAGAAGAAGAGAAAGAGAAGAAGAAGTAAAAGAAGGAGGAGGAGAAGGACGAGGAGGAGAAGGAGAAGGAGGAGCTCCTTCTCCTTCTTCTCCTCCTTTTTCTCCTTCTTCTTATCCTCCTCCCTCTCCTTCTTTTTCTTCTCCTCTTCTTCTTCTTCCGTCCTTTCATTTTTCCTCTTTCTTCTCGTCTTGTCCCCTTCTTCGGGCTAAATTGGCTAAGAATGCCTTTTTGAGCTAATTATGTCATTTCTAGGATAATTATCTAAGTATAGGTCATTTTTTATTAAATAGGTCATTTTGGAGCTAACTAAGCTAATTATGTCATTTAGATGGATAATTAGCCAAATTAGCCTTTCTTGGATGAGTCTAAGCTACGTAGAATAAGAGAAAGAGAAGAAGAAGTAAAAGAAGGAGGAGGAGGAGGAGGAGAAGGAAGAGGAGAAGAAGAAGAAAATAAGAAGGAGAAGGAGAAGGAGGAAGAAGGAGGAATAAGAAGGAGAAGGAGGAGCTCCTTGTCCTTCTTCTCCTCCTTCTCCTTCTTCTTATCCTCCTCCCTCTCCTTCTTCTACTTCTCCTCTTCTTCTTCTTCCTTCCTTTCATTTTTCCTCTTTCTTCTCGTCTTGTCCCCTTCTTCGGGCTAAATTGGCTAAGAATGCCTTTTTGGAGCTAATTATGTCATTTTGAGGATAATTAGCTAAGTATAGGTCATTATTTATTAAATAGGTCATTTTGGAGCTAACTAAGCTAATTATGTCATTTAGATGGATAATTAGCCAATTTGGCCTTTCTTGGATGAGTCTAAGCTACGTAGAAGAAGAGAAAGAGAAGAAGAAGTAAAAGAAGGACGAGGAGGAGGAGGAGGAGGAGGAGAAGGAGAAGGAAGAGGAGAATAAGAAGAAAAGAAGAGGGAGAAGGAGAAGGAGGAAGAAGGAGGAAGAAGAAGGAGAAGGAGGAGCTCCTTCTCCTTCTTCTCCGCCTTCTTCTCCTTCTTCTTATCCTCCTCCCTCTCCTTCTTCTTGTTCTCCTCTTCTTCTTCTTCCTTCCTTTCATTTTTCCTCTTTCTTCTCGTCTCGTCCCCTTCTTCGGGCTAAATCGGCTAAGAATGCCTTTTCGGAGCTAATTATGTCATTTCGAGGATAATTAGCTAAGTATAGGTCATTTTTTATTAAATAGGTCATTTTGGAGCTAACTAAGCTAATTATGTCATTTAGATGGATAATTAGCCAATTTAGCCTTTCTTGGATGAGTCTAAGCTACGTAGAAGAAGAGAAAGAGAAGAAGAAGTAAAAGACGGAGGAGGACGAGGAGGAGGAGGAGGAGGAGATGGAGAAGGAAGAGGAGAAGAAGAAGAAAAGAAGAAGGAGAAGGAGAAGGAGGAATAAGGAGGAAGAAGAAGGAGAAGGAGGAGCTCCTTCTCCTTCTTCTCCTCCTTCTTCTCCTTCTTCTTATCCTCCTCCCTCTCCTTCTTCTTCTCCTCTTCTTCTTCCTTCCTTTCATTTTTCCTCTTTCTTCTCGTCTTGTCCCCTTCTTCGGGCTAAATTGGCTAAGAATGCCTTTTTGGAGCTAATTATGTCATTTCGAGGATAATTAGCTAAGTATAGGTCATTTTTCATTAAATAGGTCATTTTGGAGCTAACTAAGCTAATTATGTCATTTAGATGGATAATTAGCCAATTTAGCCTTTCTTGGATCAGTCTAAGCTACGTAGAAGAAGAGAAAGAGAAGAAGAAGTAAAAGAAGGAGGAGGAGGAGAAGGAGAAGGAGAGGAGAAGAAGAAGAAAAGAAGAAGGAGAACGAGAAGCAGGAAGAAGGAGGAAGAAGAAGGAGAAGGAGGAGCTCCTTCTCCTTCTTCTCCTCCTTCTCCTTCTTCTTATCCTCCTCCCTCTCCTTCTTCTTCTTCTCCTCTTCTTCTTCTTCCTTCCTTTCATTTTTCCTCTTTCTTCTGCTCTTGTCCCCTTCTTCGGGCTAAATTGGCTAAGAATGCCTTTTCTGAGCTAATTATGTCATTTCGACGATAATTAGCTAAGTATAGGTCATTTTTTATTAAATAGGTCATTTTGGAGCTAACTAAGCTAATTATGTCATTTAGATGGATAATTAGCCAATTTAGCCTTTCTTGGATGAGTCTAAGCTACGTAGAAGAAGAGAAAGAGAAGAAGAAGTAAAAGAAGGAGGAGGAGGAGGAGGAGGAGGAGGAGGAGAAGGAGAAGGAAGAGGAGAAGCAGAAGAAAAGAAGAAGGAGAAGGAGAAGGAGGAATAAGGAGGATGAAGAAGGAGAAGGAGGAGCTCCTTCTCCTTCTTCTCCTCCTTCTCCTTCTTCTTATCCTCCTTCCTCTCCTTCTTCTTCTTCTCCTCTTCTTCTTCTTCCTTCCTTTCATTTTTCCTCTTTCTTCTCGTCTTGTCCCCTTCTTCGGGCTAAATTGGCTAAGAATGCCTTTTTGGAGCTAATTATGTCATTTCGAGGATAATTAGCTAAGTATAGGACATTTGTTATTAAATAGGTCATTTTGTAGCTAACTAAGCTAATTATGTCATTTAGATGGATAATTAGCCAATTTAGCCTTTCTTGGATGAGTCTAAGCTACCTAGAAGAAGAGAAAGAGAAGAAGAAGTAAAACAAGGAGGAGGAGGAGGAGGAGGAGGAGAAGGAGGAGGAGAGGAGAAGAAGAAGAAAAGAAGAAGGAGAAGGAGAAGGAGGAAGAAGGAGGAAGAAGAAGGCCTCCTCCTTCTTCTCCTCCTTCTCCTTCTTCGTATCCTCCTCCCTCTCCTTCTTCTTCTCCTCCTCTTATTCTTCTTCCTTCCTTTCATTTTTCCTCTTTCTTCTCCTCTTGTCCCCTTCTTCGGGCTAAATTGGCTAAGAATGCCTTTTGGAGCTAATTATGTCATTTCGAGGATAATTAGCTAAGTATAGGTCATTTTTTATTAAATAGGTCATTTTGGAGCTAACTAAGCTAATTATGTCATTTAGATGGATAATTAGGCAATTTAGCCTTTCATGGATAAGTCTAAGCTACGTAGAAGAAGAGAAAGAGAAGAAAAAGTAAAAGAAGGAGGAGGAGAAGGACGAGGAGGAGAAGGAGCAGGAAGAGGAGAAGAAGAAGAAAAGAAGAGAGAGAAGGAGAAGGAGGAAGAAGGAGGAAGAAGAAGGAGAAGGAGGAGCTCCTTCTCCTTCTTCTCCTCCTTTTTCTCCTTCTTCTTATCCTCCTCCCTCTCCTTCTTTTTCTTCTCCTCTTCTTCTTCTTCCTTCCTTTCATTTTTCCTCTTTCTTCTCGTCTTGTCCCCTTCTTCGGGCTAAATTGGCTAAGAATGCCTTTTTGAGCTAATTATGTCATTTCTAGGATAATTATCTAAGTATAGGTCATTTTTTATTAAATAGGTCATTTTGGAGCTAACTAAGCTAATTATGTCATTTAGATGGATAATTAGCCAAATTAGCCTTTCTTGGATGATTCTAAGCTACGTAGAATAAGAGAAAGAGAAGAAGAAGTAAAACAAGGAGGAGGAGGAGGAGGAGGAGAAGGAGAAGGAAGAGGAGAAGAAGAAGAAAATAAGAAGGAGAAGGAGAAGGAGGAAGAAGGAGGAAGAAGAAGGAGAAGGAGGAGGTCCTTCTCCTTCTCCTTCTCCTTCTTCTTATCCTCCTCCCTCTCCTTCTTCTACTTCTCCTCTTCTTCTTCTTCCTTCCTTTCATTTTTCCTCTTTCTTCTCGTCTTGTCCCCTTCTTCGGGCTAAATTGGCTAAGAATGCCTTTTTGGAGCTAATTATGTTATTTCGAGGATAATTAGCTAAGTATAGGTCATTATTAATTAAATAGGTCATTTTGGAGCTAACTAAGCTAATTATGTCATTTAGATGGATAATTAGCCAATTTAGCCTTTCTTGGATGAGTCTAAGCTAGGTAGAAGAAGAGAAAGAGAAGAAGAAGTAAAAGAAGGACGAGGAGGAGGAGGAGGAGGAGAAGGAGAAGGAGAGGAGAAGAAGAAGAAAAGAAGAAGGAGAAGGAGAAGGAGGAAGAAGGAGGAAGAAGAAGGAGAAGGAGGAGCTCCTTCTCCTTCTTCTCCGCCTTCTTCTCCTTCTTCTTATCCTCCTCCCTCTCCTTCTTCTTGTTCTCCTCTTCTTCTTCTTCCTTCCTTTCATTTTTCCTCTTTCTTCTCGTCTTGTCCCCTTTTTCGGGCTAAATTGGCTAAGAATTCCTTTTTGGAGCTAATTATGTCATTTCGAGGATAATTAGCTAAGTATAGGTCATTATTTATTAAATAGGTCATTTTGGAGCTAACTAAGCTAATTATGTCATTTAGATGGATAATTAACCAATTTAGCCTTTCTTGCATGAGTCTAAGCTACGTAGAAGAAGAGAAAGAGAAGAAGAAGTAAAAGAAGGAGGAGGAGGAGGAGAAGGAGAAGGAGAGGAGAAGAAGAAGAAAAGAAGAAGGAGAAGGAGAAGGAGGAAGAAGGAGGAAGAAGAAGGAGAAGGAGGAGCTCCTTCTCCTTCTTCTCCTCCTTCTCCTTCTTCTTATCCTCCTCCCTCTCCTTCTTCTTCTTCTCCTCTTCTTCTTCTTCCTTCCATTCATTTTTCCTCTTTCCTCTCCTCTTGTCCCCTTCTTCGGGCTAAATCGGCTAAGAATGCCTTTTTGGAGCTAATTATGTCATTTCGAGGATAATTAGCTAAGTATAGGTCATTTTTTATTAAATAGGTCATTTTGGAGCTAACTAAGCTAATTATGTCATTTAGATGGATAATTAGACAATTTAGCCTTTCTTGGATGAGTCTAAGCTACGTAGAAGAAGAGAAAGAGAAGAAGAAGTAAAAGAAGGAGGAGGACGAGGAGGAGGAGGAGGAGGAGATGGAGAAGGAAGAGGAGAATAAGAAGAAAAGAAGAAGGAGAAGCAGAAGGAGGAATAAGGAGGAAGAAGAAGGAGAAGGAGGAGCTCCTTCTCCTTCTTCTCCTCCTTCTTCTCCTTCTTCTTATCCTCCTACCTCTCCTTCTTCTTCTCCTCTTCTTCTTCCTTCCTTTCATTTTTCCTCTTTCTTCTCGTCTTGTCCCCTTCTTCGGGCTAAATTGGCTAAGAATGCCTTTTTGGAGCTAATTATGTCATTTCGAGGATAATTAGCTAAGTATAGGTCATTATTTATTAAATAGGTCATTTTGGAGCTAACAAAGCTAATTATGTCATTTAGATGGATAATTAGCCAATTTAGCCTTTCTTGGATGAGTCTAAGCTACGTAGAAGAAGAGAAAGAGAAGAAGAAGTAAAAGAAGGACGACGAGGAGGAGGAGGAGGAGGAGAAGGAGAAGGAAGAGGAGAAGAAGAAGAAAAGAAGAGGGAGAAGGAGATGGAGGAAGAAGGAGGAAGAAGAAGGAGAAGGAGGAGCTCCTTCTCCTTCTTCTCCGCCTTCTTCTCCTTGTTCTTATCCTCCTCCCTCTCCTTCTTCTTGTTCTCCTATTCTTCTTCTTCCTTCCTTTCATTTTTCCTCTTTCTTCTCGTCTTGTCCCCTTCTTAGGGCTAAATTGGCTAAGAATTCCTTTTTGGAGCTAATTATGTCATTTCGAGGATAATTAGCTAAGTATAGGTCATTATTTATTAAATAGGTCATTTTGGAGCTAACTAAGCTAATTATGTCATTTAGATGGATAATTAGCCAATTTAGCCTTTCTTGCATGAGTCTAAGCTACGTAGAAGAAGAGAAAGAGAAGAAGAAGTAAAAGAAGGAGGAGGAGGAGGAGAAGGAGAAGGAGAGGAGAAGAAGAAGAAAAGAAGAAGGAGAAGGAGAAGGAGGAAGAAGGAGGAAGAAGAAGGAGAAGGAGGAGCTCCTTCTCCTTCTTCTCCTCCTTCTCCTTCTTCTTATCCTCCTCCCTCTCCTTCTTCTTCTTCTCCTCTTCTTCTTCTTCCTTCCATTCATTTTTCCTCTTTCTTCTCCTCTTGTCCCCTTCTTCGGGCTAAATCGGCTAAGAATGCCTTTTTGGAGCTAATTATGTCATTTCGAGGATAATTAGCTAAGTATAGGTCATTTTTTATTAAATAGGTCATTTTGGAGCTAACTAAGCTAATTATGTCATTTAGATGGATAATTAGACAATTTAGCCTTTCTTGGATGAGTCTAAGCTACGTAGAAGAAGAGAAAGAGAAGAAGAAGTAAAAGAAGGAGGAGGACGAGGAGGAGGAGGAGGAGGAGATGGAGAAGGAAGAGGAGAATAAGAAGAAAAGAAGAAGGAGAAGCAGAAGGAGGAATAAGGAGGAAGAAGAAGGAGAAGGAGGAGCTCCTTCTCCTTCTTCTCCTCCTTCTTCTCCTTCTTCTTATCCTCCTCCCTCTCCTTCTTCTTCTCCTCTTCTTCTTCCTTCCTTTCATTTTTCCTCTTTCTTCTCGTCTTGTCCCCTTCTTCGGGCTGAATTGGCTAAGAATGCCTTTTTGGAGCTAATTATGTCATTTCGAGGATAATTAGCTAAGTATAGGTCATTATTTATTAAATACGTCATTTTGGAGCTAACTAAGCTAATTATGTCATTTAGATGGATAATTAGCCAATTTAGCCTTTCTTGGATGAGTCTAAGCTACGTAGAAGAAGAGAAAGAGAAGAAGAAGTAAAAGAAGGACGACGAGGAGGAGGAGGAGGAGGAGAAGGAGAAGGAAGAGGAGAAGAAGAAGAAAAGAAGAGGGAGAAGGAGAAGGAGGAAGAAGGAGGAAGAAGAAGGAGAAGGAGGAGCTCCTTCTCCTTCTTCTCCGCCTTCTTCTCCTTGTTCTTATCCTCCTCCCTCTCCTTCTTCTTGTTCTCCTATTCTTCTTCTTCCTTCCTTTCATTTTCCTCTTTCTTCTCGTCTTGTGCCCTTCTTAGGGCTAAATTGGCTAAGAATTCCTTTTTGGAGCTAATTATGTCATTTCGAGGATAATTAGCTAAGTATAGGTCATTTTTTATTAAATAGGTCATTTTGGAGCTAACTAAGCTAATTATGTCATTTAGATGGATAATTAGCCAATTTAGCCTTTCTTGCATGAGTCTAAGCTACGTAGAAGAAGAGAAAGAGAAGAAGAAGTAAAAGAAGGAGGAGGAGGAGGAGAAGGAGAAGGAGAGGAGAAGAAGAAGAAAAGAAGAAGGAGAAGGAGAAGGAGGAAGAAGGAGGAAGAAGAAGGAGAAGGAGGAGCTCCTTCTCCTTCTTCTCCTCCTTCTCCTTCTTCTTATCCTCCTCCCTCTCCTTCTTCTTCTTCTCCTCTTCTTCTTCTTCCTTCCATTCATTTTTCCTCTTTCTTCTCCTCTTGTCCCCTTCTTCGGGCTAAATCGGCTAAGAATGCCTTTTTGGAGCTAATTATGTCATTCCGAGGATAATTAGCTAAGTATAGGTTATTTTTTATTAAATAGGTCATTTTGGAGCTAACTAAGCTAATTATGTCATTTAGATGGATAATTAGACAATTTAGCCTTTCTTGGATGAGTCTAAGCTACGTAGAAGAAGAGAAAGAGAAGAAGAAGTAAAAGAAGGAGGAGGACGAGGAGGAGGAGGAGGAGGAGATGGAGAAGGAAGAGGAGAATAAGAAGAAAAGAAGAAGGAGAAGCAGAAGGAGGAATAAGGAGGAAGAAGAAGGAGAAGGAGGAGCTCCTTCTCCTTCTTCTCCTCCTTCTTCTCCTTCTTCTTATCCTCCTCCCTCTCCTTCTTCTTCTCCTCTTCTTCTTCCTTCCTTTCATTTTTCCTCTTTCTTCTCGTCATGTCCCCTTCTTCGGGCTAAATTGGCTAAGAATGCCTTTCTGGAGCTAATTATGTCATTTCGAGGATAATTAGCTAAGTATAGGTCATTATTTATTAAATAGGTCATTTTGGAGCTAACTAAGCTAATTATGTCATTTAGATGGATAATTAGCCAATTTAGCCTTTCTTGGATGAGTCTAAGCTACGTAGAAGAAGAGAAAGAGAAGAAGAAGTAAAAGAAGGACGACGAGGAGGAGGAGGAGGAGAAGGAGAAGGAAGAGGATAAGAAGAAGAAAAGAAGAGGGAGAAGGAGAAGGAGGAAGAAGGAGGAAGAAGAAGGAGAAGGAGGAGCTCCTTCTCCTTCTTCTCCTTCTTCTTCTCCTTCTTCTTATCCTCCTCCCTCTCCTTCTTCTTGTTCTCCTCTTCTTCTTCTTCCTTCCTTTCATTTTTCCTCTTTCTTCTCGTCTTGTCCCCTTCTTCGGGCTAAATTGGCTAAGAATTCCTTTTTGGAGCTAATTATGTCATTTCGAGGATAATTAGCTAAGTATAGGTCATTTTTTATTAAATAGGTCATTTTGGAGCTAACTAAGCTAATTATGTCATTTAGATGGATAATTAGCCAATTTAGCCTTTCTTGGATGAGTCTAAGCTACGTAGAAGAAGAGAAAGAGAAGAAGAAGTAAAAGAAGGAGGAGGAGGAGGAGAAGGAGAAGGAGAGGAGAAGAAGAAGAAAAGAAGAAGGAGAAGGAGAAGGAGGAAGAAGGAGGAAGAAGAAGGAGAAGGAGGAGCTCCTTCTCCTTCTTCTCCTCCTTCTCCTTCTTCTTATCCTCCTCCCACTCCTTCTTCTTCTTCTCCTCTTCTTCTTCTTCCTTCCATTCATTTTTCCTCTTTCTTCTCCTCTTGTCCCCTTCTTCGGGCTAAATCGGCTAAGAATGCCTTTTTGGAGCTAATTATGTCATTTCGAGGATAATTAGCTAATTATAGGTCATTTTTATTAAATAGGTCATTTTGGAGCTAACTAAGCTAATTATGTCATTTAGATGGATAATTAGCCAATTTAGCCTTTCTTGGATGAGTCTAAGCTACGTAGAAGAAGAGAAAGAGAAGAAGAAGTAAAAGAAGGAGGAGGACGAGGAGGAGGAGGAGGAGGAGGAGATGGAGAAGGAAGAGGAGAAGAAGAAGAAAAGAAGAAGGAGAAGGAGAAGGAGGAATAAGGAGGAAGAAGAAGGAGAAGGAGGAGCTCCTTCTCCTTCTTCTCCTCCTTCTTCTCCTTCTTCTTATCCTCCTCCCTCTCCTTCTTCTTCTCCTCTTCTTCTTCCTTCCTTTCATTTTTAACTAAGCTAATTATGTCATTTAGATGGATAATTAGCCAATTTAGCCTTTCTTGGATCAGTCTAAGCTACGTAGAAGAAGAGAAAGAGAAGAAGAAGTAAAAGAAGGAGGAGGAGGAGGAGGAGGAGAAGGAGAAGGAGTGGAGAAGAAGAAGAAAAAAACAAGGAGAACGAGAAGCAGGAAGAAGGAGGAAGAAGAAGGAGAAGGAGGAGCTCCTTCTCCTTCTTCTCCTCCTTCTCCTTCTTCTTATTCTCCTTCCTATCCTTCTTCTTCTTCTCCTCTTCTTCTTCTTCCTTCCTTTCATTTTTCCTCTTTCTTCTCCTCTTGTCCCCTTCTTCGGGCTAAACTGGCTAAGAATGCCTTTTTGGAGCTAATTGTGTCATTTCGAGGATAATTAGCTAAGTATAGGTCATTTTTTATTAAATAGGTCATTTTGGAGCTAACTAAGCTAATTATGTCATTTAGATGGATAATTAGCCAATTTAGCCTTTCTTGGATGAGTCTAAGCTACATAGAAGAAGAGAAAGAGAAGAAGAAGTAAAAGAAGGAGGAGGAGGAGGAGGAGAAGGAGAAGGAAGAGGAGAAGAAGAAGATTCTTCTCCTTCTTCTTATCCTCCTCCCTATCCTTCTTCTTCTTCTCCTCTTCTTCTTCTTCCTTCCTTTCATTTTTCATCTTTCTTCTCGTCTTGTCCCCTTCTTCGGGCTAAATTGGCTAAGAATGCCTTTTTGGAGATAATTATGTCATTTCGAGGATAATTAGCTAAGTATAGGTCATTTGTTATTAAATAGGTCATTTTGGAGCTAACTAAGCTAATTATGTCATTTAGATGGATAATTAGCCAATTTAGCCTTTCTTGGATGAGTCTAAGCTACCTAGAAGAAGAGAAAGAGAAGAAGAAGTAAAAGAAGGAGGAGGAGGAGGAGGAGGAGAAGGAGGAGGAGAGGAGAAGAAGAAGAAAAGAAGAAGGAGAAGGAGAAGGAGGAAGAAGGAGGAAGAAGAAGGCCTCCTCCTTCTTCTCCTCCTTCTCCTTCTTCGTATCCTCCTCCCTCTCCTTCTTCTTCTTCTCCTCTTCTTCTTCTTCCTTCCTTTCATTTTTCCTCTTTCATCTCCTCTTGTCCCCTTCTTCGGGCTAAATTGGCTAAGAATGCCTTTTGGAGCTAATTATGTCATTTCGAGGATAATTAGCTAAGTATAGGTCATTTTGTTTATTAAATAGGTCATTTTGGAGCTAACTAAGCTAATTATGTCATTTAGATGGATAATTAGGCAATTTATCCTTTCTTGGTTGAGTCTAAGCTACGTAGAAGAAGAGAAAGAGAAGAAGAAGTAAAAGAAGGAGGAGGAGAAGGACGAGGAGGATAAGGAGAAGGAAGAGGAGAAGAAGAAGAAAAGAAGACAGAGAAGGAGAATGAGGAAGAAGGAGGAAGAAGAAGGAGAAGGAGGAGCTCCTTCTCTTTCTTCTCCTCCTTTTTCTCCTTCTTCTTATCCTCCTCCCTCTCCTTCTTTTTCTTCTCCTCTTCTTCTTCTTCCTTCCTTTCATTTTTCCTCTTTCTTCTCGTCTTGTCCCCTTCTTCGGGCTAAATTGGCTAAGAATGCCTTTTTGAGCTAATTATGTCATTTCTAGGATAATTATCTAAGTATAGGTCATTTTTTATTAAATAGGTCATTTTGGAGCTAACTAAGCTAATTATGTCATTTAGATGGATAATTAGCCAATTTAGCCTTTCTTGGATGAGTCTAAGCTACGTAGAAGAAGAGAAAGAGAAGAAGAAGTAAAAGAAGGAGGAGGAGGAGGAGAAGGAGAAGGAGAGGAGAAGAAGAAGAAAAGAAGAAGGAGAAGGATAAGGAGGAAGAAGGAGGAAGAAGAAGGAGAAGGAGGAGCTCCTTCTCCTTCTTCTCCTCCTTCTCCTTCTTCTTATCCTCCTCCCACTCCTTCTTCTTCTTCTCCTCTTCTTCTTCTTCCTTCCATTCATTTTTCCTCTTTCTTCTCCTCTTGTCCCCTTCTTCGGGCTAAATCGGCTAAGAATGCCTTTTTGGAGCTAATTATGTCATTTCGAGGATAATTAGCTAATTATAGGTCATTTTTTATTAAATAGGTCATTTTGGAGCTAACTAAGCTAATTATGTCATTTAGATGGATAATTAGCCAATTTAGCCTTTCTTGGATGAGTCTAAGCTACGTAGAAGAAGAGAAAGAGAAGAAGAAGTAAAAGAAGGAGGAGGACGAGGAGGAGGAGGAGGAGATGGAGAAGGAAGAGGAGAAGAAGAAGAAAAGAAGAAGGAGAAGGAGAAGGAGGAATACGGAGGAAGAAGAAGGAGAAGGAGGAGCTCCTTCTCCTTCTTCTCCTCCTTCTTCTCCTTATTCGTATCCTCCTCCCTCTCCTTCTTCTTCTCCTCTTCTTCTTCCTTCCTTTCATTTTTAACTAAGCTAATTATGTCATTTAGATGGATAATTAGCCAATTTAGCCTTTCTTGGATCAGTCTAAGCTACGTAGAAGAAGAGAAAGAGAAGAAGAAGTAAAAGAAGGAGGAGGAGGAGGAGGAGGAGAAGGAGAAGGAGTGGAGAAGAAGAAGAAAAAAACAAGGAGAACGAGAAGCAGGAAGAAGGAGGAAGAAGAAGGAGAAGGAGGAGCTCCTTCTCCTTCTTCTCCTCCTTCTCCTTCTTCTTATTATCCTTCCTATCCTTCTTCTTCTTCTCCTCTTCTTCTTCTTCCTTCCTTTCATTTTTCCTCTTTCTTCTCCTCTTGTCCCCTTCTTCGGGCTAAACTGGCTAAGAATGCCTTTTTGGAGCTAATTATGTCATTTCGAGGATAATTAGCTAAGTATAGGTCATTTTTTATTAAATAGGTCATTTTGGAGCTAACTAAGCTAATTATGTCATTTAGATGGATAATTAGCCAATTTAGCCTTTCTTGGATGAGTCTAAGCTACATAGAAGAAGAGAAAGAGAAGAAGAAGTAAAAGAAGGAGGAGGAGGAGGAGGAGAAGGAGAAGGAAGAGGAGAAGAAGAAGATTCTTCTCCTTCTTCTTATCCTCCTCCCTCTCCTTCTTCTTCTTCTCCTCTTCTTCTTCTTCCTTCCTTTCATTTTTCATCTTTCTTCTCGTCTTGTCCCCTTCTTCGGGCTAAATTGGCTAAGAATGCCTTTTTGGAGCTAATTATGTCATTTCGAGGATAATTAGCTAAGTATAGGTCATTTGTTATTAAATAGGTCATTTTGGAGCTAACTAAGCTAATTATGTCATTTAGATGGATAATTAGCCAATTTAGCCTTTCTTGGATGAGTCTAAGCTACCTAGAAGAAGAGAAAGAGAAGAAGAAGTAAAAGAAGGAGGAGGAGGAGGAGGAGGAGAAGGAGGAGGAGAGGAGAAGAAGAAGAAAAGAAGAAGGAGAAGGAGAAGGAGGAAGAAGGAGGAAGAAGAAGGCCTCCTCCTTCTTCTCCTCCTTCTCCTTCTTCGTATCCTCCTCCCTCTCCTTCTTCTTCTTCTCCTCTTCTTCTTCTTCCTTCCTTTCATTTTTCCTCTTTCATCTCCTCTTGTCCCCTTCTTCGGGCTAAATTGGCTAAGAATGCCTTTTGGAGCTAATTATGTCATTTCGAGGATAATTAGCTAAGTATAGGTCATTTTGTTTATTAAATAGGTCATTTTGGAGCTAACTAAGCTAATTATGTCATTTAGATGGATAATTAGGCAATTTATCCTTTCTTGGTTGAGTCTAAGCTACGTAGAAGAAGAGAAAGAGAAGAAGAAGTAAAAGAAGGAGGAGGAGAAGGACGAGGAGGATAAGGAGAAGGAAGAGGAGAAGAAGAAGAAAAGAAGACAGAGAAGGAGAATGAGGAAGAAGGAGGAAGAAGAAGGAGAAGGAGGAGCTCCTTCTCTTTCTTCTCCTCCTTTTTCTCCTTCTTCTTATCCTCCTCCCTCTCCTTCTTTTTCTTCTCCTCTTCTTCTTCTTCCTTCCATTCATTTTTCCTCTTTCTTCTCGTCTTGTCCCCTTCTTCGGGCTAAATTGGCTAAGAATGCCTTTTTGAGCTAATTATGTCATTTCTAGGATAATTATCTAAGTATAGGTCATTTTTTATTAAATAGGTCATTTTGGAGCTAACTAAGCTAATTATGTCATTTAGATGGATAATTAGCCAATTTAGCCTTTCTTGGATGAGTCTAAGCTACGTAGAAGAAGAGAAAGAGAAGAAGAAGTAAAAGAAGGAGGAGGAGGAGGAGAAGGAGAAGGAGAGGAGAAGAAGAAGAAAAGAAGAAGGAGAAGGATAAGGAGGAAGAAGGAGGAAGAAGAAGGAGAAGGAGGAGCTCCTTCTCCTTCTTCTCCTCCTTCTCCTTCTTCTTATCCTCCTCCCACTCCTTCTTCTTCTTCTCCTCTTCTTCTTCTTCCTTCCATTCATTTTTCCTCTTTCTTCTCCTCTTGTCCCCTTCTTCGGGCTAAATCGGCTAAGAATGCCTTTTTGGAGCTAATTATGTCATTTCGAGGATAATTAGCTAATTATAGGTCATTTTTTATTAAATAGGTCATTTTGGAGCTAACTAAGCTAATTATGTCATTTAGATGGATAATTAGCCAATTTAGCCTTTCTTGGATGAGTCTAAGCTACGTAGAAGAAGAGAAAGAGAAGAAGAAGTAAAAGAAGGAGGAGGACGAGGAGGAGGAGGAGGAGATGGAGAAGGAAGAGGAGAAGAAGAAGAAAAGAAGAAGGAGAAGGAGAAGGAGGAATAAGGAGGAAGAAGAAGGAGAAGGAGGAGCTCCTTCTCCTTCTTCTCCTCCTTCTTCTCCTTATTCGTATCCTCCTCCCTCTCCTTCTTCTTCTCCTCTTCTTCTTCCTTCCTTTCATTTTTAACTAAGCTAATTATGTCATTTAGATGGATAATTAGCCAATTTAGCCTTTCTTGGATCAGTCTAAGCTACGTAGAAGAAGAGAAAGAGAAGAAGAAGTAAAAGAAGGAGGAGGAGGAGGAGGAGGAGAAGGAGAAGGAGTGGAGAAGAAGAAGAAAAAAACAAGGAGAACGAGAAGCAGGAAGAAGGAGGAAGAAGAAGGAGAAGGAGGAGCTCCTTCTCCTTCTTCTCCTCCTTCTCCTTCTTCTTATTATCCTTCCTATCCTTCTTCTTCTTCTCCTCTTCTTCTTCTTCCTTCCTTTCATTTTTCCTCTTTCTTCTCCTCTTGTCCCCTTCTTCGGGCTAAACTGGCTAAGAATGCCTTTTTGGAGCTAATTATGTCATTTCGAGGATAATTAGCTAAGTATAGGTCATTTTTTATTAAATAGGTCATTTTGGAGCTAACTAAGCTAATTATGTCATTTAGATGGATAATTAGCCAATTTAGCCTTTCTTGGATGAGTCTAAGCTACATAGAAGAAGAGAAAGAGAAGAAGAAGTAAAAGAAGGAGGAGGAGGAGGAGGAGAAGGAGAAGGAAGAGGAGAAGAAGAAGATTCTTCTCCTTCTTCTTATCCTCCTCCCTCTCCTTCTTCTTCTTCTCCTCTTCTTCTTCTTCCTTCCTTTCATTTTTCATCTTTCTTCTCGTCTTGTCCCCTTCTTCGGGCTAAATTGGCTAAGAATGCCTTTTTGGAGCTAATTATGTCATTTCGAGGATAATTAGCTAAGTATAGGTCATTTGTTATTAAATAGGTCATTTTGGAGCTAACTAAGCTAATTATGTCATTTAGATGGATAATTAGCCAATTTAGCCTTTCTTGGATGAGTCTAAGCTACCTAGAAGAAGAGAAAGAGAAGAAGAAGTAAAAGAAGGAGGAGGAGGAGGAGGAGGAGAAGGAGGAGGAGAGGAGAAGAAGAAGAAAAGAAGAAGGAGAAGGAGAAGGAGGAAGAAGGAGGAAGAAGAAGGCCTCCTCCTTCTTCTCCTCCTTCTCCTTCTTCGTATCCTCCTCCCTCTCCTTCTTCTTCTTCTCCTCTTCTTCTTCTTCCTTCCTTTCATCTTTCCTCTTTCTTCTCCTCTTGTCCCCTTCTTCGGGCTAAATTGGCTAAGAATGCCTTTTGGAGCTAATTATGTCATTTCGAGGATAATTAGCTAAGTATAGGTCATTTTGTTTATTAAATAGGTCATTTTGGAGCTAACTAAGCTAATTATGTCATTTAGATGGATAATTAGGCAATTTATCCTTTCTTGGATGAGTCTAAGCTACGTAGAAGAAGAGAAAGAGAAGAAGAAGTAAAAGAAGGAGGAGGAGAAGGACGAGGAGGATAAGGAGAAGGAAGAGGAGAAGAAGAAGAAAAGAAGACAGAGAAGGAGAATGAGGAAGAAGGAGGAAGAAGAAGGAGAAGGAGGAGCTCCTTCTCTTTCTTCTCCTCCTTTTTCTCCTTCTTCTTATCCTCCTCCCTCTCCTTCTTTTTCTTCTCCTCTTCTTCTTCTTCCTTCCTTTCATTTTTCCTCTTTCTTCTCGTCTTGTCCCCTTCTTCGGGCTAAATTGGCTAAGAATGCCTTTTTGAGCTAATTATGTCATTTCTAGGATAATTATCTAAGTATAGGTCATTTTTTATTAAATAGGTCATTTTGGAGCTAACTAAGCTAATTATGTCATTTAGATGGATAATTAGCCAAATTAGCCTTTCTTGGATGAGTCTAAGCTACGTAGAATAAGAGAAAGAGAAGAAGAAGTAAAAGAAGGAGGAGGAGGAGGAGGAGAAGGAGAAGGAAGAGGAGAAGAAGAAGAAAATAAGAAGGAGAAGGAGAAGGAGGAAGAAGGAGGAAGAAGAAGGAGAAGGAGGAGGTCCTTCTCCTTCTTCTCCTTCTTCTTATCCTCCTCCCTCTCCTTCTTCTACTTCTCCTCTTCTTCTTCTTCCTTCCTTTCATTTTTCCTCTTTCTTCTCGTCTTGTCCCCTTCTTCGGGCTAAATTGGCTAAGAATGCCTTTTTGGAGCTAATTATGTCATTTCGAGGATAATTAGTTAAGTATAGGTCATTTTGGAGCTAACTAAGCTAATTATGTCATTTAGATGGATAATTAGCCAATTTAGCCTTTCTTGGATGAGTCTAAGCTACCTAGAAGAAGAGAAAGAGAAGAAGAAGTAAAAGAAGGAGGAGGAGGAGGAGGAGGAGAAGGAGGAGGAGAGGAGAAGAAGAAGAAAAGAAGAAGGAGAAGGAGAAGGAGGAAGAAGGAGGAAGAAGAAGGCCTCCTCCTTCTTCTCCTCCTTCTCCTTCTTCGTATCCTCCTCCCTCTCCTTCTTCTTCTTCTCCTCTTCTTCTTCTTCCTTCCTTTCATTTTTCCTCTTTCTTCTCCTCTTGTCCCCTTCTTCGGGCTAAATTGGCTAAGAATGCCTTTTGGAGCTAATTATGTCATTTCGAGGATAATTAGCTAAGTATAGGTCATTTTGTTTATTAAATAGGTCATTTTGGAGCTAACTAAGCTAATTATGTCATTTAGATGGATAATTAGGCAATTTATCCTTTCTTGGATGAGTCTAAGCTACGTAGAAGAAGAGAAAGAGAAGAAGAAGTAAAAGAAGGAGGAGGAGAAGGACGAGGAGGATAAGGAGAAGGAAGAGGAGAAGAAGAAGAAAAGAAGACAGAGAAGGAGAATGAGGAAGAAGGAGGAAGAAGAAGGAGAAGGAGGAGCTCCTTCTCTTCCTTCTCCTCCTTTTTCTCCTTCTTCTTATCCTCCTCCCTCTCCTTCTTTTTCTTCTCCTCTTCTTCTTCTTCCTTCCTTTCATTTTTCCTCTTTCTTCTCGTCTTGTCCCCTTCTTCGGGCTAAATTGGCTAAGAATGCCTTTTTGAGCTAATTATGTCATTTCTAGGATAATTATCTAAGTATAGGTCATTTTTTATTAAATAGGTCATTTTGGAGCTAACTAAGCTAATTATGTCAGTTAGATGGATAATTAGCCAAATTAGCCTTTCTTGGATGAGTCTAAGCTACGTAGAATAAGAGAAAGAGAAGAAGAAGTAAAAGAAGGAGGAGGAGGAGGAGAAGGAGAAGGAAGAGGAGAAGAAGAAGAAAATAAGAAGGAGAAGGAGAAGGAGGAAGGAGGAAGAAGAAGGAGAAGGAGGAGGTCCTTCTCCTTCTTCTCCTCCTTCTTCTCCTTCTTCTTATCCTCCTCCCTCTCCTTCTTCTACTTCTCCTCTTCTTCTTCTTCCTTCCTTTCATTTTTCCTCTTTCTTCTCGTCTTGTCCCCTTCTTCGGGCTAAATTGGCTAAGAATGCCTTTTTGGAGCTAATTATGTCATTTCGAGGATAATTAGTTAAGTATAGGTCATTTTGGAGCTAACTAAGCTAATTATGTCATTTAGATGGATAATTAGCCAATTTAGCCTTTCTTGGATGAGTCTAAGCTAGGTAGAAGAAGAGAAAGAGAAGAAGAAGTAAAAGAAGGACGACGACGAGGAGGAGGAGGAGAAGGAGAAGGAGAAGGAAGAGGAGAAGAAGAAGAAAAGAAGAGGGAGAAGGAGAAGGAGGAAGAAAGAGGAAGAAGAAGGAGAAGGAGGAGCTCCTTCTCCTTCTTCTCCGCCTTCTTCTTATCCTCCTCCCTCTCCTTCTTCTTGTTCTCCTCTTCTTCTTCTTCCTTCCTTTCATTTTTCCTCTTTCTTCTCGTCTTGTCCCCTTCTTCGGGCTAAATTGGCTAAGAATTCCTTTTTGGAGCTAATTATGTCATTTCAAGGATAATTAGCTAAGTATAGGTCATTTTTTATTAAATAGGTCATTTTGGAGCTAACTAAGCTAATTATGTCATTTAGATGGTAATTAGCCAATTTAGCCTTTCTTGGATGAGTCTAAGCTACGTAGAAGAAGAGAAAGAGAAGAAGAAGTAAAAGAAGGAGGAGGAGGAGGAGAAGGAGAAGGAGAGGAGAAGAAGAAGAAAAGAAGGAGAAGGAGAAGGAGGAAGAAGGAGGAAGAAGAAGGAGAAGGAGGAGCTCCTTCTCCTTCTTCTCCTCCTTCTCCTTCTTCTTATCCTCCTCCCTCTCCTTCTTCTTCTTCTCCTCTTCTTCTTCTTCCTTCCATTCATTTTTCCTCTTTCTTCTCCTCTTGTCCCCTTCTTCGGGCTAAATCGGCTAAGAATGCCTTTTTGGAGCTAATTATGTCATTTCGAGGATAATTAGCTAAGTATAGGTCATTTTTTATTAAATAGGTCATTTTGGAGCTAACTAAGCTAATTATGTCATTTAGATGGATAATTAGCCAATTTAGCCTTTTTTTTGATGAGTCTAAGCTACGTAGAAGAAGAGAAAGAGAAGAAGAAGTAACAGAAGGAGGAGGACGAGGAGGAGGAGGAGGAGATGGAGAAGGAAGAGGAGAAGAAGAAGAAAAGAAGAAGGAGAAGGAGAAGGAGGAATAAGGAGGAAGAAGAAGGAGAAGGAGGAGCTCCTTCTCCTTCTTCTCCTCCTTCTTCTCCTTCTTCTTATCCTCCTCCCTCTCCTTCTTCTTGTCCTCTTCTTCTTCCTGCCTTTCATTTTTCCTCTTTCTTCTCGTCTTGTCCCCTTCTTCGGGCTAAATTGGCTAAGAATGCCTTTTTGGAGCTAATTATGTCATTTCGAGGATAATTAGCTAAGTATAGGTCACTTTTTATTAAATAGGTCATTTTGGAGCTAACTAAGCTAATTATGTCATTTAGATGGATAATTAGCCAATTTAGCCTTTCTTGGATCAGTCTAAGCTACGTAGAAGAAGAGAAAGAGAAGAAGAAGTAAAAGAAGGAGGAGGAGGAGGAGGAGGAGGAGAAGGAGAAGGAGAGGAGAAGAAGAAGAAAAGAAGAAGGAGAACGAGAAGCAGGAAGAAGGAGGAAGAAGAAGGAGAAGGAGGAGCTCCTTCTCCTTCTTCGCCTCCTTCTCCTTCTTCTTATCCTCCTCCCTCTCCTTGTTCTTCTTCTCCTCTTCTTCTTCTTCCTTCCTTTCATTTTTCCTCTTTCTTCGCCTCTTGTCCCCTTCTTCGGGCCAAATTGGCTAAGAATGCCTTTTAGGAGCTAATTTTGTCATTTCGAGGATAATTAGCTAAGTATAGGTCATTTTTTATTAAGTAGGTCATTTTGGAGCTAACTAAGCTAATTATGTCATTTAGATGGATAATTAGCCAATTTAGCCTTTCTTGGATAAGCCTAAGCTACGTAGAAGAAGAGAAAAAGAAGAAGAAGTAAAAGAAGGAGGAGGAGGAGGAGAAGGAGAAGGAAGAGGAGAAGAATAAGAAAAGAAGAAGGAGAAGGAGAAGGAGGAATAAGGAGGAAGAAGAAGGAGAAGGAGGAGCTCCTTCTCCTTCTTCTCCTCCTTCTTCTCCTTCTTCTTATCCTCCTCCCTCTCCTTCTTCTTCTTCTCCTCTTCTTCTTCTTCCTTCCTTTCATTTCTCCTATTTCTTCTCGTCTTGTCCCCTTCTTCGGGCTAAATTGGCTAAGAATGCCTTTTTGGAGCTAATTATGTCATTTCGAGGATAATTAGCTAAGTATAGGTCATTTTTTATTAAATACGTCATTTTGGAGCTAACTAAGCTAATTATGTCATTTAGATGGATAATTAGCCAATTTAGCCTTTGTTGGATGAGTCTAAGCTACGTAGAAGAAGACAAAGAGAAGAAGAAGTAAAATAAGGAGGAGGAGGAGGAGGAGGAGAAGGAGAAGGTGAGTAGAAGAATAAGAAAACAAGAAGGAGAAGGAGAAGGAGGAAGAAGGAGGAAGAAGAAGGAGAAGGAGGAGCTCCTTCTCCTTCTTCTCCTCCTTCTCCTTCTTCTTATCCTCCTCCCTCTCCTTCTTCTTCTTCTCCACTTCTTCTTCTTCCTTCCTTTCATTTTTCATCTTTCTTCTCCTCTTGTCCCCTTCTTCGGGCTAAATTGGCTAAGAATGCCTTTTTGGAGCTAATTATGTCATTTCGAGGATAATTACCTAAGTATAGGTCATTTTTTATTAAATAGGTCATTTTGGAGCTAACTAAGGTAATTATGTCATTTAGATGGATAATTAGCCAATTTAGCCTTTCTTGGATGAGTCTAAGCTACGTAGAAGAAGAGAAAGAGAAGAAGAACTAAAAGAAGGAGGAGGAGGAGGAGGAGGAGGAGAAGGAAGAGGAGAAGAAGAAGAAAAGATGAAGGAGAAGGAGAAGGAGGAAGAAGGAGGAAGAAGAAGGAGAAGGAGGAGCTCCTTCTCCTTCTTCTCCTTCTTCTTATCCTCCTCCATCTCCTTCTTCTTCTGCTCTTCTTCTTCTTCCTTCCCTTCTTCGGGCTAAATTGGCTAAGCTAATTATGTCATTTAGATGGGAGTCTAGCTATATTTTATTAAAACACTAGAAATAACATACCAAAGTTAGGGTGAAGCACGGTGGCTCTGGCTTGTTTCACCTAGAGAAGGCTGCCTTGGAGAAGGCTCGACTGTAGAAGGGTCGTGCGATGCGTTTCGGGAGATATTCTGCACCAAACATCGTTTGCAATGTGTAGTTAGCATGATGACACTCTTAAGATCACTCCACTGAAATGAAACTCACCGTCCCCGCCACGTTAATGACTGGCATCGGCGGAGGGACTTGGCCGTTCTTCTGGCACATAGACTATACATTTGGTTTCGACAAGTCAAACTTTTTATTTATTAATGAAACGGACATTCAAATGCAAGATTTGAAATAACATGAAGAAGAAACTTACCACGAAGAGCTCGTATATGGCCCTGTTAGACGCATCATTTCGTGCCCTCTCCGCCTCCACCAATGCAGTCGTCCTCTCCTCCAGCTCCCTAATTTCCTTATCCTTCTCCGCCATAGCCGCCTGCATTGCCTCTCTCTCTTTCTGAATAGCAGCCTACAACACAACTCATTGCTAGTAATGTAATCATATTGGTTCCAACGCACAACATAATGCGGAAAGATACTTGAGTCCATTAAATTAACCTCGATGGCGAGCTCGACTGGCCGTGGACGACGTGTTATCTCCGGACAAGAGCTCGTTTGCCGTGCCTTTATCTGCCGGAGAGTGCTAGGACAACGTATAAGGCCGTCTCCAATGGCGATCGAGCCATGGGGCCTCCCGTTGCCAGCTATCATCACCAGCTCTGGATCAATAGGCCCCTCGCTCGGGTTAAAGTCCTCCCCTTTCCTCGCCTTCCCGTGATCTCTGTACTTCACGAGCTTGTCATGGGAGGAGATGTTGGTGAAGTTTTCTGGATGCTCGAGGTCAGACTCAGAGAATGCCTTGACCTTCTTGTACGAGGCAGTATGGGCTATCGCATACAGGTCGTACATCTGTGGTGCCTCCGTCTTATTGTGACGCGCCTAAAAGAGAGAGAGAGAGAGGAAAATTGTATTGGTAAAGGGCTCAAGATAGCATTAAGAATGAATTGCACGAGGCATGAAGCAAACCACATACCCAGTTCTCGCCAAATTGGATTAAGTTGACGCTCCCTTGATGGTGTCGCACGCCAACCATTTTTCCACGCCTATCCTTGGCGTTGTTGTGGCTCGCCTCCCACGTTTCGGAGCACCACTGATCCACCAAGGCCTCCCAACAATCCATCTTATCCACACACCATCTCGGGGGCACCTAAGTTAATAAAGAGAAATTTGAGCGCGTAAGAACCAAATCAAGGAAACTAACTACAAAGCCTTAATAATATGTAATTACCTTCATGTAATGCTCCTTCTCCATCTTAGCATCACGGCACTTCGCCTTGTCAAGCCTAATACGCCGCGTGGCATAGTAGTCTCGAACAGCCTCCACCCGAGCCTCATGCCGAAAGTTTTGAAGTAGGCGGTGACATTCGGTTTCGATAACCTTTGCCGCGTCCTCCTCGTATCCCTCCTCACACCTGTAGTAGGTCTGCAAACAAGACAACACCGATTAGTACAATAAATAGCTATGGTTGATTTATAATTGTGTGAAAGAGAAATTACCCAGAACTTTCGGATCACCATGTCCGCCCTAGTGTCACACAAAACACCGTCGATCTCCACCTCCGGCGGGGCCGGGGCACCCAAGTAGTGCTCCCAGGTCATTCCTACCTCTCGCTCCCGACCGGGCAACGTAACAAACCCTGGGAAGTTTTGATGGCAAAGAACACCAAGGACGCTGTTGGGCTTGCGGACACCCTTGGCAATAATCCAACCCCTACAGTATGACAAATTAAAGCCAAAACATTAGATATTTGAGAAAACGCGAAGGCAAATGGCTAAATAAGAGTAAATTAACTTACTTGTTCCCATTTGGCCTAATCGACCACCTCTGCTCGGGGGTCGCTGGCACGAGCGGGAGCCCCGAACTACCACGCTGGTAGACGGTAGCCCCCTCACCCAGCTCCTCGTCGCTACCAGCATGGCCACTTGGCTCAGGCCAGGTATCCCACTGGGTCTCTTGGGACGTACCCTCATCCCTGCTTTGCTCCGGAGTCGCCTGGAAGGAAGCCTCTGGGACACGAGTCTCGTGGGTCGAAGGCTCGTCGACCCGAGGCTCGTGAACCGGAGACCGTGTAGCCTCCACCTCAGACGAATTCACCCTAGAAGTCCTGTGCTCAGCTGAATCAGCTTGGGGTGGTGGCAGAGACCGTGTAGCCCTACCTCTCCCGCGACCACGTGTACCTTTAGTACAACATAAATACCAACACGAGTAACAAAATGTATATAAATACCAATATGCATACAACATCTTTACCTAATAATAAAGAGGCTATCGCTTCCGTCGGAAAACCCACCGCGGTGATTTAAAAAAAAGTCCTTGGTGCTTTCTAAAATTAACCAGCAATCCAATTGATAACTGAAGCCGAATCGGTACGTGCAGGAGAAAAAAAACACCAGACCACCCACGACCTTACCTCCCATCTCCAGCGCCACCGCCCCCTGCCACGGCGCCGTGCGCCGCCGGCCCCAACTCCTCCAATGCTCACCTCCGTCCCCGCGCGCCACCGCCCCATATCCGGGCCTCCCCCGCGCGATGGTCGAGGCCCCGGCGGGTGAGCCGCTGGGCGAAGGAGGCGGAGAGCCGGCACCGCACGGAGGAGGAGGCGAAAGCGGCGGCCGCCGCCGACGGGGACGGGGACGTGGACAACAACGTCTACACCTCTGAGGACGAGGGCACATAGAACTACGGCCGCGACGGCTACCACGTCGTCCGCCATGGGGACAACTTGAAGCAGGGCGCCTACGTCATGCAGTCCAAGCTCGGTTGGGGCCACTTCTCCACCGCCTGGCTCGCCTGGGACACCGCCCACTCCGTACGTGCTCACCACCCCCTGGCCTCGCCGTGAATCACCCTGTTATAATCACCCCGCTGCCTCTAGGATTCGCGACGAGGATATGTAGGAAAAAAATATTGATCTGGATGCAGCTGTTTGTCTGCCCACCAACTATTCGCTCTTTTGTCCCAGAGCTCATATGTAGAACTGCTAAATCAATTTCTCATTATTACTATTTTATCCGTCAATCCTATCGCACTGCACGAGATATTTTGATGTTTTACGCCGCTTGCCTAGAGGCTCAGGCTGCTCGTGTCTAGCGTTTCTGAATCTTTTGGTTATCTGTGCAGAGGTATGTGGCCCTGGAGGTGCAGAAGAGCGCACAACACTACTCAGAGGCTGCCATGGATGAGATCAAGATCTTGAGGCAGATTGCTGACGGTGACCTTGAAGACTCCCGTTGTGTTGTTAAGCTTCTTGACCACTTCAAGCACACAAGCCCCAATGGGAGCCATGTCTGCATGGTGTTTGAGTTTCTTGGTGATAACTTGCTCACCCTAATAAAGTACACGGACTATCGTGGCATTCCACTTCCAATGTTAAGGAGATATGCCAGCATGTGCTCATTGGCCTTGACTACCTCCACCGCGGGCTTTCCATTATCCACACTCACATGAAGCCCGAAAACATATTCCTCGTGTCCACTATTGACCCCTCAAACGATCCCCGGAAGTCAGGTATGCCACTGGTGCCGCCTGCTGCAAGGGCCATCGAGCCACCTCCAAGGGCTCCTGCTCGACCATCAACGAGTAGTGGCGTCACCAGGAACCAACAGAAGAAGATCCGGGAGAAAGCCAAACATGTAGTTGCTTCAACTTCAGAAGGCAATGGGGCAGTGGCATTCGCCGACATAGACGAAGCAGATGATAAGGTAGATCTGAGTACAACAAATGAGGGCAGTCCTAGCTAGGATGGGGACAGGAAGAGAGGAGGAGGGCATAGGCGGGGCAACAAAGGGACTAGGAATAGGATGGCGATGGAAGCTGAACTAGGCTGCAAGCTGGTTGACTTCGGAAATGCATGTTGGACGTACAAGCAGTTCACAAGTGATATCCAAACAAGGCAATATAGATGTCCTGAGGTCCTTCTGGGATCCAAGTATTCTACATCTGTCAACCTGTGGTCCTTTGCATGCATATGCTTTGAACTTGACTCAGGAGATGTGCTCTTTGATCGCATAGTGGAGATAACTTTGACAGGGATGAGGTATTTTTGTTCATTTCCTGACTTTGGTTTCGACTAAGAACATACTTTCAACATTGTGGATCTGTACCCGGTTTATCACCTGGTAAATGATGTCCCCCATTTTAACTCAAGAAAGGTTCTCATCACAATCAACAACTGACTCTTTGATACCTACATTCCATTCAAGCAGGAGATAACTGCGAAGGGTGGGCCTCACTTCTAGCTCGATGATATTGTTTTTTAGAGTTTTATTTCTTGCATTAGCGTGACTCAGTGACATGTGTATGGTCATGGCCGACTTCATCGCCTTGAGACTCACCATGTTCAGGTGAACACGGTAGCCACCATTGAAAAGGATCTAAAAGAGGATAATAATAAGTGACAACACGGTTTTCGTGTTCAAATAGAAAAATGTGGACCTAGGAAATAGGTCTTCAGCTACACTTATATATTGGTTAGGGGTGAGCAATGTTTTTTTTCTCCCATTGAATAAAATTTGCAGATCTTAGTGTCACCTCATGATACTATTCATGCATTCTAACTCATCCATTTAACTTCATCATTTGTTCGATTCGTTTAATTACATCGTCACCCGTAGCAACACACGGACACATTTACTAGTGAGTACAACATAAATACCAACATGAATACAACGTGTACCTTTAGTGCCTCTCGGCTTCGCGGGGGGTTGACCTCCTCTCACGGGGGGCGCTCCTTGCAAAGTAGAGAGCAACACTCTCCGAAGAGGCGAGGCAGGAATGGAAGCACCCATCCCATCACCCGCCGACGAAGAAGCAGCCGCGGAGTGCTTTCGACCCTTTCCCACCATCTTTCAACACCTGTCATGACAAAGTGTAAATGAAATTAGTACAACATAAATACCAACAGGAGTGATAAAATGTATATAATTTAAGTGTATCATTGTCATAAATACCAAGATGACTAATAAAAATTGAATACCTAACATGAACTCCAAATTTATATATAGTATAATAGTTGAATACCTGACATGAACTAATAACAATATCCTCGTCTATATATGCTTCAGGGTCAATAAATGCATCATGATCATCACTATCATCAATAAATGCATCATCATCATCACTATCACGAATCACCTCCTGCTCGTGGAGAGGACGTTTTGAAGACTCCATCATTTCATAGAAGGCCTTTGCAGATTCCTCCATCTCATCGTCCGAATCACGAGCATCATCAAAGTCTTGCACCATGTCTTCAATCCCGGTACCATGCTCGTCGGTGCGACGACGAATCACCTCAGCTCTAGCACGTTGGTCAGACTCACCATGAAAAGTCCACACCGTATAATTAGCTGTAAAACCCCACTTCTGCAGGTGTTTACCCATCTCAAACTCTGTCTGCTTTTTCCAGTTGTCGCAGTTGGGACAGGGGCACCATGTTTTATGCTGGCCATTTGCAAATGCGGCTCTCACAAACCCCCTGGTTTTTGTTAACCATTCATGGGTCATGTCTTTCTGACTAGGGTAACCTGTGTACATCCAAGCACGATCACTCATGTTGCCTAGCTACCTATGGGGGCACAAGCAATAAATATATAATTCATCATCTGTATTCATACGCTAATCAAGTTTGTCAGTTTTATTACGTCCATGCAACCTACACGCTAATAGGTAAAGATAGGTCCTAATCCCACCCGAGTATGTGTAGACTGGGTTCGTTTTCCCATGCTCTTCTCCAGATGCGACGCAAAATTTCGGCAGCACCTCCCAGCTGTTCTCCTGATACACGTCTCGTCAATAAGAAGAGAGGATGTGTACGCGGAGAACAACAGGGAGGCACTGACGAAATTCCGCATCGGATCCAGAGCACAGCATACGGGAAAACGAACCCAATCTACACATACTCAGGTTGTCCATGGATAACGTTGGACAATTCGAAAGGATGGCGGTTACAAATATGCAAGGACATGCATATTTATAGATGTCGCCCTTTCGAACGGGAGACGCATACTGGTCACGCATACTCATGATTGAAGAAACCTATAGCTAGCAAGTTTCATCGGCACGAAGACCGAGACCGAGCAAATTAAGGGGGTAGGAGGAGAAGTCATTTGTGCTCACCAACAAACGCAAGGGCGGAGCTCGTCCAATGCACGTGGAGGTCGTCGAACAACTGCACATTGAAATTCACCCGATCAAGACAAATATGATGTTTTTATAATTAACATAATTGGAAAATATGTGACCTAACTCATAATTTACAAAATTATGACCCCGTCGGCTTAGTGGCGTCGATGGTCGGTGGTGTCGGGTGTCGGTGGTGTCGGCGGTCGGGGGTTAGTTGTGTCGGTGGTCAGGGGTTAGTGTTGTCGGGGGTCGAGGATCACTGGCGTCGGCGGTTGGGGTCTCTTTGGTCAACAAGAGGCCGAAGAGGTGTCGGGGGTCGGGGGTTGGGGGTCCATGGTGTCGGGGGTCGGGGGTAGGGGGTCTGGGGTCGAGGGTCAGGGGCGTCGGGGGTCGGGGGTCGAGGGTCAGTGGCGTCGGGAGTCGAGGGTCAGTGGCGTCGGGCGTCGGGGGTCGAGGGTCGAGGGTCAGTGGCTTCTAGAGTCGAGGGTCAATGGCGTCGGGCATCGGGGGTCTGGGGTTAGTGGAGTCGGGGGTCGGGAGTCGGGGGTCAGTGGTGTCGGGCGTCGGGGGTCGGGAGTCGGGTCTCAGTGGCGTCGGAGGTCGGGGGTCAAGGGTCGGGGGTTGGTGGCATCGGGCGTCGGGGGTCATGGGCCGGGGGTCGGGGTCCTTTTCTTTCTTCTTCTCCTCTCTCCTCTTCTTCTTCTTCTTCTTGATCATCATATTATTACTAGTAGGCGGAAGCGCGGCGGCACGCCGCGCCTGTTAAGATGCCTATGTGTACGTCTATGTTATTTTTTTTGTTACCAAGAAATAAGGGCGTCAACAGGCTTGAGAGCGAGCTGGTATTAGAATATTTCTGTTTACTTAGCCTTATGCTAAAATTTATGTTCAATATCAACTGACTGCATCAAAGTTCACATCTAAGCGGGTTATGTCCTCAAAATGGAACAAAGTCCACGTACAACAGGCTTATCATGTATATATAGAGCACAAATATCTCAATATTCTGTGTTACTGATCCATAACATAGATAAGTTTTTTAATACCAGATTATAAAAACATCCGTGCTACTGAGGATAACACGTACATGGAAAAACATGACAATATATGCACTTATCTTGTTGTGGACATTCAGACCTCCGTGCATTGAGTTAACATGAAAGGATATAGCAAAATAACCTTTTATTGGTACCAACATAACTTTATTATGAAAGGGCACCATGTCTACTAACCCAAATTTCATGTCTTTGTCCAGTCTTTGCTCACCTTCAGTTATGCCGGAATAAAAAATGTCAAGCAATGAAAGAAAAAGTCCAGAGCATCCAGTTTTTCATCCACTTTTCACTTTTTCTCTCAGCTAGCAAAACATCAAATATGTCGAGGATTTGTTTACGCCATTTCTGTATTTTTGTATGCTCTTGGTCTTCAACAGTGGACTATCAAATATGTCAACGATTTTTTTCTTCTCTATCTACTTTTTCTACCTAATAAACTAACTATCTAATTTCACATAAAAACGGAAAAAAACTAACTATCCAATTTAACAGAAAAATAGAAAATAAACTAACTATTTAAATTAACTATCTAATTTAAAAGAAAAAACAGGAAATAAAGACAAAAAGAAAAAAAACTTACCTGCAGTGGGAGGAGGGGAGGGCGAGCTCCGGCCCTGGGCGGCGGGGAGGAGGGGCATGGGGAGGAGGTGCGCGGGGAGGAGGGGAGGGCGATCTTCGGCCATGGGTGGCGGTGGTGGGCCGGAGCGGTTCCAGTGGTTGTGGTGGCGGCGCTTGGGTGGGTAGAGCGCGAGGAGGAGGGCCGCAGGGAGGAGGGACGCGGGGAGGAGGGGAGCGGGGAGCTCCGGTTGTGGGCGGCGGCGGTGGGCCGGAGCAGCTCAGGTGGTGGTGGCGGCGGCGCTGGAGTGGGCAGGGGCGCGCGCGAGAGAGGCAGGAGATCGAGGGGAGCGGGGGTGGAGTGTGCCGTTAGGGGAGCGGGGGTGGGGGCTGGGTGCCGTTAGGGGGAGCGCCCCTTTGCCCTGTGCAGAAGCTGGGAGGCAGACGGCAAAGGGGTGGGTGGGGTGGGGCGGGCTTCGGCCATTAGAGTGGCGCCCCTTTGCCGTGTGCGTGCTCTTTGTCGTCCGCCTCTTGGGCCTTTGCCATGCGTCAGCAGACGGCAAAGAGGTGGCCGACGGCAAATAAAACCTTTGCCATCAGCAACCTCTTTGTCGTCTACTTTGTACCAGCTGACGGCAAAGAGGATCTTTGCCATGCGTCAGCAGACGGCAAAGGCATGGCAGACGGCAAATTTCTCAATTCCAGTAGTGAAAGTAGAAGGGGCAAAACAAGCCAAATTAGTGAGTGAACACAAGGTGTTTGATCTGTGGTTAGGCTATCAGATGAATTCTAATGGCTATGAAACTTAACGGGGTCAAATAATATATGAAAATAGGCTTGCACACCAAATTTGGGATTTGCTGGAGGAGTTTTCCAATGTAGACTTGAAAAACCCTAGAAATGGGCAGAAATGGGTTTCTGCTTAGAACCCTATTTAAATGAATTCCCACAAATCCAATATTTGGTGTAGGGGAATTATTTGAGCATTAAGGCATGCACAAAAAGTTTGAGGATAATTGGAGAAACTTTATAATGTAAAGTTTACCAAAGTCAGAAATCAACAGAGAGGGCTTTGAGGGTTTTAGGACAAGTTCCTCTATTCTCCTTGGTGTACCACTTGGTGTGGATGCCTCATTGGAGTACTGGAACATGTCCACCAAATTTGAGCACAATTGGAGACACTTCACAATGTAGAGTTGCTCAAATTTGATTCTGGACAGATAGGGTTTTAGAGTGATTAGGGGAGTCAAATCAACTTGGATTGAAATGAAACTTGGCAAGATCATCAAGAATATCATAAATGACATGCTAGAATTTTACTGGAATTTATTGAGAATATTTCTTATAGAAATATTCCAAAAGCTTGAAATAGGCATGAATGGTTTTGGAGGGGTTTGCCCAATATTTTGAACATGACCATGTGTTTAAACTCAGAAATATGGAATAAATATATCCACTGAGTTTCCCTAAATTTTCTGAAATATTTTGAAGGCAATAAAAACAACTTTCCTTCATAGGAGACCATTTCTGGCCTCACAGAAGGGCTTTTAAATAAAATCATAAAATAACTTTTAAAATAATAATATGGTGGTTTTTGAAAGTCATTTTGATAATGGTTTTCAATAAAACAATTGGTGCAAAAGAAACTCCCTAATTTGAGGACTTGTAGTACAAACCTCATCTCAGGGGTTTGAAAGTTTAATTCAAAGAAAAGTTTTTTGGTGAAAATAGTATTTGGTAAAAATAGATATTTGTCCTAAACACATGGTATGATCATTAGGCAGGAGATCATGGAGTGAGGAGGTGATTAGGGGATGGCAATAATTAATGGGGATCAATCACATGCAATTAAAACAAACAGGCAGACAATAGTCACTCCAAGCATCACAAGCATTCCCAAAAATTTTAGTTGGTCCTAAATTTTGAAATAAGTTAATTAGTTAGGGAAGCCAAAAACAGGGTGTGACATACGATTGGCATATACCGAAGAACACTAACTGCAATTTTGGTCTGCCTGTTCTGACCCATACCTTTGTCTACGACAAGATACCTGCAAGACTCCCAATTGGGACAATAGTCCAAGTGTGCATACTCCTTCCTAAATAAGACACATCCTTTCTCACATGCATCTATCTTCTCGTAGGGCATCTTAAGTACACGAAGTATTTTGTCCGACTGGTACAGGTTTGCAGGCATGACATGGCCTTTTGGTAGGAAGCATCCAAATAGTGTCATCATCGCGTCGTAGCATTCTCTTCCCAAGTTGAACTGAGCCTTCAGAGCCATTACTTGTGCAATTGCATCCAACTAAAAGAGCTCAGTGTGCCCACGGAGAGGACATTTTCAAGACTCGAACATTTCATAAAAGGCCTTTGCAGATTCCTCCATCTCATCTTCCGAATCCCGAGCATCATCAAAGTCTTGCACCATGTCTTCGATCCCGGTACCATGCTCGTCGGTGCGACGACGGACCACCTCAGCTCTTGTGCGTTGTATAGACTCACCATGAAATGTCCACACCGTATAATTAGGCTTAAAACCCCTCCTCTGCAGGTGTTGAATCATTACAGCCTCTGTCGTCTTTTTATAGTTCTCGCATCCAGGACAGGGGCAATACTTTCTTTCCTGGCCATTTGCGAATGCGGCTTTCACAAATTCCTTTGTTTTTACAAACCATTCTTTCGTTATCTCTTTCTGACTAGGGTGACCGGTATACATCCACGCACGGTCACTCATCTTCCCTAGCTACTAAAGACATAAGAAATATATTTATATATAATTTAGCATTTATATTCATCGGTTAATCAGGTTTGCCATTTTTATTACGTCCAGGCAAACTACACGCTAATAGGTAAAGATAGGTCCTAATCCCACCCGAGTATGTGTAGATTGGTTTTCCCATGCTCTGCTCCGGATCCACCGCAAAATTTCGGCAGCATCTCCCCGCTGTTCTCCTAATACACGTCTCCGCAATAAACAGAGAGGATGTGCATCCGGAGAACAACAGGGAGGCACTGACGAAATTCCGCATCGGATCCAGAGCACAACATACGGGAAAAAGAACCCAATCTACACATACTCGGGCTATCCATGGATAATGTTGGACAATTCGAAAGGATGGCGGTTATAAGTATGCAAAGACATGCATATTTATAGATGTCGCCCTTTCGAACGGGAGAAGCATACTGGTCACGCATACAGATAAATTAATTTAATTACCTAAATCTAGAAAGTTTCATCCGGAAATCGAGCCACAGTAAATGAAGGGGCGAGGAGGAGATGAAATTTGTACTGACCCACGAATGCAGGGGCGGAGCTCGTACAACGCATGGGGAGGTCTTCGCACAGCAGACCTCACAGCGACGAGACAACTATCACATGTAAATCCACCCGATCAACACAAATATTCTAATTATGTCTAATTATGTCATGTTTTAGGAAAACAAGCTAAGAATATAATATTCATGAGCTAACCAAGGTTTTTAGCTTATTATGTCATTTTGGAGGATAATTAGCTAAACAAGCTAAAAAACAAGATTGAGGAGAGAATAAGGAGAAGAAGGAGAAGAAGGAGGGCTCCTTCTCCTCCTCCTCCTTCTCCTTCTCCTTCTCCTTCTCTTCTTCTTCTTTTCATTTTTCCTCTTTCTTCTCCTCTTCTCCTCCTCTTCTTCTTATTCTTCTTCTTCTTCTTCTCCTCCTCCTCCTCCTCTTCTCCTGTTCTTCTTCATCTTCCTCTTATTTCTATTTCTATTTTTCTTTATCCTCTTCTTCTACTTCTTTTTCTTTTTTCTCTTCTTCTCCTTCTTATTTTTTTCTTATTCTCTTCTTCTCTTCTTCTTCTCTTCTTCTTTACTTCTTCTCCTTCTTATTTTTTTCTTCTCTTCTTCTTCTTCTTTTTCTTCTTCTTCTCCTTCTTATTTTTTTTCTTCTCCTCTTCTTCTTCTTCTTCTTCTTCTTCTTCTTCTTCTTCTTCCTTCTTTTCATTTTTCCTCTTTCTTCTCCTCTTCTCCTCCTCTTCTTCTTCTCATCCTCCTCCTCCTCCTCTTCTCCTCTTCTCCTCCTCCACCTAACTAACCAAGCTAACTAATTAACTAACTAATTTAACAAGCTAACTAACTAGCCTAACTAACCTAATAAACTAAAAAACTGACCTAACTAATCTAACATAAATAAAAATAAGGAAAAACAAAATAAAAATGGGCGGACTCACCGGCGGGGGCGGCTGGGCCATCGGGACGGCGAGGAGGACGGGCGCGACGGGGCAGTGAGGCATCAACGGTGGCAGTGCGGCGGCGGGGGGTCATGGTGGCAGCGGGGGGCAGTGGTGGCGGCGGTGGGGTGCAGTGCGGCGGGGGGGGGGGGCAGTGGTGGCGGTGGTGGGGGGCAGTGGTGGCGGCGGTGCGGGGCAGTGCGGCGTGGGGGGCAGTGGTGGCGGCGGTGGGGGGCAGTGGTGGTGGCGGCGGGGGGCAGTGCGGCGGCGGGGGGCAGTGGTGGCGGCGGGGGGTAGTGGTGGCGGCGGTGGGGTGCAGTGCGGTGGCGGGGGGGGGGGGGCAGCGGTGGGGGGAAGTGGTGGCCGCGGTGGGGGCAGTGCGGCGCGGGGGGTAGTAGTGGCGGCGGTGGGGGGCAGTGGTGGTGGCGGTGGGGGCCAGTGCGACTGCGGGGGAAGTGGTGGCGGCGGTGGGCGTCGGGGTGAGTGAGTGAGAGAGAGAGAGAGAGAGAGAGAGAGAGAGAGGCCAGGGTGGGGGCGGGACGGCCATTAGTAGACGTTAGGGCTTTGGCATGTGCTGGCGGACGGCAAAGAGTCTAGACTCTTATTCGTCTGCCTCTGGCCTCTTTGCCGTCCGCTAGAAGACGGGAAAAAACTCCAGTTTGACCTAATGTTCCCGCGGTCAGGTGCCCCCCCTACAGCTTTGCCGTTTGCTGTGCGGCCCTTTGCCGTTTGTGGCTGACAGCAAAGAAGTGGCTCATGGCACATACCTTCTATGCCATCAGCCAATTCTTTGTAGTCAGCTTTGTTTCAGCTGACGGCAAAGACACTCTTTCCCCTCACCCAGCGGATGGCAAAGATTTGGCACACGGCAAAATACTGAATTCTAGTAGTGTATGAGGGAAATTCCATTATGGGTGAAAATGCAGTAGATGTTCCCCGATGGGTATGCTGCGAATCTAAAGAGGGGAGCGAGCCTTGAGAAATTGAAAATATTTGATCTCAAGAGTCATGTTTGGCACATATGGATTGAGCGGGTAATGCCGGTGATGTTGTGTGGCTTTATCCCTAAGGATGAATGGCTAGTACTGGCAGAGCTAAGCTATTTCTTCCGTTCTCTTTGTGCAAAAGAACTATTGCCTGGCGTGCTAAATGAAATGGAAGAGTTGGCGGCGGAGTTGATCTGCAAATTAGAAAAGATCTTTCCACCGGGCTTCTTTAATCCAATGCAGCATTTGATTTTGCATCTCCCGGCCGAGGCAAGATTGGGGGGGGGGGCGTTCAAAATCGATGGTGCTACTCAACTAAGAGGATGCAGAAGACGCTTCGAGCTCAGTGTAAAAATAAGCGTAGAATTGAAGCATCGATGGACGAGGCATTCATTACTAAGGAGGTGGCAAACTTCGTGACAACACACTACAAAGTCAAAATTCGTCATTTGCATAACCCGAAGCCTCGGTATAATGATGGTGATCCAAAAAAAGGTCGATCCAACCTCAGCCTATTCAAAGGGAAGCTCCCACCATCCGGTGCTTCGAAATGGAAATCATTGGATGTTGAAGAATGGCGGACCATTTCACCGTATATCTTCACCAACCTTACAGAAGTGTGGCCGTACATCGAGTAAGTTCTCGGATGGAGCGGTCATCGATTCCGTCGAAGAGTATGAGCTTCTCGCAAAGCATGGAGGCGACTATCCCGGTTTCATCTCTTGGTTCAAACAAAGGGTAATTAATTACCATTAATGGCCCATTTTATTTCTTGGTCTAATTTGCGGCTAATGCATGCATTCTTTCATATTAAACTTGTAGGCTGATGCAGAGATTATGGACGCCGAGTTGAGACAAGTCGTTAATGGTTTTGACTATAAGGTCCGTTCATTTGACAAATACAACATCAACGGGTATCACTTTCGTACCTTTGGCAAAGAGCTATCTATGACCGACCTAAAGACTACAAATTGTTCTATCTCTGCTATCGGCGAAGGAGGCACCGAGTATTATGGAAGAGTTGAAGCAATTTATGAACTTCTATTCTATGGTGAAAACCCACCGACCGTCGTAGTCTTCAAATGTTATTGGTTTGAGACGAGGGAGACTAGAAGGACTTATGAACATATAGGACTAGTTCAAATCAACCAAAACACCCACTTAGAGGGTCCCGATGTCTATATTACGGCTCAACAAGCGACACAAGTTTTCTATCTACCGTGGGCCTGACAAACTGATCCAAATCTCAAAGGTTGGGATGTCGTTTATGAAGTGCCAACACATTTTAGACCACCTACCCTCAATGAAGAGGATTATGAACCTCACATTAACCCAGACATATATGAAGGAGAATTCTTCCAAGAAACACGTATGTCCAAGAAATGTTTCAAGAACCACTCTACTTCAGTCTAGATAATTGAAGTAGAGAGCGACAGTGAATCCGTCTTAACCCGTGAGCCCGAACAGGAAGAGCCGGAAGAAGAAGAGGTTACTACTACGGATGACCTGTCACTTCTTGACCGATTACATAATGGTGTCATTCCACATGTTCTTCCTAACAGTGATGATGATGATTCATTTATTGATGATAGTGATGATCATGATGCATTTATTCACCCCGAAGCATATATAGACGAGCACGATTGTTATTAGTTCATGTTAGGTATTCAACTATTACTATATGTAAATTTTGAGTTCATGTTACGTATTCAATTTTTATATGTCATGTCGGTATTTATGACGATGATACACTTAAATTATATACATTATATTACTCATGTTGGTATTTATGTTTTACTAATTTCATTTACTCTTTGTCATGACACGTGTTGAAAGATGGTGGGAAGGGTCGAAAGCACTCCGCGGCTCCTTCTTCGTCGGCTGGTGGTGCGATGGGTACTTCCATTCCTACCTCGCCTCTTCGGAGAGCGTTGCTCTCTACTCTGCATGGAGTGGCCGCTTCTTCGACTCTTGCGGCCCCCATGAGAGGAGGTCCACCCTCCCGCGAAGCCGAGAGGTACTAAAGGTATTACTCATGTTGGTATTTATGTTGTACTCATGTTGGTATTTATGTTGTAGGCATGTTGGTATTTATATACATTTTATTACTCATGTTGGTATTTATGTTGTACTAAAGGTACACGTGGCCGCGGGAGAGGTAGGGTGGTGGCTGCCACGCCTTCCTCGCCGCTACAGCTGATTCACCTGAGCACATGACTTCTAGGCTGGACTTGTCTGAGGTGGATGCTACATTGTCTCCGGTTCACGAGCCTCAGGTCGACGAGCCTCAGGTCGACGAGCCTTCGAACCACGAGACTCGTGTCCCAGAGGCTTCGTTCCAGGCGATACTGGAGCAAAGCAGGGATGAGGGTACGTCCCAAGAGACCCAGTGGGATACCTGGGCTGAGCCAAGTGGCCATGCTGATAGCAACGAGTAGCTGGGTGAGGGGGCTACCGTCTACCAGCGTGGTAGTTTGGGGCTCCCGCTCATGCCGACGACCAGCGATCAGAGGTGGTCGATTAAGCCAAATGGGGACAAGTAAGTTAATTTACTCTTATTGAACCTTTTGCCTTCATGTTTTCTCAAATATCTAATGTTTTGGCTTTAATTAGTCATACTGCAGGGGTTGGATTGTTGCCAAGGGTGTCTGCAAGCCCAACAACGTCCTTGGTGTGCTTTGTCGTAAAAACTTCCCGGGGTTTGTTACGTTGCCCGGTCGGGAGCGAGGGGTAGGAATGACCTCAGAGCACTACTTGGGTGCCCCGGCCCCGCCGGAGGTGGAGATCGATGGTCTTTTGTACCACACGAGGGCCGACATGGTGATCCGACAGTTCTGGGTAATTTCTCCTTTACACAATTATAAATCAATCGTAGCTAGTTATTGTAATAACCGGTGTTGTCTCGTTTGCAGACCTACTACAGGTGTGAGGAGGGATACGAGGAGGACACGACAAAGGTTATCGAAAACGAATGTTGCCGCCTACTTCAAAACTTTCAGCACGAGGCTCGGGTGCAGGTTGTTTGAGACTACTATGCCTCGTGGCGTATTAGGAAGGACAAGGCGAAGTGCCGCGATTCTAAGATGGAGAAGGAGCATTACAAGAAGGTAATTACATATTATTAAGGCTTTGTAGTTAGTTTCCTTGATTTGGTTCTTACGCGCTCAAATTTCTCTTTATTAACTTAGGTGCCCCCGAGATGGTGTGTGGATAAGATGGATTGTTCGGAGGCCTTGGTGGATCAGTGGTGCTCCGAAACGTGGGAGGCCTGCCACAACAACGCCAAGGAGAGGCGTGGCAAAATGGTTGGTGTGCCACACCATCAAGGGAGCGTCAACTTAATCCAATTTGGCGAGAACTGGGTATGTGGTTTACTTCATGCCTCATGCAATTCATTCTTAATGCTATCTTGAGCCCTTTACTAATACAATTTTCCTCTCTCACTCTTTTAGGCGCGTCACAATAAGACGGAGGTGCCACACATGTACGACCTGTATGCGATGGCCCATACTGCCTCGTACAAGAAGGTCAAGGCATTCTCTCAGTCTGACCTCGAGCATCCAGAAAACTTCCCCAACATCTCCTCCCACCACAAACTCGTGAAGTACAGAGATCACGAGAAGGCGAGGAAAGGGGAGGACTTTAACCCGAGCGAGGGGCCTATTGATCCAGAGCTGGTGATGATAGCTGGCAACGGGAGGCACTGGAGACGGCCTTATACGGTGTCCTAGCACTCTCGGACAGATAAAGGCACGCCAAACGATCTCCTGTCCCGAGATAACACCTCGTCCACGGTGAGTCGAGCTCGCCATCGAGGTTAGTTTAATGGACTCAACTATCTTTCCGCATTCTGTTGTGCGTTGGAACCAATATGATTACAATGCTAACAATGGGTTGTGTTGCAGGCTGCTATTCTGAAAGAGAGAGAGGCAATGCAGGCCGTTTTGGTGGAGAAGGATAAGGAGATGAAGGAGTTGGAGGAGAGGGCGACTGCATTGGTGGAGGCGGAGAGGGCACGGAATGATGCGTCTAACAGGGCCATATACGAGCTCTTCGTGGTAATTTTCTTCTTCATATTATTTCAAATCTTGCATTTTAATTTCCGTTTCATTAATAACTAAATTTTTTGACTTGTCGAAACCAAATGTACAGTCTATGTGCGAGAAGACTGGCCAAGTCCCTCCCGCGATGCCAGTCATTAACATGGCGGGGACAGTGAGCTTAATTTCAATGTAGTGATCCTAAGAGTGTCATCATGCTAAAAACACATTGCAAATGATGTTTAGTCCAGAATATCTCCGGAAACGCATCGCACGGCCCTTCTACAGTGGAGCCTTCTCCAGGGTAGCCTTCTCCAGGTGAAACAAGCCAGAGCCACCGTGCTTCACCGCCGTGATGACGATAATGGTATGTTATCCTCCAAAATAACATAATTAGCTCCACAAAGGCATAATTAGATAATTTAGCTCGAAGAAGAGGACAAGAGGAGAAGAAAGAGGATAAATGAAAAGAAGGAAGAAGAAGAAGAGAAGAAGAATAGAAGAAGAAGGAGAAGGAGAAGAAGGAGAAGGATCTAGCCCTCCTTCTTCTTCTCTCCTCCTTCTTTTCCTTCTTCTTCTCCTTCTTCCTTTCTTCTTATTCTCCTCTTCCTTCTCCTCCTCCTCCTCCTTCTTCTTCTTTTTCTTCGTCTTCTTCTTCTCTTCTTGCTTCTTCTCTTTCTTCTTCTATGTAGTTTATTTTCGCCAACATAGACATACTTAGCTAATTATCCTCCAAAATGACATAATTAGCTTAGTTAGGTAAAATCATCATAAGAACCTGGGTTAGCTCATTAAAATGACTAATTTAGCTCCAAAATGACATAATAAGCTCATAATGGCATATTTAATAAAAAATGACCTATACTTACCTAATTATCCTCCAAAATGACATAATTAGCTCCAAAAAGGCATAATTAGCTAATTTAGCTCGAGGAAGAGGACAAGAGGAGAAGAAAGAGGAAAATGAAAAGAAGGAAGAAGAAAAAGAAGAGAAGAAGAAGAGAAGAAGAAGGATAAGGAGCTAGCCCTCCTTCTTCTTCTCTCCTCCTTCTTTTCCTTCTTCTTCTCCTTCTTCTTTTCTTCTTCTTCTCCTCTTCCTTCTCCTTCTCCTTCTCCTCCTCCTCCTGCTCCTCCTTTTTCTTCTACTTCTCTTCTTGCTTCTTCTCTTTCTTATTCTACATAGCTTATTTTCCCCACCATAGACATACTTAGCTAATTATCCTCCAAAATGAAATAATTAGCTTAGTTAGGTCAAAACATCATAAGAACATTGGTTAGCTCATTAAAATGACTAATTTAGCTCCAAAATGACATAATAAGCTCATAATGGTCTATTTAATAAAAAATGACCTATACTTACCTAATTATCCTCCAAAATGACATAATTAGCTCCAAAAAGGCATAATTAGCTAATTTAGCTCGAAGAAGAGGACAAGAGGAGAAGAAAGAGGAAAAATGAAAAGAAGGAAGAAGAAGAAGAAGAGAAGAAGAAGAGAAGAAGAAAGAGAAGGAGAAGAAGGAGAAGGAGCTAGTCCTCCTTCTTCTTCTCTCCTCCTTCTTTTCCTTCTTTTTCTCCTACTTCTTTTCTTCTTCTTCTCCTCTTACTTCTCCTTCTCGTTCTCCTTATCCTTCTTCTCCTCCTCCTCCTCCTCCTTCTTCTTCTTTTTCTTTTCCTTCTTCTTCTATTCTTGCTTCTTCTCTTTCTTCTTCTACATAGCTTATTTTCCCCAACATAGACATACTTAGCTAATTATTCTCCAAAATGACATAATTAGCTTAGTTAGGTAAAAACATCATAAGAACTTTGGTTATCTCATTAAAATGACTAATTTAGCTACAAAATGATATAATAAGCTCATAATGGCCTATTTAATAAAAAATGACCTATACTTACCTAATTATCCTCCAAAATGACATAATTAGCTCCAAAATGACATATTTAACCCAAGTTAGCTCCATAGTGGTCTCCTTCTCCTTCTCCTCCTGCTCCTTCTCCACCTCCCAAATGACGTAATTAGCCAATTTAGATCCAAAATGCCTTAATAATCATAGTTGTCTCCAAAATGACATATTTTACCCAAGTTAGCTCTAGAATGGCCTATACTTAGGTTGTCTTCCACCTAAATGACATAATTAGCTCCAAAAAGGCATAATTAGCTCCAAAAAGGCATAATTAGCTAATTTAGCTCGAGGAATAGGACAAGAGGAGAAGAAAGAGGAAAAATGAAAAGAAGGAAGAAGAAGAAGAAGAGAAGAAGAAGGAGAAGGAGAAGAAGGAGAAGGAGCCCTCCTTCTTCTTCTCCTTCTTCTTTTCTTCTTATTCTCCTCTTCCTTCTCCTTCTCCTTATCCCCCTCCTCCTCCTTCTTCTTTTTCTTCGCCTTCTTCTTCTCTTCTTGCTTCTTCTCTTTCTTCTTCTACGTATCTTATTTTCCCCAACATAGACATACTTAGCTAATTAAACTCCAAAATAACATAATTAGCTTAGTTAGGTAAAAACATCATAAGAACATTGGTTAGCTCATTAAAATGACAAATTTAGCTCCAAAATGACATAATAAGCTGATAATGACCTATTTAATAAAAAAATGACCTATACTTACCTAATTATCCTCCAAAATAACATAGTTAGCTCCAAAAGTGCATAATTAGCTAATTTAGCTCGAAGAAGAGGACAAGACGAGAAGAAAGAGGAAAAATGAAAAGAAGGAAGAAGAAGAAGAAGAGAAGGAGAAGAGAAGAAGGATAAGGAGAAGAAGGAGAAGGAGCTAGTCCTCCTTCTTCTTCTCTCCTCCTTCTTTTCCTTCTTTTTATCCTACCGCTTTTCTTCTTCTTCTCCTCTTACTTCTCCTTATCGTTCTCCTTATCCTTCTCCTCTTCCTCCTCCTTCGTCTTCTTTTTCTTCTCCTTCTTCTATTCTTGCTTCTTCTCATTCTTCTTCTACATAGCTTATTTTCCCCAACATAGACATCCTTAGCTAATTATCCTCCAAAATGACATAATTGGCTTAGTTAGGTAAAAACATCATAAGAACTTTGGTTATCTCATTAAAATGACTAATTTAGCTCCAAAATGACATAATAAGCTCATAATGGCCTATTTAGTAAAAAATGACGTATACTTACCTAATTATCCTCCAAAATGACATAATTAGCTCCAAAATGACATATTTAACCCAAGTTAGCTCCATAGTGGTCTCCTTCTCCTTCTTCTCCTGCTCCTCCTCCACCTCCCAAATGACGTAATTAGCCAATTTCGATCCAAAATGCCTTAATAATCATAGTTGTCTCCAAAATGACATATTTTACCCAAGTTAGCTCTAGAATGGCTTGTACTTAGCTTGGCTTCCACCTAAATGACATAATTAACTCCAAAAATGCATAATTAGCTCCAGAAAGGCATAATTAGCTAATTTAGCTCGAGGAATAGGACAAGAGGAGAAGCAAGAGGAAAAATGAAAAGAAGGAAGAAGAAGAAGAAGAGAAGAAGAAGAGAAGAAGAAGGAGAAGGAGAAGAAGGAGAAGGAGCCCTCCTTCTTATTCTCTCCTACTTCTTTTCCTTCTTTTTCTCCGTCTTCTTTTCTTCTTATTCTCCTCTTCCTTCTCCTTCTCCTTTTCCCCCTCCTCCTCATTCTTCTTTTTCTTCGCCTTCTTCTTCTCTTCTTGCTTCTTCTCTTTCTTCTTCTACGTATCTTATTTCCCCCAACAAAGACATACTTAGCAAATTAAACTCCAAAATGACATAATTAGCTTAGTTAGGTAAAAACATCGTAAGAACCTTGGTTAGCTCATTAAAATGACGAATTTAGCTCCAAAATGACATAATAAGCTGATAATGACCTATTTAATAAAAAATGACCTATACTTACCTAATTATCCTCCAAAATCACATAATTAGCTCCATAAAGGCATAATTAGCTAATTTAGCTCGAAGAAGAGGACAAGACGAGAAGAAAGAGGAAAAATGAAAAGAAGGAAGAAGAAGAAGAAGAGAAGGATAAGAGAAGATGGAGAAGGAGAAGAAGGAGAAGGAGCCCTCCTTCTTCTTCTCTCCTCCTTCTTTTCCTTCTTCTCCTTCTTCTTTTTTTCTTCTTCTCCTCTTCCTTCTCCTTCTCCTCCTCCTCATTCTTCTTTTTTTTTCTCTTCTTCTTCTCTTTCTTCTTCTACGTAGCTTATTTTCCTCAACATAGACATACTTAGCTAATTATCCTCCAAAATTACATAATTATCTTAGTTAGGTAAAAACATCATAAGAACTTTGGTTATCTCATTAAAATGACTAATTTAGCTCCAAAATGATATAATAAGCTCATAATGGCCTATTTAATAAAAAATGACCTATACTTACCTAATTATCCTCCAAAATGACATAATTAGCTCCAAAATGACATATTTAACCCAAGTTAGCTCCATAGTGGTCTCCTTCTCCTTCTCCTCCTGCTCCTTCTCCACCTCCCAAATGACGTAATTAGCCAATTTAGATCCAAAATGCCTTAATAATCATAGTTGTCTCCAAAATGACATATTTTACCCAAGTTAGCTCTAGAATGGCCTATACTTAGGTTGTCTTCCACCTAAATGACATAATTAGCTCCAAAAAGGCATAATTAGCTCCAAAAAGGCATAATTAGCTAATTTAGCTCGAGGAATAGGACAAGAGGAGAAGAAAGAGGAAAAATGAAAAGAAGGAAGAAGAAGAAGAAGAGAAGAAGAAGGAGAAGGAGAAGAAGGAGAAGGAGCCCTCCTTCTTCTTCTCCTTCTTCTTTTCTTCTTATTCTCCTCTTCCTTCTCCTTCTCCTTATCCCCCTCCTCCTCCTTCTTCTTTTTCTTCGCCTTCTTCTTCTCTTCTTGCTTCTTCTCTTTCTTCTTCTACGTATCTTATTTTCCCCAACATAGACATACTTAGCTAATTAAACTCCAAAATAACATAATTAGCTTAGTTAGGTAAAAACATCATAAGAACATTGGTTAGCTCATTAAAATGACAAATTTAGCTCCAAAATGACATAATAAGCTGATAATGACCTATTTAATAAAAAAATGACCTATACTTACCTAATTATCCTCCAAAATAACATAGTTAGCTCCAAAAGTGCATAATTAGCTAATTTAGCTCGAAGAAGAGGACAAGACGAGAAGAAAGAGGAAAAATGAAAAGAAGGAAGAAGAAGAAGAAGAGAAGGAGAAGAGAAGAAGGATAAGGAGAAGAAGGAGAAGGAGCTAGTCCTCCTTCTTCTTCTCTCCTCCTTCTTTTCCTTCTTTTTATCCTACCGCTTTTCTTCTTCTTCTCCTCTTACTTCTCCTTATCGTTCTCCTTATCCTTCTCCTCTTCCTCCTCCTTCGTCTTCTTTTTCTTCTCCTTCTTCTATTCTTGCTTCTTCTCATTCTTCTTCTACATAGCTTATTTTCCCCAACATAGACATCCTTAGCTAATTATCCTCCAAAATGACATAATTGGCTTAGTTAGGTAAAAACATCATAAGAACTTTGGTTATCTCATTAAAATGACTAATTTAGCTCCAAAATGACATAATAAGCTCATAATGGCCTATTTAATAAAAAATGACGTATACTTACCTAATTATCCTCCAAAATGACATAATTAGCTCCAAAATGACATATTTAACCCAAGTTAGGTCCATAGTGGTCTCCTTCTCCTTCTTCTCCTGCTCCTCCTCCACCTCCCAAATGACGTAATTAGCCAATTTCGATCCAAAATGCCTTAATAATCATAGTTGTCTCCAAAATGACATATTTTACCCAAGTTAGCTCTAGAATGGCCTGTACTTAGCTTGGCTTCCACCTAAATGACATAATTAACTCCAAAAATGCATAATTAGCTCCAGAAAGGCATAATTAGCTAATTTAGCTCGAGGAATAGGACAAGAGGAGAAGCAAGAGGAAAAATGAAAAGAAGGAAGAAGAAGAAGAAGAGAAGAAGAAGAGAAGAAGAAGGAGAAGGAGAAGAAGGAGAAGGAGCCCTCCTTCTTATTCTCTCCTACTTCTTTTCCTTCTTTTTCTCCGTCTTCTTTTCTTCTTATTCTCCTCTTCCTTCTCCTTCTCCTTTTCCCCCTCCTCCTCATTCTTCTTTTTCTTCGCCTTCTTCTTCTCTTCTTGCTTCTTCTCTTTCTTCTTCTACGTATCTTATTTCCCCCAACAAAGACATACTTAGCAAATTAAACTCCAAAATGACATAATTAGCTTAGTTAGGTAAAAACATCGTAAGAACCTTGGTTAGCTCATTAAAATGACGAATTTAGCTCCAAAATGACATAATAAGCTGATAATGACCTATTTAATAAAAAATGACCTATACTTACCTAATTATCCTCCAAAATCACATAATTAGCTCCATAAAGGCATAATTAGCTAATTTAGCTCGAAGAAGAGGACAAGACGAGAAGAAAGAGGAAAAATGAAAAGAAGGAAGAAGAAGAAGAAGAGAAGGATAAGAGAAGATGGAGAAGGAGAAGAAGGAGAAGGAGCCCTCCTTCTTCTTCTCTCCTCCTTCTTTTCCTTCTTCTCCTTCTTCTTTTTTTCTTCTTCTCCTCTTCCTTCTCCTTCTCCTCCTCCTCATTCTTCTTTTTTTTTTCTCTTCTTCTTCTCTTTCTTCTTCTACGTAGCTTATTTTCCTCAACATAGACATACTTAGCTAATTATCCTCCAAAATTACATAATTATCTTAGTTAGGTAAAAACATCATAAGAACCTTGGTTAGCTCATTAAAATGACTAATTTAGCTCCAAAATGACATAATAAGCTCATAATGGCCTGTTTAATAAAAAATGACCTATACTTACCTAATTATCCTCCAGAATGACATATTACCTCCAAAATGACATATTTAACCCAAGTTAGCTCCATAATGGTCTCCTTCTCCTTCTCCTCCTCCTCCTCCACCTCCCAAATGACATAATTAGCCAATTTAGATCCAAAATGCCTTAATAATCATAGTTGTCTCCAAAATGACATATTTTACCCAAGTTAGCTCTAGAATGGCCTATAGTTAGCTTGGCTTCCACCTAAATGACATAATTAGCTCCAAACAGGCATAATTAGCTCCAAAAAGGCATAATTAGCTAATTTAGCTCGAAGAATAGGACAAGAGGAGAAGAAAGAGGAAAAATGAAAAGACGGAAGAAGAAGAAGAAGAGAAGACGAAGAGAAGAAGAAGGAGAAGGAGAAGAAGGAGAAGGAGCCCTCCTTCTTCTTCTCTCCTACTTCTTTTCCTTCTTTTTCTCCTTCTTCTTTTCTTCTTCTTCTCCTCTTCCTTCTCCTTCCCCTTCCCCTTCTCCTCCTCCTTATTTTTCTTCCCCTTCTTCTTGTCTTCTTGCTTCTTCTATTTCTTCTTCTATGTAGCTTATTTTCCCCAATATAGACATACTTAGCTAATTATCCTCCAAAATGACATAATTAGCTTAGTTAGGTGAAAACATGATAAGAACCTTGGTTAGTTCATTAAAATGACTAATTTAGCTCCAAAATGACATAATAAGCTCATAATGGCATATTTAATAAAAATGACCTATACTTACCTAATTATCCTCCAAAATGACATAATTAGCTCAAAAAAAGGCATAATTAGCTAATTTAGCTCGAAGAAGAGGACAAGAGGAGAATAAATATGAAAAATGAAAAGAAGGAAGAAGAAGAAGAACAGAAGGATAAGAGAAGAAGGAGAAGGAGAAGAAGGAGAAGGAGCCCTCCTTCTTCTTCTCTCCTCCTTCTTTTCCTTGTTCTTCTCCTTCTTATTTTCTTCTTCTTCTCCTCTTCCTTCTCCTTCTCCTCCTCCTCCTTCTTCTTTTTTTCTCCTCTTCGTCTCTTTCTTCTTCTAGGTAGCTTATTTTCCCCAACATAGACATACTTAGCTAATTATCCTCCAAAATGACATAATTATCTTAGTTAGGTAAAAACATCATAAGAACCTTGGTTAGCTCATTAAAATGACTAATTTAGCTCCAAAATGACATAATAAGCTCATAATGGCATACGAACCTTGGTTAGCTCATGAATATTATATACTTAGCTTGTTTTCCTCTAAAATGACATAATTAGCCCATTTATCTCCAAAAAGACATACTTAGATAATTTAGCTCCAAGAAGAGGAGAAGAGGATAAATGAAAAGAAGGAAGAAGAATAAGAAGAAGAGAAGAACAAGAGAAGGAGAAGGAGAAGGAGAGGCTAAATTAGCTAAGTATGTCTTTTTGGAGCTAAATGGATATGAAACTTACTTATTTCTTCTCCTCTTCATCTAGTCTTCTTCTTCTAACTTACTTATTTCCCATTTTGCAGATTACATTCAATTCACGGAAGCTTGGATTATATTGGTGGAGTGCTTCAATATGGTTTCTTCTAAAATGGCTTCACGGAAGCTTGGATTGAAACTATTGTAGTAAATGGTTATGAAACTTTGTATGTATGGATGAAACTAGTGTAATATATGGTTTCGTACGGATGAAACTTGCATAATATGTATGTATTATGGATGAAACTTATTTTAATATGGTTATGAGTATGGGTAGTTTGTGTGAAATATATTATGTCATTTGGAGCCTTTGGGTGAAATATATTATGTCATTTAGGGCAGTTTGTGTGAAATATATTCCTGATTTGTGTGAAAATTGCTGGATATTATTAAAAATAAAATAAACAATGGCAGTTTGGAGCCTTTGCCGTGTGCCCACCAACGGTAAAGGATCTACAGCAGACGACAAAGGGCACAAACTGGCCTGTTTTGAATCAAACTGGGTGCCCCCTTTGCCGTTTGCCGTGCTGGTGGGCAGACGACAAAGGGTCGAAGGGCAGACGACAAAGGGGAAAATGAGAGGGGCTTTGGTTGTACCTTTGCCGTCAGCCCACCAGCACAGCAGACGACAAAGGGGCAAAGGGCAGACGGCAAGGCTCAAAGGGCAGATGGCAAAGGGGCAAATGAGAGGGGCTTTGGTGGTGCCTTTGTCGTCAGTCCACAAGCACGGCAGACGGCAAAGGGGTAAAGAGCAGACGGTAAACTATATGTGGGCCCAGCAGGCTGCCGTTAGCACTTGACGGAGGTGCCCGCAGATGTGCCGTCCCATATTCTTTGTCGTCTACCCCCTCACGGCAAAGATCCTTTGCCGTCAGCTGTCCCAATGCAGATGACAAAGAGGCCCTTCACCGAATTTTTGTTTCTTGTCCAATTTGTCGTCTTCTGACGGACAACAAAGGCCTTTGCCGTTCGGGGTGGCCCCCTTTGCCGTCCGCCATGGCAGACGACAAAGTATGTGCTCCCTATAGTGATGCCTACTAGTGGACATCTTGACCTCACTAAGGAGGACAAACTCGTTGATCACAATTTTTATCGATCAATGATGGGTTCATTGCTATATCTATGTGCCTCCCATCCTGACATCATGTTGAGAGTTTGCATGTGTTCCTGATACCAAGCAGCACCAAAAGAGTATCATCTATTGGTTGTGAAAAGGATAATGAGATACCTCATACATACACTAAACTTTGGCATATGGTATCTGAAGGGATATTATTTTAATCTTGTTAGCTATTCCGACTCGGAATACGCCGGAGACAAGGTTGACAGAAAATCCACCTCGGGTACATGCCAATTTCTTGGGAGAACTCTTGTGTCTTGCGCATCCGAGAAACCAAACTCAGTATCCTTATCAAGTGCAGAATCTGAATACATTGCTGCTGGATCATATTGTGCCCAATTACTTTGGATTACTCAAACTCTTAAGGATTATGGCATTCATGTTAGAAAAGTCCCATTGTTATGTGACAATGAAAGTGCTATTAAGATTGCCTATAATCCTGTGCAACATTCTATAACAAAACGTATCCAAGTACGACATCATTTCATTCGTGATCATGTTGCTAAAGGAGATATCGATCTCAAGCATGTTCTTACCGACAAACAACTAGCTGATATCTTTACCAAACCACTTGAAGAAAAAGTGTTTTGTCATTTGAGGAGTGAGTTGAACACATTTATGCTTAAAACTTAAGCTAGACTAACTTCGATGCATGCAAGGGCATGAGCTTGACTGACTATTCCTTGATGCCATTGATATGACTATCTTATGTCTTGGAAACTGTGCTCCCTTGTATTCCATCTAACCCTTTTGTAGGTACTTGGAAGAAATACACCTCACAAGATTGAAATTAACTCACATCAAAATCAATCTTGATATGGCCAAGTATCAACAACCTTTATTTGGAGAAGGAGGAAGAAAACAACAAAAACATATCCTTGACAATCATTTGATGAAAATATTCACTCAAGTCATTTGGATATATTATGATCTTACTTGTATGACTAACCAATGTAGGTGAAAATTGAACCGAAACAACATGGATAGCTCCCAACTCAAGATGATCTCCATCAAAATTGAACATCCACAACAAGTTCACCTACATGCCACGTCATCAACATCATTCGAAGGTATGTACTGATATTCTTGATAAAGCTTTACATGAACTCATGAGGTAAAGAAACTCAAGTAATATGAAGGCATTGAAATGCTTAATCGAAAAATGGTAACCCCATTTCACGCATAACGATGAGTATGACCTATGATCAAGCAATTTTGCTTGACTCCTCAAGTCAAATACTCCAATATAGGTGACCTAGTCACCGCCCCACATCTAGATGGAGTTTCTTGTATGGTTCACATTTGTCATTGCAATCTTTCTTGGGACCATTCAACTCTCATCTACATGTATGTATATTGTAAAAATATATATTATTTTTTCTTCTTTCCTATCTCAATTGGTATTCTTCACGATTTGTATCTTATTTTCTCCTCTTTGAACACTTTGTGAAAACTTTATGTTCATTTCTGTTAAGGAATTGATTTTCTTTGCAACTCGGTTTCCCCGATTTGGGAAATTTGGTCCAACTAATTTCTCCGAGAGGCCTAAATCTCATTCTTAGTTCTACCAAACCACTTTGCCTCGGTGACTTGAACACTATCATTACCTTTGTTTTTCTTCTATTTTCTGGCCATTTGCCTTAGGAGGAGAAATATTATCGATGATCCCATGTTTCATTGCTCTATATGTGTTACTGAATCTTTCTTGAAACAAAATTATACGTAGCATTGAATTCTAGGGGAGACAACTTCTCTAGGGGGAGAAATCCTCAGTGATCCCATACATTATAAGAGAGAGAATTGTCCAGGATTCCTATTGTTGGAGGAGATAGTTCAAGTAACTCTTACTTATACATAAGGGGAGAACCTTCAAGGAACCCTTACCTACTATTAAGTGGGAGAAAAGTCAAATTCAAGGAACCCTTATCTAAGAGAGAAGTATCAAGGATCCCTTTCTCTCAATGAGCCCTTACCCTCTGACCTTTTGGATATTAATGTCAAAGGGGGAGAAATATCAAAGCTTCCAATGAACCTATTTATAGGGGGAAATATCATCAATAATCTTACTTAAATAGGGAAAATATCTCTAAGGGGAGATATGTGTTCCTAAGGAAAGTCTACCTAAGGGGAGATCTACCTATGGGAGATGTATCAAACCTCACATATTAGGGGGGAGAGAGATAAAATTGTTTCAGATATCTTTACTATCTCTTGACTGAACTTGTCTTTCCCTACCTACTCCCAATATCTACATATTATGATTCAGAGGGAGAGGTAATCCTACATATTCATTCTGAGGGGAGAAAGTTTTTATTTCCTTTTGGAGACATATCCATCATCAAATCCTATTTGAAATATGCCTTCATTATCTTGGTATTTTTGAAGCTCTTTACATATTTACAATGAAGTACTCTTGTGTTTTCTAACATTTGTTTTACCATTAGTACTCCTACTACTAAGATGCTCAAGATCCTCAAGGTAAGTATATGAACAATATCCCTGTCCATGATGATCTCTTGTTTCTTGCACATATTGTTTGCAAGAGGGAGTCTTGAACATGGAACCCTTCATTCACACATGTTTGATGCATATAGCCAAGATCTATATGACTTGTCTTGTCCTTCTACTATGTGTGTGCCCATGCATTCCAAAGCAACTATCCTTTAAAGAGGGATTGCACACATTTAGGGGGAGCTTGTACTAGTCATATATATTTCAAAGCTATCATATTCTAATGCCTATCTTTATTTGAAGCTTTGATTGTATGTTGTCATCAATTACCAAAAAGGGGGAGATTTAAAGCACATATGCACCCTTGATGATTTTTATAATTCATGACAACATACATTGTCTCTTGGACTAACATTTTTACCTAGATATTTCAGGAATAGTCCATGGAGAGCTTTGGCTAAAGGTTTATGTGGAGAAGCCCCTTGATGCAAGAAAGGAATAATATTGGCTCAAGCTTCAAGCTAGAAGACTCTTCATTTTCTATTTTGTGAGAAATCACATTCGAGTCCATAGGAAAGCCAATACTATTAAAAGGGGGTGAGGTAGTAACATGAACTGATTGCTCAAAGTGCTCTAATTTAGCCACCAAAATACTGTGTCATTTTCCCCACAAAACCATTCTGTCAAATTCCACATACACAAATTCGGTGTCACCAACTTTCATATTTCGGACCCACCGAGTTTGACCTCAGAGAGAAACCCTAGCCAGTGCCACCAAATCGGTGCAACCGAATCCATATCGGTGCTACGGAGTTTCGGTGACCAACTTTCGGGGTGCCTCGATACACAAAATCGGAAATTCCAAGTTTGAGTACCGGTGCCACCGAGTTTGGCCATCTGATCGTTATCTACCTTTACGGTACCACCGATTTTCATATATCGGTCTCACCGAGTTTCAAAAGTTCACACCTTTGTGCTAATCGGTACCACCGAGTTTTCAACTTCGGTGTCACCGAGTTTGCCACTTTGTGTATAACGGTTGGTTTTTGGCTGCTACCTATATATACCCCTTTTCCCACCTGTCATTCGTGGGAGAAGCACTCAGAACACACACTTCATTGCCAGATTCATTTTCTGAGAGAGAACCACCTACTCATGTGTTGAAACCAAGATATTCCACTCAATTCATTTGAATCTTGATCTCTAGCCTCCGCAAACTAATTTCCACCAAATCAAGCTCTCCTATGCATGCATATTCCGTGAGAGAGTGATTTTGTGTTGAGGATTCTATCTTTACAAGCACAAGAGCAATGAGTTCATTGTTTTACCACATCTATTACCTTTTGGAGGGTGGTGCCTCCTAGATTGATTAGGTGTCGATTGGGAGCCTCCTACTTTGTGTTGTGGACTTGAACCAAGATGTTTGTAAGAGATCGCCTACTTCGTGAAGATCTACCGTGAGTAAGGCTAGTCCTACGTGGGCGTAAGCCATGGTGGAATAGATAAGGCCGCTTCTTTGTGGACCCTCCATGCATGGGTGGAGCCCTTCGTGGACTCTCGTAGTTGTTTCCCTTCATGGGTTGAAGTCTCCACTAACATGGACGTACAATAGCTCCACTTATCAGAACCATGCCAAAAATCGACGTGTCAACTTCTTCTCGTTTGATCTTCCTAACCTCTACTTCTTTACACTTGCAGAGTCTCTAATTTTCTGCTGCCATATATGTTGACTAGCATGTGTAGGGTGCACTAGAGTTCTTAGTATTGCTGAAATTCTGCACTCTATCAAAATTGGTAAGGCTAGATTTTTTATCGTGACAAGTAGTCTATTCACCCCCGTCTAGACACATATTCTATAGATCCCTCATCACTAAAATTTCATGATAAAATTGTGTTCTCCCCAAGTGTTCACCATTGATAAGGTTCGTCATTTTGAGGCACCACATGATGATCGGGTGCGATAGACTCTACATTCACATACTACGGGTGTAAGTGAGTTTTGCACATGCAGAACACTAGGGTTAAAATTGACGAGCCTAGTATGTACAAACATGGCCTCGAAACACAGGAGACCGAAAGGTCGAACATGAGTCATATAGTAGACATGATCAACATGGAGATGTTCACCACTGAAACAACCTCATCTTCCACGATGATCATACTTGGGTTGGTGGATTTGGGTCAGGGCACACTTGAACAACGTGAGGGCTATTGAGTTGAGTGGGAGTTCTTAAGTATTAAAATTAACTAAACTCATTATCACGAAGAATAGTCTAAGTTTTGTTTGTAAATTATGTTGTAAATCAATGGCTCGCATAGTTGCTCCCCTGAATTTTAACACGTTCCTGGAGAAAGCTAAGATGAAAGATGATGGAAGAAACTTTGCGAACTGGGTGTGTAGTCTGAGGATTATCCTCACGTCTTCGCAAAAGGCTTATGTCCTCGATGTGCCCGCTTGGTGCGCCACCTCCTCCAGCGTCGTATGTGGATGTTGTGAATGTCTGGCAGACACGTGTTGATGACTACACGATAGTTCAGTGCGCCATGCTATACGGCTTAGAATCGGGACTTCAAAGGCGTTTTGAATGTCATGGATCATATGAGATGTTCTAGGAGTTGAACTTTGTTTTTAAGCAAATGCTCGACTCGAGAGGTATGAGACCTCTGACAATTTTTTTGCCTCCAAGATGGAGGAGAATAGTTCTTTCAGTGAGAACATACTCAAAATGTGTGGGTACTACAACCGTTTGACTCAGCTCGGAATTGAGCTTCCACCCGAGACGGTCACTAACAGAGTTCTTCAGTGACTGCCACCCAGCTATAAGGGCTTCGTGATGAACTATAATATGCACGGGATGAATGAGTCATTCTTGGAGCTGCTCGTAATGCTGAAAGTTGCAGAAGTAGAAATCAAGAAGGAGCATCAAGGGTTGATGGTCAATAAAACCACTAGTTTCAACAAAGGCAAGGGAAAGAAGGGTAGCTTCAAGAAGAATGACAAAGAAGTTGTCGCTCTCGTGAAGAAACCCAAGGCTGGACCCAAGCCTGAGACTGAGTGCTTCTATTGCAAGGGAATTAGCCACTAGAAGCGGAACTTCCCCAAGTATCTTGTTGATAAGAAGGCTGGCAACGTCAACAAATGTATATATGATATACGTGTTATTGATTTGTACCTTACTAGCTCTCATAGTAGTACCTGGGTATTTGATACCGGTTCGGTTGCTCATCCTTTTATTTCGAAGCAGCAACTATTGAATAAACAGAGGCTGGCAAAGTATGAAGTGACCATGCGCATGGGAAATGGTTCCAAGGTTGATGCGATCACCATGAGCACGCTCACTCTTAGATTACTATCGGGATTAGTGATGAACCTAAATAATTTTTATTTGGTGCGCGCGTAAAGCATGAACACTATATCTGGAACTTGTTTAATGCGAGACAGTTACTCATTTAAATCAGAGAATAATGGTTGTTATATTTATATGAGTAATATCTTTTATGGTCATGCACCCAATGTGAATGGTTCATTCTTGTTGAATCTCTGTAGTGATGATACACATATTTATAACATTGATGCCAAAAGAGGTAGAGTTAATAATGATAGTACCACTTTCTTGTGGCACTGCCGCTTAGGTCATATTGGTGTAAAACACATGAAGAAGCTCCAAGCTAATGGGATTTTGGAGTAACTTGATTTTGAATCACTTGACACATGCGAACCATGCCTCATGGGCATGATGACTAAAACCCCGTTTTTCAATACAATGGAATGGGCAAGTGACTTGTTTAAAATCATACATACTCATGTGCACAGTCCAATGAGTGTTGATGCGCGCGGTGGATATAGTTACTTTCTCACATTCACGTATGATTTGAGAAGATATGGGTATATTTTCTCGATGAAGCAGAAGTCTGAAACCTTTCAAAACTTCAAGCAATTTGAGAGTGAAGTTGAGCATCATCGTAACAGGAAGATTAAATTCCTGTGATCTCATCGAGGAGGAGAATATCTGCGTTATGAGTTTGGAATGCACTTATGTAACAACCCAGAACCGATGTTCTAGGAGATATACCTTTTTATTATGTTGTCGCCATGTTAATTATTTGGTTGCAGCATTCATCAGCACATCATTCGCATCATCTGCATTGCATCCACACTTTCTTGTTGTAATTTCTCAAAACTTGCATTCGTCCATAGTCGCGGGTTCTCTCCATTTTTTGTCGTTGACCGTTTCGAGACCAACGACGCATGCATGTGCCCGCGACATCACTAAAATAACGTTTTGAAAAAAACATGTGTATAAAACATTCTCGGAGTGGGTGGAAAGTTGGCGTGCGGTCTTATTTGAGTGTAGGTAGATCGTCTGCCATGTTTCTTCGCATTTGGAGGTCGTTTGATACATGAACCGTTAAACTTATAGTGGCACTAGCCGGTAAATCGTCGGACGTTTTTAGGTGTTTCAATTGTCGCGAGGCCACCAAACTTCCCACTCTTCTCTCAGCCTAGCCCATCTACACAACCCACCATAGCCCACTAAACCCACCAAACCGGTCCCTTTATTCAGAGTCATTCGATCAAGATGGGACGATCAACAATAAGCTCAAGTTTCCTTTGCCTTGCCCCTACCTCTAAAAGAAGACTCTCAATTGGGTTTCTAGGAAAACCCTAGGAAACACGGACAATGTCCCATCCCTACCACCGGACAAGTCTCCTCATTGTTTTTGTCAACCCATCGACCAGCCTTCCCTCCCGATCCAACGGAGACCAATCATTGTCTCCACATCGCCATGCGTGCCGCCCTATCAAGCTCGTTTGTTGTCTCGAGGGCCTCCTGCAACTAAGCTCCTGCTCCTCCGTTCGACCTCCTCATGCCTCCAATAGGACCGCCAGAGCCCTGACTCACCGGCGACCGAACCATTAGCCAGCAGATAAGCACCGCCGACCCTCCTTTTCCCTTCTTGCTCCTCCTCCTCCACTTTTCCACTTCTCCACGACTCGCAGCCATGGCCGCCACTGTTAGCCTCCAACCCCGCTTCTGATCCTGCTAGGTTTGCATGGAAGCATGTTCCTCCGCCTGTTTCCTCGTCGAGCATCGGGATTACCAGCAGCAGCTCCAGCCCCGCATGGCGTGTGCCTCCTCTACCCATGTTTGAACGCAGTGTCAGGTCGCCGCCATGTGCCTCATGCCGTCCATAGCCTCGCTTGTCTCCCGCGTTGTCCAGCATGCCGGGCCTCGCTACAGCTTGTCACCTCACCTATCGGAGCCCCGTGACTGCGGGAGCTTCACCCATCGCCTCCAGCACCGGGAACGGAACTCCCCCGCCGAGATGCATGCCCCCTCGAGCGCACCCCGTCCCTCCTATGCATCCTCCCTCCATGGCCTCCGGCATTTGTTTCCCCGATGTGAGCAACTTCTGTTCAAACTGAAATTTGTTCCTTTTCTATATCCATATTGGTATGTACTCCATGTGTACCAAAATATAAGACGTTTTAGCGATTCTAGTGTAAATCTGGCGACACTACGAAACTTCCCGAGTTTCCGAAAATGCCCCCACCTGCCCATTCTCATCCACTCGCTGCCCAGATCTCACACCCTCTCATTCCCCTCCCTTTTCGCCTCTGTGCGTCGTCGCCGGCCACCTTAGCCCACTGTTCTTCCTCCTACAACCCACCGCGTTCTTCCTCCCACAGCCCACCGCGTGTGTTGTATCCTTCCTTTCCCACTGTGTGCTTCCTCTCCTTCCTTTCCCACTCAAAGGTCAAAAATGTGTTCTTTTTGCATCGACGGAGCTGGTGTGGGCGCCGACGTTAGATCTGGATGACGGAGTGGTGCTGGACAGAGCAGAGCACTTCAGCGGGAGCTGCGGGCGCCCTCAGTTGGGTTGCTCGTCTATGCTGCGGCAGGGGTGGAGTACTTCAGTGGGAGCCTTGTCGAGACCAAGAAGCCGACGAGCTGGGCGAGCAAGGATAGGGTGAAGGAGGCGCTGAAGCTGAGCCCGAGCAGTGACGGCGTCAACCTGGGCAGCGAGCTGGGCGCCGGACTGGGCGTCGAGCTGGGTGTCGAGTTTGGGACGAATTGGCGGAGCTCCAGTGTGTTATAAATATGCCCTAGAGGCAATAATAATATGGTTATTATCATGTTTCCTTGTTCATGATAATCGTCTATTGTTCATGATAATCGTCTATTGTTCATGATGTAATTGTATTAACAGGAAACAGTAATACATGTGTGAATAAATAGATCACAATGTGTCCCTAGCAAGCCTCTAGATTGGCTAGCTCGTTGATCAATAGATGATCATGGTTTCCTGATCATGGACATTGGATGTTATTGATAACGGGATCACATCATTGGGAGAATTATGTGATGGACAAGACCCATTCCTAAGCATAGCACTAGATCGTATTGTTCGTATGCTAAAGATTTTCTAACGTCAAGTTTCTTTTCCTTCGACCGTGAGATTGTGCAACTTTCGGATACTGTAGGAGTGCTTTGGGTGTATCATACGTGACAATGTAACTGGGTGACTATAAAGGTGCACTACGGGTATCTCCAAAAGTGTCTGTTGGGTTGGTACGAATCAAGATCGGGATTGGTCACTCCATGTGACGGAGAGGTAACTCTGGGCCTACTCGGTAGAACATCATCATAATGAGCTCAGTGTGACTAAGTAGTTAGTCACGGGATGATGTGTATGGAACGAGTGAAGAGACTTACCGGTAACGAGATTGAACAAGGTATAGGTATACCGACGATCGAATCTCGGGCAAGTTCTATACTGACATGCAAAGGGAATTGTATACGAGATTGATTGAATCCTTGACATCGTGGTTCATCCGATGCGATCCTTGTGGAACATGTGTGAGACACCATGGGTATCCAGATCCCGCTGATGGTTATTGGTCGGAGAGTGTCTCGGTCATGTCTACATGATTCCCAAACCCGTACGGTATACACACTTAAGGTTTGATGACGCTAGGGTTATAGGGAATTGTTATACGAGGTTACCGAAGGTCGTTACGTGTCCCGGATGAGATCACGTACGTCATGAGGAGCTCCGGAATGGTCCTTAGGTAAAGATTGATATATAGGATGGTTGGGTTTGGACGACAGAAATGTTTCGGGCACCACCGGCAAAGTGCTGGGACCACTGGAAGGGTTCCGGATGCCCACTGGGAGGGGCCACAAGCCTCGAAAGGCTACATGGGCCAAGTGCAGGAGGGAACCAGCCCCTGGATGGGCTGGTGCGGCCCCCACACTCAGCCGAGGCGCACCAGAGAGGGAGGGAGGGTTAACCCTAGGCGCTGGTGGGCCTGAGGCCCACCTAGGGGTGCGCCACCCCCCTCTCCTCCCTGACCGCCGCCCCCCTCTCCCATCTAGGGCTGCCACCCCCCTCAAGGGGGAAACCCTAAAGGGGGCGCCACCCCTCCCTTCCCCCTATATATAGCGGGGGTTTTTGGCCTTTGAGAACACGATTTTCCATCTCTCTCGGCGCAGCCCTGTCTCTCTTCTTCCTCCTCTCCCACGGTGCTTGGCGAAGCCCTGCTGGGAGACCTCGTCTCTCCATCGACACCACACCATCATGCCATCGGAGATCTTCCCCAACCTCTCCCTCCTCCTTGCTAGATCAAAGTGCGGGGGACGTCACCGGGCTGCACGTGTGTTGAACGCGGAGGTGCCGTGATTCGGCACTAGATCGGAGTCACACCGCGATGTGAATCGCCGCGAGTACGACTCCATCAACCGCTTTCTAGCAACGCTTCCCCTTAGCGATCTTCAATGGTATGAAGATCCACTCACCCCTCTCTCGTTGCTGTTCTCTCCATAGGAAGATCTGAATATGGCGTAGGATTTTTTTTGAATTTGTGCTACGCTACCCAACAGTGGTATCAGAGCCAGGTTTTCTATGCATAGTTTCCATGCACGAGTAGAACACAAAAGGTTGTGGGCGCTGATTTTTCAATTGCTTGCCGCTACTAGTCTTATCCTTTTCCTGAGGTATTGTGGGATGAAGCGGCCCGGACCGACCTTACACGTACGCTTACGTGAGATAGGTTCCACCGGCCGACATGCACACTGGGCATAAAGGTCGCTAGTGGGTGTCTGTCTCTCCCACTCTAGTCGGATTGGATTTGATGAAAAGGTTCCTTATGAAGGGTAAATAGCTTTGGCATATCATCGTTGTAGCTGTCACGCAGGTAAGAAAGCATTCTTGCTAGAAACCCATATCAGCCACGTAAAACTTGCAACAACAATTAGAGGACCTCTAACTTGTTTTTGCAGGGTTTGACATGTGATGTGATATGGCCAAAATTGTGATGTTACATGTGTGATGTCTGAGATGATCAAGTTATTGTAATAGGAATCACGACTTGCATGTCGTTGAGTATGACAATCGGCACGAGCCATAGGAGTTGTCTTCATTTATTGTATGAGGTGCAACGCCATGTGTTTACTACATTTACTTCATTGCTAACGGTTAGCTATAGTAGTAGTAGTAGTAGTAGTAGTTGGCGTGATGACTTCACAGATCATGATGATGGAGATCATGGTTTCACGCGGGTGACAATGATGATCATGTGTTGCCCGAAGATGGAGATTGAAAGAGAAAAGATGATAATGGCCATATCATGTCACTATATGATTGCATGTGATGTTCATCATGTTTTTCATCTTATTGCCTAGAACGACGGTAACATAATAAGATTATCCCTCATAAAAATTTCGAGAACGTATTCCCCTAAGTGTGCACCATTGCGAAGGATCGTTGTCTCAAAGCACCACGTGATGATCGGGTGTGATAGATTATAACGTTCGCACACAATGGGTGTAAGCCAGATTTACACACGCGAAACACTTAGGTTGACTCGACGAGCTTAGCATGTATAGACATGACCTCGAATACAAGAGACCGAAAGGTCGAACATGAGTCGTATGGTTGAATACGATCAGCATGAAGTTGCTCACCATGACGACTAGTCCGTCTCACGTGATGATCGGACACGGGTAAGCCGACATGGATCATGTATCACTTAAATGACTAAAGGGATGTCGATTTAAGTGAGAGTTCATCAGATGAACTTAATTATCATGAACATAGTCAAATAGGTCTTTGCAAATTATGTAACTTGCGCTATAGCTCTACGGTATTTGATATGTCCCTAGAGAAATCTTAGTTGAAAGATAGAAGTAGCGATTGTGCGGACTAGGTCCATTAACTAAGGATTGTCATCATTGCTACGCAGAAGGCTTATGTCTTTAATGCACCGCTCAGTGTGCTGAACCCCAAGCATGGTCAGTAGATGTTGCGAACATCCGACATACATTGTTTATGATAACTACATGATAGTTCAGTGCGTGTTGCTTGAAAAACTTAGAATTAAGGCATTAAAGATGTTTCGAACGTCGCGGGACATTCGTGAAGATCCAAGAGATGAAATTGGGATTTCATGCTCGTGCCCTTGTTGAGAGGTATGAGACCTCCGACGAGATTCTTTGTTTGCAAAGTAAAGGAGAAGAGCTCAATCGTAGAGCATGTGCTCAGATTATCTGAGTACTACAATCGCTTGAATCGAGTGAAAGTTGAACTTCCACATGAGACAGTGATAGTTCTCCAAGGTCATTGACACCATGCTACTAGAGCTTGGTGATGAACTATAACATATCAAGGATGGATATTATGATCCTTTAGCCATTCGTGATGTTTGACACCATGAAAGTAGAAGTCAAAAGGAAACATCAACTGTTGATGGTTTGTAAAACCACTAGTTTCAAGAAGGGAAAGGGCTTGAAGGGATACTACATTAAACGGCAAACCAGTTGCACCTCTACGAAGACATGCAAAGGTTGAACCCAAACCCGAGACTACGTGCTTATGAAATAAGGGGAACAATCACTAAATAGGAACTACCCTAGACACTAGGTACATGAGAAGGCTGGCAAAGTCAACAGAAGTATATTGGATATACATGATATTGATGTGTACCTTACTAGTACTCCTAGTAGCACCAGGGTATAAGATACCGCTTCGGTTGCTAAGTGTTAGTAACTCGAAACAAAAGCTACGGAATAAACAGAGACTTGTTAAAGGCAAGGTGACGATGTGTGTGTTTCCAAGTTTGATATGATCACACATCGCACGCTCCCTCTACCATCGAGATTAGTGTAAAACCTAAGTAATTGTTATTTGGTGTTTGCGTTGAGCATAGACATGATTGGATTATGTTAATGGCAAATACGATTATTCATCTAAAGAGAATAATGGTTATTCTATTTAGTTGAATGATACCTTAAATAGTCTTGCACCTAGAATGAATGGTTAATTGAATCTCGATCATAGTGATACACATGTTCATAATATTGTTACCAAAAGATACAAAGTAGTAATGATAGTACCACTTACTTGTGGCACTGCTACTTGAGTCAATTGATATAAAATGCATGCAGAAGCTCCATACTGATGGATCTTTGTACTCACTCATTTTTGAAACGTTTGAAACATGCAAACCATGCCTGTTGGTATAAACGCATGAAGAAACTCCATGCGGATGGATCATTTGACTCACTTGATTTTGAATCACTTGAGACATGCAAATCAAACCACATGGGCAAGATGACTGAAGACCTCTTTTTCCAGTGAGATGGAACAAGAATGTAACTTGTTGGAAGTAATACATTTTGATGTGTGCAGTCCGATGAGTACTGAGGCACGCAGTGGATATCATTGTGTTCATACTTCACAAATGATTTGAGTAGATACTAGTGTATTTACTTGATAAAACAGAAATCTGAATTATTGAAATGTTCAACTATTTCAGAGTGAAGTTGAATATCATCATGACAAAAGGATAATATGTCTACGATATGATCGTGGAGGTAAACATATATATATATATATATGAGTTACGAATTTGGTAAACATTTAAGACAATGTGTAAATAGTTTCACGTGAAAAATGTTTCACAACTCATGCCACCTGGAACACCATGGTCTGATGGTGTGTTCGTATGTCATAGTCGTGCCCTATTAGATATAGTGCATACTATGATCAAATTACCAATATCGTTTATGGGTTAGGCATTACAGACAACCACATTCACTTTAAATAGGACACCACGTAATTCCGTTGGAGATGACACCGTATGAACTATGGTTTAGAGAAACCTAAGCTCTCATTTCTTAAAGGTTTGGGGCTGCGATGCTTATGTGAAAGAGTTTTCAGCCTGATAAGCTCGAACCCAGAGCGGATAAATGCGTCTTCATAGGACACCCAAATAGTAGGGTATACCTCCTTTCTCAGATCCGGAAGAAAATATGTTTGTTTCTTGAAACGGGTCCTTTATCAAGGAAAAGTTTCTCTCGAAAGAATTGAGTGGGAGTTTTGGTGGAAACTTGATGAGGTTATGTGAACCATCACTTCAACCAGTGTGTGTGTAGCAGGGCGCAGGGAGTTGTTACTATGGCACCTACACCAATTGAAGTGGAAGCTAATGATAATGATTGTGAGACTTCAGATCAAGTTAATAGAAACATCGTAGGTCGACAAGGTCACGTACTGCTGCTACAGAATGGTACAGTGACCATGCCTTGAAGGTCATGTTGTTAGACAACAATGAACCTACGAGCTATGGAGAAGCGATGGTGGGCCCGGATTCCGACAAATGGCTGCAGGCCATGAAATCCGAGAGAGGATCCATGTATGAAAAAGAAGGTATAGACTTTGGAAGAACCACTTGATGGTCATAAGACTATTAACTGTGAATGGATCTTTAAAGGAAGGCAAACGATGATGGTGAAAAGTCAACATTAAGAAAGCTCGACTTGTCGCAAAAGTGTTTTCGACAAAGTTCGAAGAGTTGACTACGATGGGACTTTCTCACTCATAGCAATGCTGAAAGTCTGTTGAAATTATGTTAGCAGTTGCTGCATCATTTATGAAATATTGCAGATAGGATGTCAAAATATTGTTTCCTCGACGGTTTCCTTGAGGAAAGGTTGTATGTGATACAACCAAAATATTTTGTTGATCCTAAAGGGTGCTAACAAGTCTGCAAAGCTCCAACGATCCTTCTATGGACTGTAGCAAGCATCTCGGAGTTGGAATATACACTTTGATGAGACGATCAAAGTTTTTGGTTCTATACAAAGTTTATGAGAAACTTGTATTTCCAAAAAGGTGAGTGGCAGCACTATAGAATTTCTGATGAATACGTGTGGTTGACATGTTGTTGACTGGAAACAATGTAGAATTTCTGTAAAGCATAAAGGGTTGTTTGAAAAGCGTTTTTCAAAGAAAACATAGATGTAGCTACTTGAAAGTTGAGCAACAAGATCTACAAAGATAGATCAAAGTGCTTAATGGAACTTTCATCGAATTGCATGCCTTGACAAGGTTTTGAAGGAGTTCAAAATAGATCAGCAAAGAAGGAGTTCTTGGCTATGTTGCAAGGTGTAAATTTGAGTACGACTCAAAACCTGACCACGGCAGAAGAAAGAGAAAAGACGAATGTCGTCCCCTATGCATCAGCTGTAGAATCTACAAGTATGTTATGTTGTGTACCGCACCTAAAGCATGCCTTGTCATGAGTCAGTCATGGGGTACAAGAGTGATCCAAGAGTGGATCACTGGACAGCGGTCAAAGTTATCCTCAGTAACTAATGAACTAAGGAATTTTTCTCAATTATCGAGGTGATCAAAGCGTTTGTCATAAAGGAGTTACGTCGATGCAAGTTTTGTCATTGATCCAAAGGACTATGAGTAGTAAATTAGATTCGTATAATGGAGCAATCATTTGGAATGGTTTCACATGGTGCATAGTAGCATCTATAGGATGACGTAGAGATTTGTAAAGCACACACGGATCTGAAAGGTTCAGAGCCGTTGACTATAAATCTCTGTCACAAGCAAGACATGATCAAAACCCCAAAACTGTATGGGTGTTGAATTCATTACAATCACATAGTGATGTGAACTAGATTATTGACTCTAGTGCAAGTGGGAGACTGTTGCAAATGCCCTAGAGGCAATAATAAAATGGTTATTATCATATTTCCTTGTTCATGATAGTCGTCTATTGTTCATGCTATAATTGTATTAATAGGAAACAGTAATACATGTGTGAATAAATAGATCACAATGTGTCCCTAGCAAGCCTCTAGACTGGCTAGCTCGTTGATCAATAGATGATCATGGTTTCCTGATCATGGACATTGGATTTCATTGATTACGGGATCACATCATTGGGAGAATGATGTGATGGACAAGACCCATTGCTAAGCATAGCACTAGATCGTATCGTTCGTATGCTAAAGCTTTTCTAATGTCAAGTGTCTTTTCCTTCGACCGTGAGATTGTGCAACTCCCGGATACCGTAGGAGTGCTTTGGGTGTATCAAACGTCACAACATAACTGGGTGACTATAAAGGTGCACTACGGGTATCTCTGAAATTGTCTTTTGGGTTGGTACGAATCAAGATCGGGATTTGTCACTCCGTGTGACACAGAGGTATCTCTGGGCCCACTCGGTAGAACATCATCATAATGAGCTCAGTGTGACTAAGTAGTTAGTCATGAGATGACGTGCTACGGAATGAGTTAAGAGACTTACCGGTAACGAGATTGAACAAGGTATAGGTATACCAACGACCGAATCTCGGGCAAGTTCTATACCGATAGTCAAAGGGAATTGTATACGGGATTGATTGAATCCTTGACACTGTGGTTCATCCGATGAGATCATCGTGGAACATGTGGGAGACACCATGGGTATCCAGATCCCGCTGATGGTTATTGGCCGGAGAGTGTCTCGGTCATGTCTGCATGATTCCCGAACCCGTAGGGTCTACACACTTAAGGTTCGATGATGCTAGGGTTATGGGGAATTGTTATACGAGGTTACCGAAGGATGTTCGGAGACCCGAATGAGATCCCGGACGTCACGAGGAGCTCCAGAATGGTACGGAGGTAAAGAATGATATATAGGATGGATGGGTTTGGTCGCCGGAAATGTTTCGGGCACCACCAGCAAAGTGCTCGGACCACCGGGAGGGGCCACAAGCCCCGGAAGGCTACATGGGCCAAGTGAGGGAGGGAACCAGCCCCTGGGTGGGCTGGTGCGCCCCCCACACTCAGCCCAGGCGCACCAGAGAGGGAGGGAGGGGAAACCCTAGGCGCTGGTGGGCCTGAGGCCCACCTAGGGGTGCGCCACCCCCCTCTCCTCCCTGGCTGCCGTCCCCCCTCTCCCATCTAGGGATGCCGCCCCCCTCAAGGGGGAAACCCTAAAGGGGGCGCCACCCCTCCCTTCTCCCTATATATAGCGGGGTTTTTGGCCTTTGAGAACACGGGTTTCCATGTCTCTCGGCCCAGCCCTGTTTCTCTTCTTTCTCCTCTCCCACGGTGCTTGGTGAAGCCCTGCCGGGAGACCTTGTATCTCCATCGACACCACACCGTCGTGCTGCCGGAGATCTTCCCCAACCTCTCCCTCCTCCTTGCTGGATCAAGGTGCAGGAGACGTCACCGGGCTGCACGTGTGTTGAACGTGGAGGTGCCGTGATTCGGCACTAGATCGGAATCACACCACGATGTGAATCACCGCGAGGACGACTCCATCAACCGCGTTCTAGCAACGCTTCCGCTTAGCGATCTTCAAAGGTATGAAGATCCACTCACCCCTCTCTCGTTGCTGGTCTCTCCATAGGAAGATCTGAATATCACGTAGGAATTTTTTTGAATTTGTGCTACGTTACCCAACACAACGCACCGGTGACACCCTCACCGGCGACCTCAACCGCTCCACCGGCTGCTTCCACCTCAGCGACCTCACCCAGGTACCCCACACAATATCTTATTCCTTCCGTCACTTACCCCCTTCTTCTCCACATCTCTCGGTTTTGTCAGATGTGTACTCTGCTACAGATTCTAGTGTAGATATATTGCTTGATTTGTACTAGGGATTGACCATGGATTCGTGAGTATATATGCTGCTGAGAGAGTGATACTCTTTCCTGTACGATTGATTATATATATTCCTTCAGTATATATATTGGGGTTTGACCATGGATCATGGATTCGTGAGTTCATCGGCATATAGAAAAGCAACAACAAGGGAACTGAAACTGGGACAAAGAACGCACGCAGTTAGAACAGGAACTGGAATCAACAGATAAAAATATCACGCATTTTGCTCCATCAGTAACTCACGGAACAGATAGAAATATCACGAATTCTACTCCTTCCGTGTGCCTGTCATGCTGAAACGCATGTTTCTCTTTCGCAGTTCATGCATCCAGATAAAGACCGAATCTGCAAATGCAGGACAGGTAAAACTGAGCAAGCTGCTCATTTGGTTGGTATACGGCTCAGCCTGACTACTGGCCAGTAAACATGTATAGGTAGCAGCGGTGTCAAACAGAAACCTGGAAGCCATGCGTGATGTAGAATAATTTACATCGTCACGCCTCTTTATCAACTTCATTTTGAACTTCCTGTGGAGAGTGGTAGGGCTACACCCCAGTTGCCAGGCTAATGATCTGATAGTAGACCTCCTATTGAGTGGTATTGTAGGGATTTTCTCTAGGTTGATGTCCTTTGGTTTTCTTCCATATTTCCCTTTTTTGGTTCGAAACATCCACCTCGAAACCTTCTGAAATTTTCTTCATCGCCTTCTACCAAACTCTTTGTATACTCCTCACTTCTACATTAAAAAATTGTGCAAGGTCTTTCTGATCCGCTCTCTTGAACTTTCCACCTCTACATATACATAATGTGTGCAATGCCACATAAGAAACATATTTTTCTTGGTCACTCAGGGTTTTCCTCTTTCTAACTACTTGCTCAAGAACTGCAACAAGAAACACAACAATGAAAAAAAATATCATTCCTACTCAAATTATCAAATGATAAATTGATAAAATGTTTAAATGGTCACATGTTCAAATGATCAAATGAGTTACTATTACTGTTTATTTCTAGAAAGTGGAGTTACTGTTCATTTTCAGAAACTAGAGTTGCTGTTCATTTCCAGAAACTTGCTAAATGAGACACTGTTACTGCTAAATGAGTATATTGTGGTTACTGTTATCATCTTCGCGGGGATCATTGCCTCCCCTTATTTGCTCCATGTTGATATCATGTTCACCAGGATCATTGCCTCTGTGTGAGTCCTACATGTTGATCTCATCTTCAACATGATCATTGCCTCCCTGTGAGTCCTCCATGTTGATCTCATTTTGACTGATATCATCTTCTTCAGGCGGAGTACAATTGAGGTCAAATTCCATGTTGTTGCCACTCCCTGTTGATTTTGATTGTGATGAACTCTTGCTGCTCCTACTCCCTACTGATTTTGATGAACTCCTGTTGCTACTCCATGTCGCTACTTCTATGTCTCCCTATTGCTGCTATTGTTGCTATGGCCCTGTTTGGATCCCACTGCTAGAGCTAGTTTGAGCTGAACTAGCTCCCAAAGTATCCAAACACATGGGCTAGTTTGGGTTAGATGCAAACTAACCCATCAAAAAAACTAGCCCTGAGAAGAGGTGCTAATTGGAGCTAGTTGGGGATGGACAGCTAAAAATAATAATATTTTGACCGCATCAGATCCTTTCCTCGCCGCGCCCGCCGCGCGCGCCCCGCCTGCCACGCTCGGCCGCGCTCGCCCCGCCCGGCCAGGCCGCGCTAGCCCCGCCGGCCGCGCGCGCCCCGCCCGGCCGCCCTCGCCCCGCCGGCCTTGCTTGCCCCGCCCGGCCGCGCTCGCCCCGCCGGCCGCGCTCTCCCCGCCCCACCGCACTCGTCCCGCACGGCCGCGCTCGTCCCGCCAGCCGCGCTCCCCCCGCCGGCCGCGCTCCCCCCGCTCCGCCGCGCGCGCCCCGCCCGCCCCGCTCCGCCACGCTCGCCCCGCCCGCCGCGCGCGCCCCGCCCGCCGCGCGCGCCCCGCCCGGCCGCCCTCGCCCGGCCTTGCTCGCCCCGCCCGGCCGCCCTCGCCCCGCCGGCCTTGCTCACCCCGCCCGGCCTTGCTCGCCCCGCCCGGCCGCGCTCGCCCCGCCGGCCGCGCTCTCCCCGCCCCGCCGTGCTCGTGCCGCCCGGCCGCGCTCGTCCCGCCGGCCGCGCTCGTCCCGCTCCGCCGCGCTCGCCCCCGCTCCGCCTACTCGCCACCGCCGGCCGCGCTCGCCCTGCTCGCCCCGCCGGCCGCACCAGGCCTACACAAAAGCTGGGCACAACAAATCCTGGTTGAAAAAAATGCATTTATTGTCAAACTAACCTTTGCATCCAAACACCACCAAAGGCTAGAGTTAGTTCATGGTTAGACTAAAGTTAGAAACTAACTCTAACCTCTAGCCAAGTTAGAGTATCCAAAGAGGGCCTATGCCTTGCTGTTGCTACTGATGTTGTTGATCTTGCTAAAATTTCTGCTACTGTTGTTAAACTATTTTCTGTTCAACTGTTGCTAAATTGTGATAAACACCCTCTTATTGGCCTGATTTTTTGGTTTGCAGGAGACGGGATAAACAGGATCCAACACCACTAGGACCTCCTGTGGCGATCTGCACCCTGGATCAAAAGAAAAACCTCCAGCGATCTGTTGGGAGATGGGTGCATCACTTGGAGAGGACCTCGTTGAGGCAGCTGGGGGTGCAGAGGTGGAAGAGCTGCTGCTCCCGGCAGACGGAGGGGCTGTCGCTGGCTGGTGGATGAGCTGGTGCTGATGTCTGGTGGAGGAGCTGCTGGAGCTGGTGCTGGCTGGTGGAGGATCTGCTGGAGTTCCTGCTGGCTGGTGGAGGAGCTTCTGGATCTACCGCTTGCTGCCGGAGGAGGTGTTGCCGCTGGCTACTGGAGAAGCTGTTGGTAGCTAGCAGACGAGCTCGGTAGAGGAGGTAGGGGCGGGTGAGCTAGGGCAGAGGAGGGGCCGCACAAGCTGGGGCAGAGGAGGGAGCGGAAAAGCGGAGCAGTGAGATCTAGGTCAATTTGAAATTAGTGACCTGGCCGAAGGTGGGGGCGACTAAGATCTGGGTTAATTTGAAATTAGCAAGCTGGCCGGAGCTGGGGGGTAACGTGGTCAATTGTCCATATTATCACTTGGTCGGAAGTTTTCTTAAACGTCCTATATTTTGGTACAGAGGGAGTATAAGCTAATTAGAGTCGCAATTCTTATTATAACCAAGGTCAATAGCTACCAGAGTGGCTAGCGCAGCTGTTGCCTACACGAGGGGTCGTGGATCAAACCGAGCGCGCCCCAATTGTTTTGTTGTATTCTTGTTTTGTTTGATATATATGTTATTTGTTCACATCAGCTTGCACTCTTAAGTCATGTCGTTTCAAACCCAAGTCTTGATCAGATATCCGTTGTAGCCCAACTAGTAGACCACAAATGTTGAAACCCACGAGTTAAGGGGTCAAATCCAAGGCTCCACATATTTTCTTCCCTCGCCTTTTGTATTATTTTTTCCTTTTCCTGTGACCCTAACACATTGGCCCAATGTATTATTGGCCTCTGCATGATGACTTGGTCGACTGTCCTCCTGGAACCACTTGTCACAGATAGTGGCTAGTCTAGCCGGTGTCTAATTGGGTTATTGTTTTTTCCCAAGTCCAAACTGCACAGTTTTACAAAATACGTTAGAATTTTGGAGGAACCATATAAATTCAACCGTGCATTGGATTAAAACAATTTATATATGGAACTTGACTGAAATTTTGTGTAGATTCAAAATTTCCAACTTTCATTCATGTTAAAAATGTATAAACGTGCTTTTTGATTTAATTTGCCAAAATGCCATGTTAAAATTGTTTAATTAATAATTAATTAACCATAGCTCCGATTAAAATGATCCACGTATGTAACTTGACTAAAAAATGTGTAGAATAAAATGATGGCATTTATTTTGCTGGTTAACAACTCTAAAATGATGTTATAGTTAGAATAGTACCGAAACCTTAATTTACACATGGGTCATTTCGGAAATGCTATATGTTTTTTTCGACCTCATATAAATGCCTAGATATGTAGTTTATTTATTCTTCATCTCATGTCATGTTAACAACATTTAACATTGTCGTGTACCCAAACAAAAGTGAACTAAGTAATTCAAATGCAGTGCCTTGTCAATATGCAACTCGTTGCATATTGAGCTTCACTTAATGTGTAGAAGTTGACTATTGTGCTTTAGTGTGTATTGCACTATTTAATGGGCATGCATCATATTTGATTATGCATCATGTCATGCATATGTTTTATTATTTATCGTGTGTTGATTGTTGTTTCTGGATTATTTATTCTCGATAGAGTTCCGAAACCGCTTCGGAGTGTGACGATTTGTTCAACTACGTTAGTTCGTCTACTTCATGGATTCGTTCTTCTTCCAAGTGGGATCTCGTGCAAGATGATCATTTCCGTAGATACCACTACTATAATTGCCATGCTAATTGTCTCGTTTCTATTGCTATGTCTCGCTACCTACCACATGTTATGTCAAGCTTCCCAAAATTTCCATGAAAAGCCTCTAACCCATCCCCATCCAAGCAAACCTTTGTTTGGCTATGTTACAACTTGCTTAGCCTTCTTATAGCATTGCTAGTTGCAGGTGTAGTTTCTTCCATGTGACAACATGGATATTCTTTGGAATATCACCATCTTATTGCTATTTAATTTAATACCGCCATAAAGGTGGAAGGCTTGGCATTCTAGATTTGTGTTTTGTTCCACCTTTGCCACCCTAGTTACTTCTGTATCGGTGTTATGTTCCATATTTGAGCTTTCCTAACATGCTTGGGGTTGTTATGGGGACCCTCTTGATTTTGGTTTTGGGATAAAACTCTTCTCGCAAGGCCCTACATTGGTACTATATTTTCCCAACATAATAATACTAAAAACCGTTATTAAAACATAGGGCGTCATGAACCCGAGGAGTAATTCAACATAATACACAGAGGGCCAGTGCTGATGGTGCTTGTCCCAAATAGAGTGATGTGCGGGGCCACCCCGGGGCAACTTGAGCGTTTTCGATCAGGCCACCGTATGCTGCGCTCATCCGACTGTGCCGTGAGAACGAGATACGCTGCACCTATCGGGATCGTCGGCACGACGGGCGGCCTTAGTGGATATGTTTTACCTTTCTCGAACGTCTTGTGCGCGGGATTCCGAGGATACTTTGTGCTATCTCGAGGTTGAGGTTTTCCATGAAATTTTCAAGGAGACTACAATTTTTTCCGTGGTTGAGTTTATTCCACGCATCTTGTGGTAGTTTGTGATGGACTAGTTCGAGTAGCCCTGCAGGATTAAATCTTACTCAAAGCTATGCTCGCGGTTATGTGGCAACTTGAAAACATTGTTTAACACGCGGTCATAGCGAACTTGAAGTAAACTTAATTGAATATGCCAACTGTATGCGTAACCATGATTTTCTATTCTCTCGAGTTCTTATCCGAGAGAGGACACAATGGGGTTATGTTTGACTCGTAAGTAGGTGTTCAGCATCATTTCTTGATCATTATTAGTTCACATCCGTCTACGTGTAGATCACCACTCTTATTCTTTTACTCGTAAGTTAGGCACTCAAATAAATGCTTAGCACTTGCTGTAGCCTCACCACTTAACCATACCTCAGCCATTAAGCTTGGCTAGTCTTGATACCTTTGGAAATGAGATTGCCGAGTCCTTGTGGCTCACATATTACTACAACAATAGTCGTAGGTACAAGTAAAGCGATACTTATATATGAGCGCGATGATTGTTCTATTTAAAGTTTCTTCTTCTTCTTCTTCATCGATCTAGGATGGGTTCTAGGCTGGCAGCCCAGAATAGCAAGGATGGACGTCGTTCTTTTATCTTTTGATTTCATCCGTAGTTGGAATCTACTGTTCTACATGATGTTTGAATGTATTATAGTATTGAGATGTTCATGTTGTAGCTTGTGGCGAGTGTAAGCCAATTCCATATACTCATCTCTTCTATGCATGTACTTGTAATTATTTCCATTCTTGCAAAATAATGAGATGTGCTTTTACCCCTGTCGAGGCCCTTGAGCCAAAATAAGGATAGGATTGCATCTTGGATGTTACAAGTTGGTATCAGAGTAGTACCGACCTTAGAGCCCCCTTGATTGATTGAACTTGGCTGAGTCGAGTCTAGTGGAAAAACTACTCTGAGTCTAGTTATATATCGGAGAGTAGGATTCTTTTTACTCCTCTTCTACGCTCTGGTGAGGAATTATGATGTAGTAATTTTCATTCTACCCTCTTCTCACTCAAAAGTTTTTTAGGATCACGTGGGTATTTTCGAATCTATATGATGTCGATGTGATGGAGTTCTGACTTAGTGCATCCTGTTATCGAGGAGTGGACCTCCAAGTGGTTTTCGACAAATCGTTATCGTTCACCTTCCATAGTATCTCAAGACGCGGACATCGAAACGCTTGAATACTTTATTTGGTGGCAAATATTGCCATGACTTTTCCCCATTACTGGTGGAGATAGCTCGGATGATCTACCAGGTCTGGTATCGTTGTTTTTTTGAAGGTCTAGGGTAGATGAATTTGCGGAACTTCTCAGATATGTGTTGATAGTTGTAGGAAAGGTCATCCAACTAATTACATTGAGTAGGTTCCGGACCCGCAACCTCATAGCATAACCAAGAGAGATTTTGGACATTCTCAGATGTGAATTCAAGTAGTTACCTAGGATTATCTTCCAAATATGCATGATGTGAGGTTGGGGTTCGACATCTAGTGGTTTCTTTGTTCACACTCTTTCTTACAAAGGACAGTCTCGATATGCTTCATCACATATGCTTCATCAAGCCTTGTAGTTCTCTATGCATAGGGAGCATATTTGAGCGTCAGTTCAATATGAAAATCCAATGTACGATCGAGCCCGTGCGAGCCTTACCATGAAAATATCGGACGAAATCTCTGCTGTGAATTTGTTTCTAGGTTAATTTGCAAGCCTCATCCTTTGTTATGTTGGAGTATTGTAATTCGTGTTGCTTCGATGTCAAGTTGTGATTTCAAATCTTATCTAAGTAGTGTTCTCATATTTCTATGGGAGTGATAATCAATTTTCTCAATCAAATTTCCATGTCAATTTTTTCGTCCACTGTGCGTCTCTTCAAGATAATTCAATCCTGGCTAATATTTGCAAGGTTATTCCTCATATTTCCTTTTGGAGTTCATCTCATCTGTCCCAAGTTGTGTTTGTTTTTCCCCACCCTCCCGCCCTTTTCTTCCATGATTAATTTCCATCCAAGTGTCTTTATTTTCATTGTTGCTTCCGCTATATTTTCTTTTTTATTGTATGTGGTAATTCATTGTGAAGATTCAAAAGATTTTTGAGTTCACCATTCTTCATTCATGTCTTCATCTCTAGTGGATTCAATTCAAGATTTCGAGCTTCAACATATCCTTTTAATCCAAATGATTTTCCTTGTTAGAAATTCTCATACAAGCCTCTCTTAATTTTTGGCCCTCTCTATTCTATCTGGAGTGCTGAAGGTATCTCTGAAGATTCATGTTTCCGCTCAAATCCTTTTAAATTATTTCAAGGTTCCCACCCCATCAAGTTCTTAATTTATACCAGTGCAATCTCTTGTTTCCTAATCAATCCATTTAACGGTGTTCTTTTTCAGTGGTCCCATAACCCACAGGTTTTCCCATGATCTTACTTGGCTCTTCTAATATTTTTTGGAGATCTCGAATTGTTTTCAAATGTGCGTAAGTGTGCATTCCATGAGTCATATTCCTTCTCCAAGATCAATCTGAATTATTGCCATCGTCGGCTCAACCTTTCTTTATTCATTATTTCCGGGTGCATCAGTAATTCTCGGTGGTGCTTCTTGCCATCATTCTCTGCATTGGAAACCGAAGAAGAGTTCATCTTGAATCTTTGTCCGTTCTTTTGAATATTCGTAATCACAGTTTCTTTCCATCCTCTTGACTTGTTCCCAATCATGAGAAATGCCCTCTATTTATCTGGTGCATTCAGTGTTTTGTTTGTTTCTCGATCCTCCTAAGGCCATCATTTCAGAATATTTCTTAATTCTCACATTTTATCTTTCGTTCTCAAATTCTTCTCAATTGTTGTCTCTTCGTTCGTATTTTAATTATTTTGGTGCCTCATTCAAGTTTCCTGCTAGGGAAAGCATGATCTCTTCGTTCTCAATATACATTCTTTCTTGGTATCCTCATTCATTTGGGAATTCGTACTAGTGTTTCCTCCAAGACTTCTTGAAAGTTGTTCCCTATCTCTCCCTTCAATTCTTTTCAAGAATAATAAGTGGTATGCAAAATCTACTGCTTGTCATCAATTTAACTTGATGAAGGATAAGCATAACATAATTCTGATTCTTGTTTCCTTTAAATGATTGAAATTCTTGTTCCGGAGCGGCTCATGATATTAATTCTCAATTCTAAGTTGTTCATCTTTTCTTTTCTGGATTCAAGCTTTTCCCAAGTGTCTCTTCGCTAAGTTCCATCTAAATCCTTGCAAGGTGAGAATCTTATTCTTTTCAACCTTCATTTCTTTTCATCATTCTTTTGTATATGGAGGCTCTTCATGGTGGTTCGTTAAGGATGTAATTCTTTTCAAAGTATTCTTCAAGATTCTTGTGGTAGTACCTCAAGTATTCTATATCTTGCATTTCAAAGATAAATTTTTCCTCCATTTTTTCTTTGGGTGGTATTATAGCATTCTTGACTCATGAGGAGTCTCGAAGAGAAGTTGTTTCAAGAATGAGATATTTAAACCCACCAATTTCTTTGATCATGGGATATTTCAACCCATGATTTGTTCATTGAAGCTATCTTGGATTGTAATTTGCCTAAAGATTTTCCTAAGGATTGTTTCTATTATGGTGATTATCGTTGATCCAAGTCCTCAATGCATCCTCTTGGTGAAAGGAGTTTTGCATATCTTGTTGTCCCAAGTAATCAACTATTTTCGTTAGTGGCTGGTTGCCATCTCATAATTTTGAGATGGTTTCCATTATCCCACAACAAGGTTTTTCTATTCATTGTTGATTTTCTAACAAATCCTTTCAATTCCTCTCGCGAGGATGCTTATCAAATCTAATTCTGGTAGCAGTTGTCATTTTCTTCTCCATCAAATGATCTAGTTTCTATTCTTTGTTTCAAAGGCTTTGGGATGTTGCTCTCTTTCATCCATTATATTATTTTGGTAAGATCTAGTTGTTTCCTTGCTTATTCATTCAACTGGATTGTTGTGAAATATTTTCAAGATATTCCATGCTATCAAGTTTTGCCTCTCTTTCCTACCGAAGTGTTGCCCAAATTTCAATTGAATTCTTGCTTGTTCCTCATGCCATTCCTTGTCTCTTGCAACCTTCAAGCTTCCTTGGTTTGACTCGTTTGTTAAGAAGCAACTATGTTTTAGCTCCTCCTTTCCTCTTCCTCTTACCCTTTCCATTCTTAGATCTCGAGTCGAGATTTCTTGTTAGTGGAGGAGAGTTGTAACAGCCCGAAACCGACGCTCCAGAAGATTTCCCTTTTTATTCCGTTGTCACCATGTCAATTATTTGATTGTCGCATTCATATTGCATCATGCACATCATACACATTGCATCGACACATCGTTGTTGTTATTTTTCAAAACTTTCATCCATCCATAGTCGTTGGTTCTCTCCATTTTTGTTGTTCACCGTTTTGAGATCAATCACACACGCACGCGTCCTCAGCATCATTAATTTTTTATTTATTTAGAAAAGTGTGTATAAATCTTTCTCGAACTGGGTTGAAAGTTGGCGTGCAGTCCTATTTTAATGTAGGTAGACTACCTGCCAAATTCCATTGCATTCGAAGTGCGTTTGATACACGAACCGTTAAACATATAGTGGTGTTTCAATTGTCACCGGGCCACTAAACTTTCCTCTCTTCTCTCAACCTAGCCCATCTACACGACCCACCATAGCCCACCAAACCCACCAAGCTCGTCCATGTAATCAGATCATTCGATCAAGATCGGACGATCAACAATCAGCTCTAGTTCCCCTTCATTTAGACCCTACCTATAAAAGAAGACTTTCTTGGCAAACCCCGGGAAACAGGGGCAATGTCCCATCCCAGCCGAAGGACAAGTATCTTCATAGTTTTCCTCAACCCACCAACCAGTCTTCCCTCCCGATCCCACCGAGACCAATCATCGTCTCCACCTCCCCATACATGCCATCTAATCCAGCTCGTTTGTTGTCTCGAGAGCCTCCCGCAGCTGAGCTCCGCTCCTCCGTTCATCCTCCTCGTGCCGCCACGAGGACCGCGTGAGCCCCGACTCACCGGCGACCGAACCATTAGACAGCAGATAAACACCACGGACCCTCCTTTTTTTATTCCTCCTCCTTCTCCACTTTTCCCTCTCTCATCTGTGTGCTTTCTATTTTCGCCAGGACTCGCAGCCATGGCTGCCGTTGTTGGCCTCCAGCTCCGCCTCGGATCCGGATAGGGGTACTGGAGCATGTTCTTCCTCCCGTTTCTCCATCGAGCGTGGGGACTACGAGCAAAAGCTCCAGCCCTGCATGGTGCCTCCCTCATCTCCCCATGTTTCAACGCAGTGTCAGCTCCCCGCCCTGTGCCTCATGCCGTCCACAGCCTTGCTTGTCTCCCGCATTATCCAGCACGCCGGGCATCGCCACCGATTGTCGCCTCGCCTGCGGGAGCCCCATGACCAAGGAACCACGAACCAGGCCAGTGCCCCGCCGTGCCGTCCTCTCCTCCTTCCTCCTTCTTTTCCTCTACTCTGAAACTTCTCTTTGTTTTTTGTGAACAACATCGCAACGCCATGTCACCCAAGCTCGTGGCTGCCGGAGCTTCGCCCGTCGCATCGAGCGCCGGGAACAGGACCCCCCGCCCAGATCCATGCCCCCTCGAGCTCACCCGTCCCTCCTGTGTGTCCTCTTGTCCTGGCCGCCGACATATGTTTCCCCGATGTGAGCAGCTTCTATTCAAACTAAAATTCGTTGCTTTTCTATATCCGTTCTAGTGTGTATAAGCTAATTAGAGTCACAACTCTTATTATCATCAAGGTAAATAGCTACAAGAGTGGCTAGTGGTCCTGGGATCGAACCCAGCATGCCCCAATTGTATTGTTGTTTTATTTGTTTTGGTTGGTATATATGTTATTTCTTGAGATTAGCTCGCACTCTTAAGACATGTTGTTTCGAATCCAAACCCTCATCAGATATTCATTCTAGCCTAGCTGGTAGACCACACTTGTTCAAACCCAGGAGGTCAGGTGTCGGTGCACTAAAGACTAGGGTCCCTAGTGCCCCAGACTTGTGCACGGGCGTAAAAGGCCGCGCCCGTTTAGTGGTCGTGATGAACTCACCAGGCACGAGGCTTGACAAATCTCCTTTGCCGGGACGACAACCGAAGCCCCCGACAAGCTTCCTTGCTGGGACGGAGACCCAAGGCCCCGGCAAGCCCCCTTGCCGGAATGACGGGGCTAGGCACTGGAGGGCGACCACCCCTGCCACAGTGCCACCGCCCCTAGGATCCAGCGCATTCCGAATGCGCGAGCGCGGCGTCCAGGTGTCTAAGCACCTCGACACATGTCTTCACCAGCACTTTGCTGACAAAGACAAGACGTGCATTTAATGCACCTAACAGCGGAAGATGGATAAGCATCACTCTAGGATTACTGTAACTTCTCATGAACCTACCACCGAGCACTATAGGTGACCCCTTTGCCTATAAAAGGAGGCCCTTAGCTCGTTCACAAGGGGTTAGACTCTTTGGAGATTTGCCAAGAAGACGGTTATCATCACTGTGATGAACAACAAAAACGCTTAATACAATTAGACGAGCAGGACATAGGGTTTTACGCGTAAGCGGCCCGAACCTGGGTAAAAAGGCTTGTCGGGTGTTGATCGTTAGATGTACTCTTGACGTTGTCTTTCTCCGCCCTACTATCACAAGGGTATCACGTTGATCCCCATAGGTGTGGACCTAGCATCACCGACATCTTCGGTGCGCCAGGTAGGGGGCCGGGGAGAGACCCGTGAATCGGAGCAAACTCAGCACCGGCTCCATCGAAGTTTGGGCGCGATGCCGCGTTCCCCCGGAAACGGGGTACCGCGGCGGGCGCCCTATTCTGCTACGGCTTCCCAAGGCCTGCGCGAGCGCGTTGCTACATGCGCGCGCAGGGCAGGGGGCGGAGGCTCCAAGAACAGCGTCGCCAGGCTGATGCATCGCTCGGGGGCCAACGTCCAGCTGTCAAGGGCGTGCGTGAGCGCTTCATAGAGGCCTTGGCGCATACTCAGGCGGACACACCTCCGTGGAGCAATGCATAGTCGTTGAGGATACGCCACACAGTCCCGAAGCCCCGGTGCACGCTCCAGTGTGAGTGTTGCGCCCCTGAGAGCGTCACATCATCGCCCAAAGGCGCGCTCCACAAGCATAACCTAGTAAGAGAAATCGAAGGGGTTACACCCCGGTTGGCTTTTCCTCCGAACGACGTTCAAGGACCGCCGGCAAGAAGACTTTGCTGGAGGAAAAAGGCGCCGAGAGCAGTGATTTCCTGCTTGCCGAGGGCTTCGACGCCCTGGCAAAAGACTCAAACGCCATGCAACCACGACATGAGAAGATAATTTTTTAAGTTCAAGATTCAGATCTGGAGTAAATAGATCCTTTGCTTTTTCCCTTCGAAAACTTCCAGTCTATGTGTGTGGAGTTTGCACGTATTGGGACCTTCCCAAAGTTCAGTGCACCTTGTCTTTGTTTCGAACTCGTTCAAATGATCTGAATAGCCATAGAGCACCTTCAAACAGTTGCGAACCTGATCAATAGAGCAAGCGGCTACTTAGCACCCGATTTCGTCTCAAGATGTGCTTGGCTATTTCCATGGTTGCACCGAACGCGGCAAGGAGCCTTGCCGGTAGTCGCCGGCAACCTCCCAGATTATGCAAAAATGAATCATACAAAGAACGGAATCGAAAAAGGGAAAACAGTCTTTTTCATTCATTTTGAATGGATTTATTTGACTCCACTTACATAGCGTCATTACCCTAACCTAAAGACTCTGCCTTTTGACGAGGATTAACCTACGCGGAGGAATTGGAGTTCATGAAGACATGACACGACAAGGCCCGCGGTACATCCACGCTGGCTCCCCCAGCGCTGTACCGACGGAAGCGGGTTCTGCCTCATCAAGCCGCAAGAAGGGGGCGACGGATCTGGTTGAGATCCCCCCTCTGAGGCGAGGGAGGGGCGTAGCTGGGCCGCATCAGTGCAGGGAGCACTCAGTCCCAGCTGGGTGAATCGCCATCCGATTTAATTCCCCCGGGCTTGTCACTAGGCCCGACACCCTCACGGTCACCGTCCCCCTCGTCACCGCCGCTCGAAGCGGAGCTCCCAACGCCGCTCGAGTGACCTTCGCAGCAGTCGAGAAGCACACGTGGGGGCCCCTAAAGCAACTTGGAGGGCCGCCAAAGGAGCAAGCCCCGGGGAATGCGGAGGCGTTGGAGTAGCGCTCCGCCTCCCCCGACCAAGACCTCCATGGTGACCTCGGCCCCTCGGCCTTCCTCCACCACGGGCATTCGGGCCATCTTCCGTCGTGGCACCCCCAGAAGTTGTGGAATGATTTGAACGCGATCCCCTCGCCGCCCTCAGGGCCGACGGTGGCCGACCCGGTCCACTAAGCAAGGTTAGGGGCAAGTGCCACCAGCAGACAGAAGAAGATTCTCAAGGCCAAGATCGAGTAGTTGGTGGATTCAGAAGGAGTTAGGTGAGCAAAACCCCTCGCAAACCCTCCCAATATATAGGACGGGGCGCGGGGGCTAGCCTCCCTTACTCCAGAAGCCACCACCCTCCTCGCCCAATCGCTCGAGCTCACGGCCGAACAGAGAACCGCCCTGATGCGCCAATGCATGCACGGGCGGGCCCAGCCACTACTGCGCCTTTCAAGACCTCGTCAGCCACCTGTCCATCCATGACTGTGCATGCCACGCGAGTGGCAGAGGCGTTTCGGGAGACGGAGAGGCCACTCCACGCAAGACCTCCCAGTTCGCGCATCCGATGCGCGGCGTGGGGAATCGCAACCGCTAGAAGATCCAGCCATGAAGGTCCGTGCACCTCTTTGGGCCTGGCCCAACAATGCCCTGCACGCGTGTGTGGCCCAGGCCCAGGGGCTCCTATCGGTGCACTAAAGACTGGGGTCCCTAGTGCCCCAGACTTGTGCACGGGCGCAAAGAGCCCCTGACGGCAAGGTATGGCGCGATCCAGATAAGATGCACCCCCAAGATTTCCAAGGCCCCGACAAGCCCACCTTGCTGGAAAGATATCCAAGGCCGCGCCTGTTTAGTGGGCGTGATGAACTCACCAGGCATGAGGCCTCGGCAAACCTCCTTTGCCGGGACGATAACCGAAGCCCCCGACAGGCTTCCTTCCCGGGACGGAGACTCAAGGCCCCTGAAGCCCCCTTGCCGGGATGACGGGTCTAGGCACTGGAGGACGACCGCCCCTGCCACAGTGCCACCGCCCCCAGGATCCAGCGTATACCGCATGCGCGAGCGCGGCGTCCAGGTGTCGAAGCACCTGGACACATGTCTTCACCAACACTTTGGTGACAAGGACAAGACATGCATTTAATGCACCTGACAGCGGTAGATGGATAAGCACTGTAGGTTCACTGTAACTTCTCGTGAACCTACCACCGAGCACTGTAGGTGACCCCTTTGCCTATAGAAGGAGGCCCTTAGCTCGTTCACAAGGGGTTAGACTCTTTGGAGATTGGCCAAGAAGACGGTTATCATCACTGTAACGAACAACAAAAACGCTTAATACGATCAAACGAGCAGGACGTAGGGTTTTACGCGTAAGCGGCCCGAACCTGGGTAAAAAGGCTTGCTGTTGATCGTTAGATCGTACGATCACAAGTGTATCACGTTGATCCCCATAGGTGTCGACCTAGCATCGCCGACATCAGAGTTTAAATGAAAGGCTCCCCATATTTTGCCCTCACCTTTGTATTATTTTTTCCTTTTCTTGTGACACTAACACATTAGCCCCACACTACTGTTGACAAATCCATGCTGACTTGGTTGACCGTCATCCTGGACCCACGTGTCACTGACAGTGGCTAGTCCAGCCGATGTCTAATTGGTTATTGTTTTTTTCCCAAGTCAAAAGTGCATAGTTTACAAAATACGTTATAGTTTTGGAGGAATCATATAAATTCAACCGTGCATAGGATTGAAAAAATTGTATATGGAATTAGACTGAAATTTTGTGTACATTCATAATTTCCAACTTTCATCCATGTTAAAAATTTCCAAACTTGCTCTTTAATTTAATTTGCATAAATGCCATTTTAAACGATTTAATTCATAATTAATTAACCATAGCTCCGAATGAAATTATCCACTTATGGAACTTGACTAGATAAGTGTGTAGAATAACATGATGGCATTTATTTTGGTGGTTAACAACTCTAAAATGTTGTTATAGACATAATAGTACCAAAATCTTAATTAACACATGGGGTCATTTTGGAATGCTATATGTTATTTCCGACCTCATTTAACATGCCTAGATAGTGTAGTTTATTTATACTTCACCTCTTGCCATGTTAATTTTTTTACCATTGTTGTGTACCTAAACTGGAGTTAACTAAGTAATTCATAATGTGGAGTTTCGTTAGTATGCAACTCGTTGCATATTGTGCTCCACTTATTGTGTAGAAGTCGATTGTTGTGCTTTGTCGTGTCTTGCATAATGAAATGGACATGCATCATATTTGATTGTGCATCATGTCATGGATATGTTGTGGTGTTTACCGTGGGCTGATTGTTGTTTCCAAATTATTTCTTCTCGATGTAGTTTCGGAACCGCTTCGGAGTGTAAGTATTCGTTCGACTATGTTGGTTCGTCTACTTCACGCATTCGTTCTTCTTCCAAGCAGGTCTCAGGCAAGATGATCATTTCCATAGATACCACTACTGTCATTGCCATGCTAGTTGTCTCGTTTCAATCGCTGTCTCCCTGCCTACCACCTGTTCTGTCAAGCCTCCCAACATTGCCATGAAAGGCCTCTAACCCCTCCACATCCCAACAAACCTTTGTTTGGCTATGTTATCGCTTTCTCAGACTTCTTATAGCATTGCTAGTTGCAGGTGGAGTTGCTACCATGTGCCAACATGGATATTCTTTGGAATTTCAGCATGTTATTGCTATTTAATTGAATGCACCTATACTTGGTAAAAGGTGGAAGGTTTGGCCTTCTATCTTGGTGTCTTGTTCCATATTTTCTTCCCTAGTTACTTGTGTACCGGTGTTATGTTCCATATTTGAGCGCTCCTAACATGCTTGGGGTTGTTATGGGGACCCCCTTGATTTTCATTTTGGGATAAAACTCTTCTAGCAAGGGCCAACATTGGTACTATATTTGCCCAACATAATAATACTGAACAACGTTATTAAAACATAGGGCGTCATGAACCCGAGGAGTAATTGAACATAATATAGGGAGAGCCAGTGCTGATGGTGCTTGTCCTAAACAAAGTCATGTGCGGGGCCACTTCGGGGCAACTCAGGGGGTTTCTAACATTCCAACGCACGCTGCGCTCATCCAGTTGTGCCCTAAGAACGAGATACGCGGTCCTATCGGGATCGTCGACACCTTGGGCGGCCTTGCAGGATTTGTTTTACCTTTCTCTAACATCTTGTGCGTGGGATTCCGAGGATACTTTGGGCTATCTTGAGGTTGAGGTTTTCTATCGGAAATTTCGTAGAGACTACGGTTTTTTCTGTGGTCTAGTTTATTCCAGCTTGTGGCAGTTTGTGATGGACTAGTTGTAGCACCCCTGCAGGGTCAAATCTTTCTGAGAGCCATGCCCGCAGTTAGGTGGCAACTTGGAAACTTTGTTTAATACCCATTCATAGAAAACTTGATATAAACTTAATTAAATATGCCAACTGTGTGCGTAACCGTGATTGTTTCTTCTCGTGAGTTGAGGACACTGTGGGGTTATGTTTGGCTCGTAAGTAGGTGTCAACGATCATTTCTTCATCATTATTAGTTCACGTCCATTTACGCATAGATCGCCCCCTCTTATTCATGTACTCGTAAGTTACTCACTCAAATAAATGCTTAGTGCTTGATGTAGCCTCACTACTTAACCATACCTCACCCATTAAGTTTGCTAGTCTTGATACCATTGGAAATGAGATTCCTGAGTCCCTATGGCTCACATATTACTACAAAAATAGTTGCAGGTATAGGTAAAGAGATACTTTTATGTGAGCGCAATGATTATTCTATTTGGAGTTTCTTCTTCTTATTCTTCATCGATCTAGGATGTTTTTCACGATGGCATCCTGGGATAGCACAGATGGGCATTGTGCTTTTATCATTTGATTTCGTCCGTAGTTGGACCCTGCTCTTTTACATGATGTTTGAATGTATTGTTGTATTAATATGTTCATGATGTAGCTTGTGGTGAGTGTAAGCCAATTCCATATACTCATTCTTCTATACATGTACTTGTAATGATATCCATTCTTGCAAAACAACGAGATGCACTTCTATCCTTGTCGAGGCCCTTGAGCCAAAATAAGGATAGGATCGCACCTTGGGCATTACAACTTAAGACAATGTGTAATTGTTTCATAGCTCATGCCGCTTTGAACACCACATTGTAATGGTGTGTCCGAACATCGTAATCGTACTTTATTGGATATGGTGCGTTCTATGATGTCTCTTACTGATCTGCCACTATCGTTTTGGGGTTATGTATGAGAGAAAACTGCGTTCACTTTAAATAGGGCTCCATCTAAAGTTGTTGAGACGACACCATATGAATTATGGGTTGGCACGAAACCTAAGCTGTCATTTCTAAAAGTTTGGGTCTGCGATGCTTATGTCAAAATGCTTCATCATGATAAGCTCAAACCGAAAGCAGATAAATGTGTATTCATAGGATACCCGAAGGAAATAGTTGGGTACACCTTCTACCTCAGATCCGAGGGCAAAGTGTTTGTCGTTAAGAACATGTCCTTTATCGACATAGAGTTTCTCTCGAAAGAATTGAGTGGGAGGAAGATCGAACATGATGAGGTTGTTGAACCGTCACTTCAATAGAAGAGGAGCATGACGTAGGAAGATATTCCAATGGCACCTACAACAGTTGCAAAGGAAGCTAATGATGGTGATCATGAACCTTTGGATCAAGGAACTGTCGAACCTCCTAGGTTGACAAGGACACGTACTGATCTTGAGTGGTACGGGAATCCTGTCTTCGAGGTCATGTTGTTGGACAACGATGAACCTATGATCTATGAAGAAGCGATGGTGTGCCCAGATTCCAACAAATGGTTAGAGGCCATGAAATCCAATATGGGATCCATGTATGAAAACAAAGTATGGACTTTGGAAGTATTACCTAAAGGTCGAAATGCTATTCATAACAAATGGATCTTTAAGAGGAATACATACACGGACTGTTATTTCACTGTCTATGAAGCTCGACTTGTGAAAAAGAGGTTTTTACAAGTTCGAGGAGTTCACTATGATGAGACTTTATCACCCGTAGCAATGCTTAAGTCCATCAGAATCATGTTTGCAATAGGTGCATTTCTTGATTATGAAATCTGCCAGATGAATGTCGAAACAACATTCCTTAACGGTTTCCTGAAGGAACAATTGTATATGATCTAACTGGAAGGTTTTGTCGATCTAGAGAATGCTGACAGAGTAGGCAAGCTCCAGCGATCCATTTATGGACTGGTCCAGGCATCTCGGAGTTGGAATCTATGCTTTGATGAGGTGATCAAGGAGTTTGGGCTTTATACTTGTTTATGGTAAGTTTGTATTTAGAAGAAAGTGAGTGGGAGCTCTATAGCGTTTCTAATATTATATGTGGATGACATATTCCCGAATGGAAACAATATAGAATTTTTGGAAAGTGTGAAGATATATTTGAACAAGAGTTTTTCAATGAAAAACCTCGAAGAAGCTGCTTACATATTAGGCATCAAGATCTAGAGAGATAGATCAAGATGCTTAATAGTACTTTCACAAAGCACATACCTTAGCAAGGTTTTGATGAAGTTCAAAATAGAACAGTCCAATAAGGGGTTTTTGCCTATCCTTGAAGGTGTGAAGTTGAGTAAGACTCAATGCCCAGCGACTATAGAGGATAGAGAAAATATGAGTGTCATCCCCTATGCTTCAGCGATAGGCTCTATAATGTATGTGATGTTGTGCACATGACCAGATGTCAGCCTTGGCATAAGTATGGCCAGAAGGTTTCGAAGTGATCCAGGAGTGGATCACTGGACATCGGTAAAGAATATCCTTAAGTACCTGAAGAGCACAACGAAATGTTTCTCGTTTATAGAGGTGATCAAGAGCTCGTCATAAAGGGTTTCGTTAGTGCTAGTTTTGACATTGATCCGGATGAATCTAAGTCTCAATCCGGATATGTATTTATTCTAAAGGATGGAGCAGTAAGCTGGTGCAGTTCCAAGCAAAGTGTGTTAGCTCATTCTACATGTGAAGCGGAGTACATAGATGCTTCAGAAGCAGTGAAGGAAGGTGTCTGGATGAAGCAGTTCATGACGGATCTTGGAGTTGTGCCGAGTGCAGTAGATCCAATGGCCCTATTTTGTGACAACACTCGTGCCATTCCTCTAGCCAAGGAACCACGGTTTCACAAAAGGACCAGACACATGAAGCGTCGTTTCAATTCCATCCATGATTATATCCAGGAGGAGGACACAAACATTTGCAAAGTACATATGGATTTGAATGTTGCAGATCCATTGACTAAACCTCTTCCACGAACAAAACATGATCAACACCACAACTCTATGGGTGTTAGATTCATCACCTTGTAATACTAGATTATTGACTCTAGTGCAAGTGGGAGACTGTTGGAAATATGCCCTAGAGGCAATACTAAAGTGGTTATTATTATATTTCCTTGTTCTCGATAATCGTTTATTGTACAAGCTACAATTGTATTGATTTGAAATTGAAATACATGTGTGGGTACATAGACAAAAAGTGTCTGTAGTATGTCTCTACTTGACTAGCTCATTGATCAAAGATGGCTAAGGTTTCCTAGACATAGACATGAGTCATCATTTGATAATGGGATCAGATCATTAGTAGAATGATGTGATGGACAAGACACAAACCTTAAGCATAGCATTTGATCATATCCAGTTTACTGCTATTGCTTTATGCATGTCAATGTATTTGTTCCTATAACCATGAGATCAAGCAACTCACTGACACCGGAGGAATACCTTGTGCGTATCAAACATCACAACATAACTGTGTGATTATAAAGGTGCCCTACAGGTATCTCTATGGGTGTCTGTTGAGTTGGCATGAATGAAGACTTAGATTTGTCACTCCCTGTGACAAAGAGGTATCTCGGGGCCCACTCAGTAATACATCACCATAATAAGCTAGCAAGCAATGTGACTAAGTACTTAGTCATGAGATCTTGTATTACGGACCGAGTGGAGAGACTTACGAGTAACAAGATTGAACTAAGGTATGGTGATACCGACGATCTATCTCGGGCAAGTAACATACCGATGGACAAAGGGAATTGCAGACAGGATTAACTTAATCCTTGACATTGTGGTACGACCGATAAAGATCTTCGTACAATATGTCGGAACCAATATGTGCAACCAAGTCCCGCTATTGGTTATTGACCATAGAGGTGTCCCGGTCATGTCTGCATAGTTCTCGAACCCGTAGGATCTGCACACTTAACGTTCGATGATGATTTGGTATTGTTGAGTTATATATGTTGGTGACAAAAACTTGTTTGGAGTCCTAGATGAGATCCTGGACATCATGAGGAGCTCGAGAATGGTACGGAGATAATGATTTATATATAGGAAAGTTGTATTCAGGTTCCGGAAAGGTTTCGGGGGTTTCTGGTATTGTATCGGGAGTGTCGAAAGGGCTTTGGGGGTCCACCAGGATGGGCCCACCAACCCCGGGGGCTACCTGGGCCTAAGAGGTGGCGCACCAACCCCTGGTGGGCTAGGCAGCTGACCCCTAAAGAGCCCATTCGCCCAAGGGTAGGTGGGGGAGGTGCCTTGGGGAGGGCGGAGTCCTCCCTAGGGCGCCCACCTCCCTTGTTGGAGGAGGACTCCTCCCCCCTTTGGCCGGGCAGCTGAATATTGGCACGAAACAATCAAAAATTATAGATACGACACATACGTATCATCATCACCAAGCTGAATTACTACTCGGCCTTGAGTAGGTAAATGATAAAAAGATAAATTTTGATGTGAATTGCTACCTTAATCTTGAACAATTGTCTAATCATGGCATGAATATTAAGACACAAGTGATTCGAGGCAATAGTGTATCATTTCACAAAAAGACATCCATACTCAGGTTTACTAGCAAACAATAATGCCCTTACAAAATAACAATGCTAAAGAACGCTATACCTACAAAATCATATAGTCTATCATGCTTGGTCTTCCTAGCATAAAGAATAAATCATGAGCACCCTCGTGCCAAACCAAGCAATTGGATTGTACTTCTTAACATGCTTCAACTTTTTATTACTCACTCAATACATGAGCAAAAACCATGAACATGTCATATATGTGGAACAGAATATGGTGGTATGTTTAAAATTGGTAAAAATGGAGAAAAAGTCTAGCATCAACTTGGCATATCAACGGGCTATGGAGATGCCCATCAATAGATATCAATTTGAGGAGTCGGGATTTACATGCAACAACTCCACTAGAGGTATAACTGTATGAAAACTCGAGTTAAGCTATGTGGGTGTGCATCCAACTTGCTTGCTCATGAAGACCTCAGGCATTTGAGTTAGCCCGTCATCGGAATATACAAGCCAAGTTCTATAATGAAAAATTCCCACTAGCATATGAAAGTGACAAAACAAGAGACTCGCTATATGAAAAACATGGTGCCACTTTGAGGTACAAGTGTGGATAAAGAGGTAGTAGCACTACCCTTCCCTTTTTTGTTTCATTTTATTTATTATTTTCCTTTTCTCCTTTTATGTTTTATAGTTTCTTTTTATTTCTCCTTTCCCCTTTTATTTTTCGTCCGAGGTCTCATTCCGACTTGTGGAGGTGTGACACCCCTCGATTCATGCTATAGTGATCATTGTAATTAGGCTATAGTAACCCAGGAGATTAAGATAATGCTTTTGCTAATCCAAGTTTGATCACTTTTGGAATCAATTCTTAATTCAACGTCTTTTGCAATTCAAAGTCATTTGAAAAGTGGATTTAATAGTTTTGCAAACTTGAAAAATAAATTCATGGATGGGTTGCAAATATTCCCTAAGAAATTATAAAATTATAACCCACAATTTTGTAAAGTGTTTTAGTGCCTCAAAATATTTAAAACAAAGGACAAATCAATTATTTAATGTCCTTTTGATTTATATAAATTTCTAATAAATTCTGAAGGACCCCAAACTTTTTGTGGCATTGTCCAAAATTGCAACACTAATTATGGACCAAGTTTCGTATTTTATAAAACTATTTTTGTTTTAATATTAAATGCCAAAAGAAGTAAGAAAAGAACATAACAGAAATAACAAAAAGAAAGAGAGAAATGGATAAACCCCACTCTGGACTGGGCCTAAGTCCACGGTGTGGCCGAGTCCACTAGCACCCCCGTTTCTTTATCCTTTGTTCAATAAAGGGGGCGTGGAGGCCGCCGATGCATGCCACGGACCGCGCCATCACTATGGCGGCCATCCGCCCCCTCTTACAACACGTCCCCCGATGCCCCAGAACCTTATGCCCGTGTCATTCCTCCCTCTCCCGCGCTGTTCTCTTCCCCCGCTAGCACCCGCGCCGCCGTCGCCATGACCGCAAATTGCCGCGGCCACCAGGGCCCCCGCTCCTCGCTGACACGTCCACACGCTCTCCTTTGCTCCGCCTCTTTTTACTTGCCCACGAGATCGAGCCCGGGGCCCCAACATTGCTGCCCCACCTCCTTCTTCCTCCTCGGATTGTAGGGCCTCCGCCGCCTGGATCTACTCTGGGAAGCCCTTGCCGAGCGCATGTACGCACATCTGCATGTCCCAGTGAGCTCTTGATCCTCCCTCTCGCTCTTTTAGCTCACGCATGCCCGTCCTAGCTAGCTCCCCACCATCATCCATGGCCACAGCTATCGTAGCTCGCGACCGAGCACCGCGTCGAGCTCATGGAGCTCAAAGGAGTCGAACGCACGCGTGCACAACCTTCCCAGTGCCCTATAGCACGTTTGCCACCTTCGCCTGAGCACGGACACCGCCGTGAGCTCGATTCCTACAAGCACTAACCACCCCAGCTCATGTCGCTTGTTGGGATGGAAGCGGGCGAACCCTAGCTTTCGAACGCGCCAAGTATCGAGCCCGGAGGGCCTCTATAGGCAATTTCTAGCCAAGTCCGACGCACCTCCACTGCGGTTTTTGTCATCGAAGTTGCTCCGACCACCGTTGCTGACCTGGCCCGACCGAGGCCACCCCCAGTGACACTAGCGAGTGGGCGAGGGGCTCCAGTTGACCAGTTGAGTTGGTCAACTAGCTGACTAGGCAGTGCCTAGTCACTGCAATATGGGGCCACCCCAAGTGGGCCACTGACATGTGGGGCCAGGATCATTAGCAATAATTATACTGTTATATTAGTTAAGACAGCTAATATGAATTAATAAGACACTAACATGTGGGTCCCCTCTACTAAACTACCCATTTTAGATAATATTAAACACTAGTTAACCCACTGTCTATGACAGGTTGGTCCCACTAGTCAGGTTTGACGAGTGAGTAGTCACTGTTGACTACTAATGTCATCCTAGCGTCATGCCGATGCAATAAAGGATTTTTCGTATTAATGTTAAATCGAGGAATTTCAGAATATTGTTAAAACTTTCAAAAATCATATAAAATAATTTTTAAGTGATATGCAAAATATTTATGCAATAAAGTTGCTTAGAAAAATCCCATGAATCTGAATCCGTTGTCCATTCATTTGTCACATGTTCCTAGCATGATGAACATGGGTATTTTGGCGTTAGGATCACATATCCAGTAGAAGCCAAAGACCGGGGAAATATCTTCACATATTTTCCTGCTCCAACAGTGACGTGTAGTACTGTGTTAGCTCATCCCTAACACTGCATAATGCCATGTCATGCATCGTGTTGCATCTTCTTGCTTTTATTTATTGTTTCTCCCTCCTCTTCTCTCTAGTAGACCCTGAGGCTAACACTGCTACCGGGTATGACTACACCACTCACGACCAGCCTTTTGCAGTAGAGCAACAAGGCAGGCAAACCCCCCCTTGATCATTCCGATATCACCCATTCTTTCCCCCTCATGCTTGCATTAGATTATGCTATTGTTGTAGATAGATCCTATTATGATGAATATCCTATTTTTGTTAAACTACTATTTTACCCTACTGCATATTAAATGCTTAATATAGGTTGATTAGTGACCCCGAGTGACCCCACTTAGTCCTAGTTTCCCCTGCGTGTTCATGGAAGACTCGATGACTTGAAGACTCAGAGACTCGATCATCCGATCGACAAGCCATGAACTGTCACATCACCTCACACCCTTTAGTTGTACAACGCTGCAGAGCTACTATCGAGTACCGAGGGGGATACCTCATAATGTACTCATGATATTAACTCTATGGTGTAGTTAACCGGAGGTGGACTGCGGAGGGTGATCCCTCCCTCACCCCTTCCGTTAACGACTCTGTTGTGGAACCCCTTAAGCGTGAACCATCGAGGGTGATTCCTCCCTGGTCACCCTGATGGTTACATCGATTGGAATCCGTCGAGGGTGATACCTCAGATTCCTATGATGTTATGGACACACGGTTACTTCACTTTACTACTGGAACATGATGAGATGTGTGGTGCCGGTGGATTTCCGCGTGATTGTGATGAGGCGTGGCTGGGCATTCTTGGCCCTTGCCATACACCCTCGAGACCAGGCGTCGGTACCACGTATCGTGGATCACTAATCGTGAATGTAGTTTAATAAAGCATTAATGGGTTTGGATAAGTTATCTGAGAAAGCCCCTAGCCTATTTCACACTAACCACAACGTGGGAATAAGTATGGGCACTCTACGTCGTACATTCACCCAAAAGCTGTTCAAATGTCATAGTTGAGCGACACACGCCTGGGTGGTCCGCATAAACATTGATCTTGTATAAAAGGTTCTAGGACAGATCCCAAATGTCCTCGTAACGTGCAAGATTGTGAAGGGAGATGGCCCATGACACCTTTGTGATAGTATCTAGACCAGCGTGTGGCCTCTCTGTTGAGACTAGGTAGGACTACGACATGTGGATCGGCCGAGGCCGGGCATGACCAAGGAAAGTGTGTCCTATCGGAGTTGATCAAGCATGTTGGGTAAGTTTTTGCACCCCTGCAGGGAAGTATATCTATTCGAATACCCGTGCCCACAGTAAGGGATGCTTAGAGTTGTATCCCCATCTAATACAACTATAAGTGTGACTTAATTAGAAATGTAGCACCGAGATTGCTTCCTCGCAGGGGGTTGAGGAAGAATCTCTTGGCATGACTTAATAAACTTGCTACATTATACTTATGCCGATTTTCACTCTTCTAATGTTGCAAGACACTAAAGATGCTATTCTTTGATAGGACTAGACATTTCACTCTATTTTGGCATTTCTAAAGTCAGTCCAAAGCGATAGCCCCATTCCTTTGATAGTCATCCATATTTAGCATAGTTCCGATGTCAGTATTGTGAGTAGTTTGAATGCGTATGTTGGGTAACGTAGCATAAATTCAAAATTTTCCTACGCCATATTCAGATCTTCCTATGGAGAGGCTAGCAACGAGAGAGGGGTCAGTGGATCTTCATACCTTTGAAGATCGCTAAGCGGAAGCGTTGGTAGAACACGGTTGATGGAGTCGTACTCGCGGCGATTCAGATCGCGATGTGATTCCGATCTAGTGCCGAATCACGGCACCTCCGCGTTCAACACACGTGCAGCCCGGTGACGTCTCCTGCACCTTGATCCAGAAAGGAGGAGGGAGAGGTTGGGGAAGATCTCCGGCAGCACGACGGCGTGGTGTCGATGGAGAGACGAGGTCTCCCGACAGGGCTTCGCCAAGCCCCGTGGGAGAGGAGGAAGAAGAGAGACAGGGCTGCGCCGAGAGAGATGGAAACCGTGTTCTCAAAGGCCAAACCCCCCCGCTATATATAGGGGGAAGGAGGGTGGCGCACCAGCCCACCCAGGGGCTGGTTCCCTCTCACACTTGGCCCATGTAGCCACCTGGGGCTGGTTGCCCCTCCCGGTGGGCCTCCGAAACCCTTTCTGGTGGTCCCGACACTTTGTCGGTGGTGCCCGAAACATTTCCGTCGTCCAAACCCATCCATCCTATATATTAATCTTTACCTCCGGACCATTCCGGAACTCCTCATGACGTCCGGGATCTCATTCGGGACTCCGAACAACCTTTGGTATCCTCTTATAGCAATTCCCTATAACCCTAGCGTCATCGAACTTTAAGTGTGTAGACCCTACGGGTTCGGGAGGCATGCAGATATGACCGAGACACTCTCCGGCCAATAACCATCAGCGGGATCTGGATACCCATGGTGACTCCCACATGTTCCACGATTATCTCATCGGATGAACCACGATGTCAAGGATTCAATCAATCCCGTATACAATTCCCTTTGTGTGTCGGTATAGAACTTTCCCGAGATTCGATCGTCGGTTTACCCATACCTTATTCAATCTCATTACTGGTAAGTCTCTTTACTCTTTCCGTAGCACGTCATCCTATGACTAACTCCTTAGTCACATTGAGCTCATGATGATGTTCCACCGAGTGGGCCCAGAGATAACTCTCCGTCACACAGAGTGACAAATCCCGATATCGATTCGTACCAACCCAACAGACACTTTCGGTGATACCCGTAGTGCACCTTTATAGTCACCCAGTTACGTTGTGACGTTTGATACACCCAAAGCACTCCTACGGTATCCGGGAGTTGGACAATCTCACGGTCGAAGGAAAACACACTTGACATTAGAAAAGCTTTAGCATACGAACAACACGATCTAGTGCTATGCTTAGTATTGGGTCTTGTCCATCACATCATTGTCCCAATGATGTGATCCCTTTATCAATGACATCTAATTTCCATGATCAGGAAACCATGATCATCTATTGATCAACGAGTGATACGTCTCCGTCGTATCTACTTTTCCAAACTCTTTTGCCCTTGTTTTGGACTGTAATTTGCATGATTTGATTGGAATTAACCCGGATTGACGCTGTTTTGAGCAGAATTGCCATGGTGTTGTTTTTGTGCAGAAATGAAAGTTCTCAGAACGTCCTGAAAATTTATTGAGATTTTTTTTGGAATAAAAGAAAAATACCTGCGCAAATATCCACCCGAGGGCACGTGCCAGTTGTCCACAAGCCCACAAGCCGTGACCACCCCCTATGGTCGCGCCATGGAGGCTAGTGGGGCCCACGTGGCACCACCACCCACAATCTCAGCTCTATATCTTCCGTTTCGCCTAGAAAAAAATCAAAGAGAAGGTTTCATTGCGTTTTGCGATACGGAGGCGCCGCCACATCCTGTGTTCATCTGGAGGGCAGATCTGGAGTCCGTTTCGGGCTCCTGAGAGGGGAAATCGTCGCCATCGTCATCATCAACCTTTCTCCATCGACAATTCCATGATGCTCTTCATCATTCGTGAGTAATCTCATCATAGGCTTGCTGGACGGTGATGAGTTGGATGAGATCTATCATGTAATCGAGTTAGTTCTTGACGGGGATTGATCCCTAGTATCCACTATGTTCTAGATTGATGTTGCTACTACTTGCCTATGCTTAATGCTTGTCACTAGGGCCCGAGTGCCATGATTTCAGATCTGAACCTATTATGTTGTCGCCAATACATGTGTGTTTTAGATCCTATCTTGGAAGTTGTAGTCACCTACTATGTGTTATGACCCGGCAACCCCGGAGTGACAATAGCCGGAACCACTCCCGAAGATGACCATAGTATGAGGAGTTCATGTATTCACCACGTGTTAATGCGTTGGTCCTCTTCTTTATTAAAAGGAGAACCTTAATATCATGTAGTTTCCATTATGACCCAGCTGCCACGGGAGGGATGGACAATAGATGTCATGCAAGTTCTTTTGCCTAAGCACGTATGACTACATACAGAATACAAGCCTACATTAGATTGACGAACGGGAGCTAGTTACATATCTCTCCGCGTTATAGCTGCTACATGATGAATCACATCCTTCATACTCATCCATCACTGATCCACTTCCTACAAGTCTTTTACTACTGGTTCTCGCTACGTTACTTTGCCTAGGCTTGTCCCTTGCTACAAAAGGGATTGGGGCACTTTCCTGCTGCTGTCGCTACTTCTGTTACTTGTTACTTTGTTGTTGCTGCTACTACTGTTCCTTACTACTCCGCTGGTACTTGTTGGAAGACTATGTTGGCGCCGTTGCCGGGGCTAGGTAAGCGGCACTAACATCCCGTCAACAAGGCTTTTTCTGGCACCGTTGCTATCGTACTACTTTGCTACTGATACTTTTCTTGCAAACACTAATCTTTCAGGTGTGGTTGAATTGACAACTCAGCTGCTAATACTTGAGAATATTCTTTCGCTTCCCCTTGAGTCGAATCAATAAATTTGGGATTAATACTCTACCCTCGAAAACTGCTGCGGTCCCATACGCTTGTTGGACATCAAGGCTTTTTCTGGCGCCGTTGCCGGGAAGCGCAATTATATTCTCTGAGTCACTTGGGATTGACGTCTGTTGATCACTGTGAGGAATCCGAAAGATCCAAGAACTAAAATCCTGCCTTCCACTACAAGGAGAGGTAAGGAACTGCCATCTAGCTCTGCACTTGATTCACCTTCAGTTTTGAGTAAGTTTGCGACATCGCCTCCCGCTAGAAATCTTGATATGTCGCCTGTGCTTGATGATGCTACTTCTGCTGCCCATGATACTATGCCTGATGATGCTATGCTTGATGCTATGCCTGATACTGCTTTGCCACTAGGTTCCCTTGATGCACAAATTGCTAGAGTTGCTGCTAGATGTGATGATACTTCTGAAACTACTGATACTATTTAACTAGAACCTGCTACTATGCCTGAATTGCCTGTTATGCCTGATATGCGCTATGTTATGGAGGGAGAGATAGCTGAGGATTTTCTTGCGTGCAAGGATAGATATGATGTTGAGAAACTTCTGCGCAAGTGGAAAGAAAAATCTCTGAACGCTAGGATGAAATACGACCCGAAGTTTTCTACTTCGCCTATCTTTGTGACCGATAAGGATTATGAATTCTCTATCGACCCTGAGTTAATCACTTTGGTCGAATCTGATCATTTTCACGGTTAAGAGTCTGAAATGGTTGTAGTCCATCTTACCAAACTGCACGATATAGCCACCCTATTCACTAGTGAGGAAAAGATCCGCCACTACTATATGCTCAAGTTGTTTCCTTTCTCGCTAAAGGATGATGCTAAGACCTGGTTTACTTCTCTTGCTCCTGGATGTGTGCGTAGCCCCCAGGATATGGTCTACTACTTCTCTGAAAAATATTTCCCTGCCCATATCCTTTACATAAATTCTAGGTTTTCTTCAAAAATACTTCAAGCTGTTGCTCAACTCTCAAGTAGCTACATCTAGGTTATCTTTGAAAAACTCTTTTCAAACAACCCTTTATGCTTTACATAAATTCTACATTATTTCCGATCAATAGTATGTCAACCACACATATTCATCAGAAATTCTATAGTGCTCCCACTCACCTTTTGGAAATACAAGTTTCTCATAAACTTTGTATAGAACCAAAAACTTTGATCATCTCATCAAAGTGTATATTCCAACTCCGAGATGCTTGATCCAGTCCATAGAAGGATCGCTGGAGCTTTGCATACTTGTTAGCACCCTTTAGGATCGAGAAAAATCTTCTGGTTGTATCACATACAACCTTTCCTCAAGGAAACCGTCAAGGAAACAATATTTTGACATCCTATCTGCAATATTTCATAAATGATGCAACAACTGCTAACATAATTTCAACAGACTTTCAGCATCGCTACGAGTGAGAAAGTCTCATCGTAGTCAACTCTTTGAACTTTGTCGAACACACTTTTGCGACAAGTCGAGCTCTCTTAACGTTGAGTTTTCACCATCATCGTCTGTCTTCTTTTTAAAGATCCATTCACAGTTAATAGTCTTATGACCATTAAGTGGTTCTTCCAAAGTATATACCTTGTTTTTCATACATGGATCCTCTCTCGGATTTCATGGCCTCCAGCCATTTGTCGAAATCCGGGCCCACCATCGCTTCTCCATAGCTCGTAGGTTCATTGTTGTCCAACAACATGACCTTCAAGACAGGGTCACTGTACTATTCTGTAGTAGCAGTACGCAACCTTGTCGACCTATGAGGTTTCTAGTAACTTGATTTGAAGTTTCACGATCATTATCATTAGCTTCCACTTCAATTGGTGTAGGTGCCACAATAACAACTTCATGCGTCTGCTACACACACACCGGTTGAAGTGATGGTTCACATAACCTCACCAAGTTTCCACCAAAACTCCCACTCAATCTTTCGAGAGAAACTTTTCCTCGAGAAAGGACCTGTTTCAAGAAACAAACACATTTGCTTCCGGATCTGAGATAGGTGGTATACCCAACTGTTTGGGTGCCCTATGTAGATGCATTTATCCGCTTTGGGTTCGATCTTATCAGGCTGAAAAATCTTTCACATAAGCATCACAACCCCAAACTTTTAAGAAATGACAGCTTAGGTTTCTCTAAACCATAGTTCGTACGGTGTCATCTCCAACGGAATTACGTGGTGCCCTATTTAAAGTGAATGCGGTTGTCTCTAATGCCTAACCCATAAACGATATTGGTAATTTGATAATAAATATCAATAGTATAAACTATATCTAATAGGGCACGACTATGACATACGGACACAACATCAGACTATGGTATTCCAGGTGGCATGAGTTGTGAAACATTTTTCACGTGAAACAATTTTCACATGGTCTTAAATGTTTACCAAATTCGTAACTCATATATATATGTTTACCTCCACGATCACATCGTAGACATATTATCCGTTTCTCACGATGATCTTCAGCTTCACTCTGAAATTACATGAACATTTCAATAATTCAGATTTCTGTTTTATCAAGTAAATACACTAGTATCTACTCAAATCATTTGTGAAGTATGAACACAATGATATCCACTACGTGCCTCAGTACTCATCGGACTGCACACATAAAAATGTATTACTTCCAACAAGTTACATTCTTGTTCCATCTCACTTGAAAAAGAGGTCTCCAGTCATCTTGCCCATGTGGTTTGATTTGCATGTCTGAAGTGATTCAAAATCAAGTGAGTCAAACGATCCATCCGCATGGACTCTCATGCGTTTATACCAACAGGCATGGTTTGCATGTTTCAAACATTTCAAAAATGAGTGATTACAAAGGTCCATGAGCATGGAGCTTCTTCATGCATTTTATATCAATATGACTCAAGTAGCAGTGCCACAAGTAAGTGGTACTATCATTACTACTTTGTATATTTTGGTAACAATATCATGAACATGTGTATCACTATGATCGAGATTCAATAAACCATTCATTCTAGGTGCAAGACCATTTAAGGTATCATTCAGCTAAATAGAATAACCATTATTCTCTTTAGATGAATAATCGTTTTTGTCATTAACATAATCCAATCATGTCTATGCTCAAGGCAAACACCAAATAAGAATTACTTAGGTTTTACACTAATCTTGATGGTAGAGGGAGCGTGCAATGTGTGATCATATCAACCTTGGAAACACACACATCATCACCTTGCCTTTAACTAGTCTTAGTTTATTCCGTAGCTTTTATTGCGAGTTACTAACACTTAGCAACCGAACCGGTATCTTATACCCTGGTGTTACTAGGAGTACTTCTGTAGTACGCATCAATATCATGTATATCCAATATACTTCTCGCGATTTTGCCAGCCTTCTCATCTACCAAGTGTCTAGGGTAATTCCTCTCCAGTGATTGTTCCCCTTATTTCATAAGCACGTAGTCTCGGGTTTGGGTTCAACCTTTGGATGTCTTCATAGAGCAGAAACAGGTTTGCCGTTTAATGTAGTATCCCTTCAAGCCCTTTCTTGAAACTAGTGGTTTTACAAACCATCAACAATTGATGTTCCCTTTTGACTTCTACTTTCGTGGTGTCAAACATCATGAATGGCTCAAGGATCATCATATCCATCCTTGATATGCTATAGTTCATCACCAAGCTCTAGTAGCTTAGTGTTAGTGACCTTGGAGAACTATCACTGTCTCATGTGGAAGTTCAACTCCCACTCGATTCAAGCGATTGTAGTACTCAGATAATCTGAGCACATGCTCTATGATTGAGCTCTTCTCCTTTACTTTGCAAACAAAGAATCTCGTCGGAGGTCTCATACCTCTTAACAAGGGCACGAGCATGAAATCCCAATTTCATCTCTTGGATCATCACGTATGTCCCGCGACGTTCGAAACGTCTGTAACGCCTTAATTCTAAGTTGTTCAAGCAACACGCACTGAACTATCATGTAGTTATCAAAAACATGTATGTCAGATGTTCGCAACATCTACAGACCATGCTTGGGGTTCAGCAAACTGAGTGGTGCGTTAAAGACATAAGCCTTCTGCATAGCAATGAGGACAGTCCTCAGTTAACGGACCCAATCCGCACAATTGCTACTTCTTTCTTTCAACTAAGATTTATCTAGGAACATATCAAATACCATAGATCTATAGCGCAAGTTACATAATTTGCAAAGATCTATTTGACTATTTTCATGCTAATTAAGTTCATCTGATGAACTCCCACTTAAATCGACATTCCTCTAGTCATTTAAGTGATACGTGATCCATGTTGACTAACCCGTGTCCGATCATCACGTGAGACAGACTAGTCGTCATGGTGAGCAACTTCATGCTGATCGTATTCAACCATATGACTCATGTTCGACCTTTCGGTCTCTTGTATTCGAGGTCATGTATGTACATGCTAAGCTCGTCAAGTCAACCTAAGTGTTTCACGTGCGTAAATTTGGCTTACACCTGTTGTATATGAACGTTAGAATCTATCACACCCGATCATCACGTGGTGCTTTGAGACAACAATCCTTCGCAATGGTGCTCACTTAGGGGAATATGTTCTCGATTTTTATATGAGGGATCATCTTATTATGCTACCGTCGTTCTAAGCAATAAGATGAAAAACATGATAAATATCACATGCAATCATATAGTGACATGATATGGCCATTATCATCTTTGCTCTTTCGATCTTCATCTTCGGGCATCGCATGATCATCATTGTCACCGACGTGACACCATGATCTCCATCATCGTGTCTTCGTGAAGTCGTCATGCCAACTACTACTACTACTATAGCTAACCATTAGCAATGAATTAAAAGTAGTAAACACATGGCGTTGCATCTCATAAAATAAATTAAGATAACTCCTATGGCTCCTGCCGGTTGTCATACTGAACGACATGCAAGTCGTGACTCCTATTACAATAACTTGTTCATCTCATACATCACACATGTAACATCACAACTTTGGCCATATCACATCACATGTCAAACCCTGCAAAAACAAGTTAGACGTCCTCTAATTGTTGTTGCAAGTTTTACGTGGCTGATTTGGGTTTCTAGCAAGAACGCCTTCTTACCTACATGAAAGCCACAACGACGATATGCCAAAGCTATTTACCCTTCATAAGGACCCTTTTCATCAAATCCAATCCGACTAGAGTGGGAGAGACAGACACCCGCTAGCCACCTTTATGCACGGTGTGCATGTCGGCCGGTGGAACCTATCTCACGTAAGTGTACGTGTAAGGTCGGTCCGGGCCGCTTCATCCCACAATACCGCCAGAAAAGAATAAGACTAGTAGAGGCAAGCAATTGACAAATCAGCACCCACAACCTTTTGTGTTCTACTTATGCATGGAATCTATGCATAGAAAACCTGGCTCTGATACCACTGTTGGGTAATGTAGCATAAATTCAAAATTTTCCTACGCCATATTCAGATCTTCCTATGGAGAGACCAGCAATGAGAGAGGGGTGACTGGATCTTCATACCATTGAAGATATCTAAGCGGAAGCGTTGCTAGAACGCGGTTGACGGAGTCGTACTCGCGGCGATTCAGATTGCGGTGTGATTCCGATCTAGTGCTGAATCACGGCACCTCCGCGTTCAACACACGTGCAGCCCGGTGACGTCTCCCGCACCTTGATCCAGCAAGGAGGAGGGTGAGGTTTGGGAAAATCTCCGGCAGCACGACGGCGTGGTGTCGATGGAGAGACGAGGTCTCCCGGCAGGGCTTCGCCGAGAGAGATGGAAAACCGTGTTCTCAAAGGCCAAAACCCCTCACTATATATAGGGGGAAGGGAGGGTGGCGCCCCCTTTAGGGTTTTCCACCCTAAAGGGGAACGGCAGCCCTAGATGGGAGAGGAGGTGGTGGCCAGGAGGGGGAGAGGGGGGGTGGCGCACGACTGGTAGGCCTTAGGCCCACCAGACTTAGGGTTTCCCCCCTTTCCCTCTCTAGGCCCCTTGGGCTGGGTGTGGGGGGCGCACCAGCCCACCCATGGGCTGGTTCCCTCTCACACTTGGCCCATGTAGCCTCCTGGGCTGGTGGCCCCTCCCGGTGGGCCTCCGGAACCCTTTCCGGTGGTCCCGGCACTTTACCGATGGTGCCCGAAACATTTCCGGCGTCCAAAGCCATCCATCCTATATATCAATTTTTACCTACGGACCATTCCGGAGCTCCTCGTGACGTCCGGGATCTCATACGGGACTCCGAACAACCTTCGGTAACCTTGTATAGCAATTCCCTATAACCCTAGTGTCATCGAACCTTAAGTGTGTAGACCCTACGGGTTCGGGAGGCATGCTGACATGACCGAGACACTCTCCGACCAATAACCATTAGTGGGATCTGGATACCCATCGTGGCTCCCACATGTTCCATGATGATCTCATCGGATGAACCACGATGGGGAGGATTCAATCAATCCCATATACAATTCCCTTTGTCTGTCGGTATAGAACTTGCCCGAGATTCGATCGTCGGTATACCCAAACCTTGTTCAATCTTGTTACCGGTAAGTCTCTTTACTCATTCCGTAGCACGTCATCCTGTGACCAACTCCTTAGTAACATTGAGCTCATGATGATGTTTCACCGAGTGGGCCCAGAGATACCTCTCCTGTCACAAGGAGTGACAAATCCCGATCTCGATTCGTACCAACCCAACAGACACTTTCGGAGATACCCGTAGTGCACCTTTATAGTCACCCAGTTACATTGTGACGTTTGATACACCCAAAGCACTTCTATGGTATTCGAGAGTTGCACAATCCCACGGTCGAAGGAAAAGACCCTTGACATTAGAAAAGCTTTAGCATACGAACACCACGATCTAGTGCTATGCTTAGTATTGGGTCTTGTCCATCACATCATTCTCCCAATGATGTGATCCCGTTATTAATGACATCTAGTGTCCAGGATCAGGAAACCATGATCATCTATTGATCAACGAGCTAGCCAGCTAGAGGCTTGCTAGGGACACATTGTGATCTATTTATTCACACATGTATTACTGTTTCCTGTTAATACAATTATAGCATGAACAATAAACGATTATCATGAACAAGGAAATATGATAATAACCATTTTATTATTGCCTCTAGGGCATATTTCCAACATAGTACTCACCGTTGCTTCGCTCCCGCTTTTCCTCATTATAGTATTGCCGCGACCAGATGACGAAGCCCAGGAAATGACTGATCCGGCAGGCAACTACTACCCCGACGAAGCCTACTAGAACATGGAGGCCGTTGACGAACAAGAGTAGTTAGGAGGCTACCAGGTAGGAGGCCTTGCCTTTTCGATCCTATGTTATTTTTGTGCTAGCCTTCTTAAGGAAAAACTTGTTGCTTATATATGTACTCAAATATTATTTGCTTCCTCTGACTAGTTTGTATTCGACCTTATGTATTCGATCCCTTGAGACCCCTGGCTTGTAATATGAAGCTTGTATGCCTTTAATTTGTGTCTAGAGTTGTGTTGTGATATCTTCTCGTGATTCCCTGATCTTGGTTGTACGCATTTGCGTGCATGATTAGCTATGATTAAGTTGGGGGCATCACAAGTTGGTATCAGAGCCAACTTGCTAGAGTTAGCCCCCTATCCAACTCCTTGGCCGAAGTTGAGTCTATTACTTGAAAAAACTTATACTAACATTGTTGTGTGGCTTACGGGTCCGGATCTCAATCAGGTGGTACTAGGATCTTTTACTCCTCTTCTATACTCTGGGTTCTGATCTCTTTTATCCTTTCAGTTAAAGATTTTGCTAACTCTAACATTAGGATCTCGTAATCACATCCACTGGAGAGCCATTTTATCTGCTTTTATTTATTTTGAAAGTATGTTGCACACGCTCCCTCTTGACATCTTTGATCCTCCTTGTTACACATGCATCCCGCAAGACAGTTTGTACGTCTGACTATGGCTGTCGATGCGACTGAGTTCCCGGCCATTCTGGTCGACCTCTTGACCAGGCTGGGATATCGCTCGTACCCCGAGTACACTTTTTACGAGGACTACCGCGAGTTCAACCAGGAGGACTACCAGGTTGTGGTTCATATCTTCGATCGGTAGAACCTCTCCATCACTGAGCTGCACACCTTTTGTGGTGTTGGTGTGACTATTGATATGGCAATCCATGATGCTGCTTATACTACTATAACTCGCCTCCATGGAGTGTACCCTCGCTTGGAGGAGATTGGATTTATATACACCCCGTATGCTCCTGCTGGTAATGAGACTGGATCCGACATTGCAGGCTACACCCCTTACATGCAACAACATAACGATCGATCCTACACCGCTATGTGTACCCCTTATGCGAGTCGTCACTACGACCCACAATTTCTAGGCCAGTACAATCAGGCGTTGGATCGTGCTGTCCGAGCTCTAACTATTGAATTGTATGCTACCCGTGGTTGTCTTACGATGCTATGACATAGTTACTACCAGATGTCAGTGCGAGGATGCATCTAGAGTAAATCCTTTACTCGCGGAGGATAGAGATACCACCAGGTCTTGAGTGGTCTATTGTTGGAGGTCGTAGTTCTCCACGTGGACCTCTGCTCTCCGTTCGGGACTAGCATGAGCATCAAAATGTTCATGGATTGCGAAATCCTTCTCTAGAGTTTGCCATTCATGGTCACCGGCAGTTAACTGGCTTTAGTGGTTGTCCCCGACATTGATGTAGCATATCGCTATGTCGCGTTCTTGTATCCCTCTACCATGTGCCTGTGTGCTGCCTAGTTGTCTAAGGTTTTACCTTTCCGAAATTGTACCATTGTGTTGTAATAAACCTATGTATGGATCTGTATGTCATGATCCACTACTATGATGTATCAATTGCACTTGTTTTCGTTCTGCATGTCACCTCATGAATGATTCATTGTATTGTTGTTTATCCAATACTGAATTTCCATTGTTACAATTTAACAGGATTGTTAGACTAGCTGTCCGCGGCCATGCTGCTCGCAACCCATCACTTCCAGAATACATGGCTGGAATGTTAAAGAAGTTTGAGCTGAACTGTCAGTTTATGCAAGGGCTCATGGATCATTTCTCGAAGGCGAATATTCACAAGCATCTGGCCCAATGACTCCACACGACTTTATCCACCTCAACCCTACTGTCTACCGCAGCTCAACTCAGCCCCTTGATGGTGATGACTAGCTCTATGATATCATGTATGAGATGGAGTATCCTAGTGTTCCCCTTGACAACCATGCCACTTTTGCGGCATACTTCCTAAAGGGTCATGCTTATCAATGGTGAGACAGTCACAGACGTTCTCAGCCTGCTGGAACCATCAACACCTGGCCGGAGTTCCAATCTGCTTTTCGTGCGTGCTACATTCCTCAAGGAATCATGGACAACAAGAATTGAGAGTTCCACAACCTCACCCAGGGCAACAAGACCGTGGGTGCTTACGAGCGGGAGTTTGTGGACTTGTCCTGCTATGTTGAAGAAGACATTGTTACTGATGATCGCAGACATGAGAAGTCCCGTGAAGGCCTTCACCCTGATATCAAGCTCGCACTGCTTGTTCAGGACTATCATGATTTTGCCACCTTGGTGAACAAGGCTCTCCAGGTTGAAACGGGTCTACATGAATACAAGGATGGTAGCAAGCGCAATTGTCACATGGGCTCATCTTCACAGAAGCGAAAGATCTGGATTCCCCACAACATGTACCATGCACGTGCTCCTGCTCCAAGACCATCTTATGCTCCACCTCGTCTGCCTCCTCCACCAGCTAGGCAGCCGAAGGTCCCAGCTCCACCACTCCGAGTTCCTTCTTCAAATCTTGAGGATGGGCTCTGCTTCAAGTGTGGTCCGCCAGGTCACCGTGCCAGATATTGCAGGCAGCAGTAGAATCAGCTTGCACCACCTTCAACTGGTAGTGGGAACAACCAGAACCACAATAACCATGCCATGCCTTCTTACGGTTGTGGCAGGGTGACAACATTGAACTGAATCAAGCTCAAGACCAGCCTACTATTGTGATGGGTACTCTTCTTGTTAACTCGGTACCAGCTTCTATATTGTTTCATACAGGAGCATCACATTCTTTTATGTCATAAATTTTTGCATACATGCTTGGCATTAGATGTGAAGAGATGAACGTTCCAATAGTGGTAAACACCCCCCCGCGGGCCAATCTCAAACCTCCATGGTTAGCCCCAATGTCCCTGTTGAAATTGAAGGGTTGGAATTCCTTGTCTGGCCCATATTGTTGAAGTCTTCCAATGCTGACCTCATTCTGGGAATGGACGGGTTAAATACTCATACATCTTCAATCGTTTGTGCCACCAAAATCGTCCATATCCTGAATCCTTCAAATGAGATATTAAGCTACCATGATCATCTTGTTCGAGATGTTGAAGCCTACCTATATGCCTTGAATACATTGAATGTGTCACCTATTATGGGGATTGAAAGCATTTTGGTTGTTCGTCACTTCCAAGATGTCTTTCCAGAAGAACTCCCCAGATTTTACCGTGCGAGAGTTCTCGAGTTTGTCATCGACCTAGTCCGAGACACCACTCCTATCGCCAAACGACCCTATAATATGCCACCGCATGAACTCCTTGAACTTAAGGAAGAAATTGAAAAATCTCTTCATTGCGGTTTCAGTCGCCCAAGTTCCTCTGCTTGGGGAGCACCTTCTCTCTTTGTTAAAAATGAGGATGGAACAAATCGTTTGGTTCAAGATTACCATCCCATCAAACAGGCAACTATTCAAAACAAGTATCCTCTTCCTCGGATAAATGATCTATATTATCAAATTGTTGGTTCCTCAGTCTTCCCTAACTTGACTTGATATTGGGATTCCACCATGTCCGTGTTCGCGAAGAAGATATCCCCAAGACCGCATTCTTTACTCGCTATTTTTCATACGAGTATACCGTCATGTCTTTCGATTTAACCAATTCTCCAGCAACCTTCTCTCGATTGATGAATTATATCTTCATGGAATACCTTGACCAATTCGTCATGGTTTATCTAGATGATATCCTGGTGTATTCCAAGAATAAAGAAGAGCATGTTGAACATATTCATCTTGTAATGGAAAAGCTTCGGGAGCATCAGCTTTATGCCAAGTATTCCAAGTGTGAGTTCTGGTTGGACTAAGTGACCTACCTTGGTCATGTGATCTCCAAGGATGGTATTGGGCTCAACCTTGAATGAGTTCTGGCTATTCTTGACTGGACTCCCCTGAAGAATGTCAAGCAAGTCAAAAGTTTTCTCGGACTCGCTAGCTATTGTCGTCTTTTTGTAGAGAACTTCTCCATGGTTGACAAACACTTGGCCAATCTGCTTCACAAAGGTGTTAGATATGAGTGGGTAGAAAAATGTCACGAAATTTTCCACTCACTCAAGGATAAACTAACACCTGCTCTAGTGCTTTCTCCTCTAGATACACGCAAAGACTTTGTCATTTATTGTGATGCTTCTCGTCAAGGATTGGGTTGTGTCCTAATGTAAGAGCGCAGAGTGATTGCCTAGGGCTCACAATAGTTGTGTACTCATGAAGAGAACTATCCAGTACATGACCTTGATACTACTATAGTTATGTATTCGTTATTGCTATGGTGACATTACCTTCTCGGTAACCATTGTGAGATCTACACCGATCACCAAAGTCTGAAGTACCTGTTTACTCAGCTGGATCTGAACCTCCATCAATGGAGATGGATGGAGTGCATAGGAGATCACAACTTGGGTATTTCTTATATAGGTGGCAAAGCTAATGTGATGGTTGATGCCTTGAGCCGCAAGTCATACTACAACCACCTCCAGGTTCAAATCCATCTTCAAGAAGAATTCAGCAAGCTGAACCTCCATATTGTTCCTCACGGTTATCTCGCAACCCTCTTAAAGAGTTCCGCAAGATGAACAACCATGTTGTCAACCAGGGTTCCCTTAATAACCTGCTTGCTAAACCAGATCTCATCGGCGACATCAAAACTATTCAACTCTATGACGATGAAGTAGAAAGGATTAAATGCTATCTTGCAGATGGTAAATCCTCTTGCTTCACTGTTGCTAGTGATGGCGCCTTGCACTTCAAGGGTCACTTATTCATTCCAAGTCAGAGGGAAACCCTGAATATGACTGGGAGGGTGATGAAAGAAGCTCATGATACACCTCTGTCTATTCATCCGGGTGCTACCAAGATGTACGAAGACATACGTCGAAGGTTCTGGTGATCAAACATGAAGCAAGATATTGCATGCTATGTTGCGGAACGTGACATTTGCTGTCGAATCAAAGTAGCACATCAAAAGCCTGCTGGAACTCTGCAACCTATTACTATTCCTGCATGGAAATGGGACCATGTAAAAATGGATTTTGTCACTGGTTTTCCGAGATCGCAGAAAGGTAATGATGTTGTTCTTGTCGTCATTGACAAACTAACCAAAGTTGCACATGTTCTGTCGTCAAGGAAACCATCACTGCTAGTCAGCTCGCGGAACTACATGTCCAGAATTGTTTCACTCCATGGTATTCTGCTGGTAATTAGCTCAGACCATGGAAACTTATTCACTTAAAGATTCTGGGAAAGTTTCTAGAAGGCTATCGGAACTCATATGTCCTTTAGCACCGCTTTTCATTCTCAAACTGAGGGACAAGTTGAATGAGTCAACCAGATTCTTGAAGACATGCTTCAAGATTTTGTCATTTATTTCCGCAAAAAATGGGAGGAATCTCTCCCATATGCCGAGTTCTCCAACAACAATAGCTATCAAGCTAGTCTGAATATGCCCCTTTCGAAGTGTTGTATGGGCGAAAGTGTCGAATTCCTCTCAATTGGTCAGAAACTAGGGAACATTCACTCTTCAGTCTACATATTATCGAACATGCCAAAGATCAATTCTGTGTTATACGTGAGAATCTGAAGGTTGCTCAGTCTCTTAGAAGAGTCAGTATGGCCGTCATCATCAATATATGTTCTTTCAACCTGGAGAAAAGCATTATCTTCGATTCACACCAATGAGGGGTGCACACTGCTTTGGGATCAAGGGCAAGCTAGCTCCTCGCTATATTGGTACATTCACCATTCTTGAAAGGAGTGGAAAGGTGGCATATCATTTGGAACTACCACTGAAACTTCCACACGTTTATGATGTCTTCCATGTGTCCTAGCTCCGTTGCTGCTTCAAGGATCCTATCCGAGCAACGGATCATGATATTCTTGAACTACAACCAGACCTTTCTTATAAAGAGCACCTGATCCGCATTCTCAATAAAACTAAATGTCCGACTCGTTTGAAGGCAATCAAGTTCCTTAATGTTCAGTGGTCAAACCATTCTAAAGATGAAGCCACATGGGAACGCGAGGATCATCCTCATGATGAATACCCAGAGTTTTTTTCTTTCTACCTCTTAATTCTCGGGAAGAGAATTTCTTTTAGTAGGGGAGAGTTGTGACACCCCTCGATTCATGCTACATTGATCATTGCAATTAGGCTATAATAACCCATGAGATTAAGCTAATGCTTTTGCTAATCCAAGTTTGATCACTTTTTGAATCAAAGTCTTAACTCAATTTCTTTTGCAATTCAAATTTATTTGAAAAGTGGATTTTATAGTTTTGCAAACCTGAAAACTTAATTCATGGATGGGTTGCAAATATTCCTGAAGAAATTATGAAATTGTAACCCACATTTTTGTAGTGTTTTAGTGACTCGAAATATTTAAAACACACACCAAATCAATTATTGAATGACCATTTGATATATGTAAATTTCAAATAAATTCTAAAGGACGACAAACTTTTTGTTGCATTGTCCAACATTAATTATGGACCAAGTTTTCTGTTGTATAAAACTAGTTTGCTTTCAATATTAAATGAAAACAATGTTGGGATCGTAGTAATTAAAAAAAATTCCTACAGTTCACAAGTATCTGTCTATGGAGAAACCAACAACGAGCAAATGGGTAGAGCATCTTCATACCTCTGAAGATTGCTAAGCGGAAGCGTTGCTAGAACGCGGTTGATGGAGTCGTACTCGCAGCGATTAAGATCGTGATGGATTCTAATCTATGCGACGAACAATGGCACATCCGTGTTCAACACACGTGCAACCCGGTGACGTCTCCAACGCCTTGATCCAGCAAGGAGGGAGGATAGGTTGAGGTAGAAATCCATCAGCACCATGGCGTGGTGACGGTGGAGTTGCGTGGTACTACGACAGAGCTTCGCCAAGCACTACGGAGGAAGAGGGGGAGGAGGAGTAGGCCTGCGCCGAGAGAGAGAGAGAAGTTGTGTCTCAAATCAGCCCCAAACCCTCCACTATATATAGGAGGAGAGGGAGGTGGGTGCCCACCCTTAGGGTTTCCCACCCTAATGGGTGTAGCAGCCCATCTAGGGCAAGGGGCGGCGGCCAAGGGTGGAGGAGGCGCCCTAGGGTGGGCCTTGGGCCCAAAGGTGCGCCTCCAGCCTAGGGTTTTTCCCCTCTCCACCCCTTGTGCGCCTTGGGACCTTAGTGGTGGTGCATGAGCCCACCTAGGGGCTGGTTTCCAGCCACTTTTGGACCATGTAGCACTTTGGGGCTGGTGGCCCTTCCCAGTGGACCCCCAAAACCCTTTCGGTGGTCCCGGTACATTATCGGTGATGCCCAAAATACTTCCGGCAATCAAATCCTCACTTCCAATATATGAATATTTACATCCGGACTATTACAGAACTCCTCGTGATGTCCGAGATCTCATCTGGGACTCCGAACAACCTTTCGGTAACCACGTACACAATTCCCATATAACCCTTGCGTCATCAAACCTTAAGTGTGTAGACCCTACGGGTTCGGGAAGCATGTAGACATGACCGAGACACCTCTCCGGTCAATAACCAACAGCGTGGTCTAGATATCCATGTTGGTTCCCGCATGTTCCACGATGATCTCATCGGATGAACCACGATGTCGGGGATTCGATCAATCCCGTATGCAATTCCCTTTGTCCACCGGTATGATACTTACCCGAGATTCGATCGTCGGTATCCCTATACCTTGTTCAATCTCGTTACGAGCAAGTCTCTTTACTCGTTCCGTAAAACATCGTCCCGTGGATAACTCCTTAGTCACACTGAGCTCAATATGATGATGGATTACCGAGTTGGCCCAGAGATACCTCTCTGTCACTGGGAGTGAGAAATCCCCGTCTCGATTCGTACAACCCAACAAACACTTTCGGAGATACCTGTAGTGCACCTTTATAATCACGCAGTTACGTTGTGACGTTTGATACACCCAAAACACTCCTACGGTATCCGGGAGTTGCACAATCTCATGGTCTAAGGAAATGATAGTTGACATTAGAAAAGCTTTAGCAGACGAACAACACGATCTAGTGCTCTGCTTAGGACTGGGTCTTGTCCATCACATCATTCCCCAATGATGTGATCCCATTATCAATGTGTCGATGATCAAGAAACCATGATCGTCTATTGATCAACGAGCTAGCCAACTAGAGGATCACTAGGGACACATTGTGATATATATATTCACACATGTATTATGGTTTATAGTTAATACAATTATAGCATGAATAATATACTCCCACTTTATTATTGCCTCTAGGGCATATTACCAATAGTCTCCCACTTGCACTAGAGTCAATAATCTAGTTACATTGTGATGAATCGAACACCCATAGAGTTCTGGTGCTGATCATGTTTCGCTCATGGAAGAGGTTTAGTCAACAGACCTGCGACATTCTGATCCGTATGTACTTTACAAATATCTATATCTCCATCCTGGATGTATCCATGTATGGAGTTGAAGCGGCGCTTGATGTGCTTGGTCTTCTTGTGAAAGCTGGGCTCCTTTGCAACAGCAATAGCTCCAGTGTTGTCACAGAACAGTCATCGGGCCCGACGCACTTGGAATCACTCCTAGGTCGGTGATGAACTCCTTAATCCGGACTCCTTCTTGTGCTCCTTCCGAAGCAACTATGTACTCCGCTTCACATGTAGATGCCGCCATGATGCTTTGCTTGCAACTACACCAGCTAACTGCCCCATTATTCAAAATATACACGTATTCGGTTTGTGACTTGGAGTCATTCGGATCTGTATCGAAGCTAGCATCTATGTAACCCTTTAAGACAAGCTCTTTGGCACGTCCAAAAACGAGAAATATATCTTTAGTCCTTCTCAGGTACATTAGGATATTCTTGACCGATGTCCAGTGATCCACTCCTGGATCACTTTGGTACCTCCCTACCAAACTTATGGCAAGGTTCACATTAGGTCTGGTACACAACATTGCATACATAATAGAGCCTATGGCTGAAGCATAGGGACGATACTCATCTTTTCTCTATCTTTTGTCGTGGTCAGGCGTTGAGTTGTACTCAACCTCACACCTTGTAATACACGCAAGAACCCCTTCTTAGCCTTGTCCATATTTAACTTCTTCAATATCTTGTCAAGGTTTGTGCTTTGTGGAAGACCTATGAGGCGTCTCGATTTATCTCAATACATCTTGATGCCTAATATGTAAGCAGATTCTCCAAGGTCCTTCATTGAAAAACTCTTATTCAAATAGGACTTTATGCTTTCCAATAGGTCTATATCATTTCCCATCAACAATATGTCATCCACATATAATATGAGAAATGCTACAGAGCTCCCACTAACTTTCTTGTAAATACAGGCTACTCCATAAGTCTGTACAAACCCAAACGCTTTGATCACTTCATCAAAGAGAATTTTCCAACTCCGAGATGCTTGCACGACCCCATAGATGGAGCGCTGGAGCTTGCACACCTAGTTAGAATTGCTAGGATTCACAAAACCTTCCGGCTGTATCATTTACAATTCTTCCTTAATAAAGTCATTTCGGAATGCCGTTTTGACGTCCATTTGCAAGATTTCATAGTCATAAAATGAGGCAATTTCTAACATGATTCGGACCGACTTCAGCATTGCTACGGGTGAGAAGGTCTCATCGTAGTTAATCCCTTGAACTTGTCGATAACCCTTAGCGATGAGTTGAACCTTATAGATGGTCACTCTTCTTCTTAAAGATCCATTTATTTTCTATGGCTCGTCGATCATCGGCAAATCCACCAAAGTCCATACTTTGTTCTCGTACATGGATCCTATCTCGGATTTCATGGCCTCAAGCCCTTTGTAGGAATCCTGGGCCGCCATCGCTTCTTCATAGTTCGAAGATTCTCTGTTGTCCAACAACATGATTTTTGTGACAGGGTTGCCGTACCACTCTCGTGTGGAACGTGTCCTTGTGGACCTTTGAGGTTCAATAGCAACTTGATCTGAAGTGTCACGATCATCATCATTAACTTCATCTCTTGCCAGTGCAGGTACCTTAGAAACATTTTCTTGTGTTGTGCTACTCTACGGTTCGAGAGGAGGTACAATTACCTTATCAAGTTCTATTTTCCTCCCACTTACTTCTTTCGAGAGAAACTCTTTCTCTAGAAAGGATTCGTTCTTGGCTACAAAGATTTTGCCTTCGGATCTAAGATAGAAGGTGTACCCAATAGTTTCCTTAGGGTATCCTATGAAGACGCATTTTTCCGCTTTGGGTTCTAGATTCTATGGTTGAAGTTTCTTCACATAAGCATCGCAACCCCAAACTTTCAGAAATGACAGCTTAGGTTTGTTGCCAAACCATAATTCATAAGGTGTCGTCTCAATGGATTTAGAAAATGCCCTATTTAAAGTGAACGCGGCAGTTTCGAATGCATATCACAAAATGATAGTGGTAAATCGGTAAGAGACACCGTTACGCTCAGACACACCATTATGCTCAAGATTGTCAGGATCGCGATTCTGAATCGGATCGGAGCTCCATTGGTAGGATCGTCAATCATAGAATCATAACTCCTAGGATCATAGAAACTTAGATTCTATGAGCAAAATCGTAGAATCAGAGGGGCTAGTTTGGATCATAAAGTCGTAAGATTGTAAGACTTGAGTCACAATTCTGACAACTTTGGTTATGCTGCGGTGTGCGAGGCGGCATGAGTTGTGAAGTAATTCCACATTTCCTTAGGTGTGTGCCAAACTCGTGACTCAATTATTCTCCTCCACGATCAGATCGTCAAAACTTTATTTTCTTGTGATGTTGATTCTCCACCTCACTCTGAAATTCCTGGAACCTTTCAAAGGTTTCAGACTTGTGCTTCATTAAGTAGACATACCCATATGTACTTAAATCATAAGTGAGGGTGAGAACATACCGATAGCCATCGCGAGCCTCAATGCTCATTGGACGACATACATCGGTATGTATTATTTCCAGTAAGTTGGTTGCTCGCTCCATTGTTCCGGAGAACGGAGTCTTGGTCATCTTGCCCATGAGGCATGGTTCACATGTGTCAAATGATTGAAAATCAAGTGACTCCAAAAGTACGTCTGTATGGAGTTTCTTCATGCGCTTTACGCTAATATGACCAAGGCGACACTGTCAGAAGTATGTGCGACTATCATTATCAATCTTACATCTTTTGGTACTCACACTATGTCGGTGATGCAAGGTCGACACCTATGGGAATCAACGTGAAACCCATGTGATCGTAGGGCGGGGAGAGGTGACGTGAACAGTAGAGCTAACAATCAGCACTCGACAAGCCTTTTTACCCAGGTTCGGGCTGCTTACGCGTAAAACCCTACGTCCTGCTTCTCTGGTCGTATTAAGCGTTTTTGTTGTTGACTGTTAGAGTGACCGTTGATGACCATCTTATGGGCCAATGTCCAAAGAGTCTAACCCCTTCAAATGAGCTAAGGGCCTCCTTTTATAGACAAAGGGGTCACCTACAGTGCTCGGTGCTAGGTTCACGAGGAGTTACAGTGAACCTAGGGCAGTGCTTATCCATCTACCGCTGTCAGGTGCATTTAATGCACGTCTTGTCCTTGTCGGCGATGTGCTGGTGAAGACACGTATCCAGGTGTTTCGACACCTGGATGCTGCGCTGGTGCATGCGAAATGCGTTGGCACTTGGGGGGCGATGGCACTGTGGCAAGGGCGGTTGCCCACCAGTGGCCAGGCCAGTCATCTCGGCAAGGAGCTTGTCGGGGCCTTTAGTCTTTGTCCCGGCAAGGGAGCTTGCCTGTCCCGGCAAGGGAGCATGCCGGGGGCATCAGTCATCATCCCAGCAAGGGAGCTTGCCAGGGTCTCGTACTTGTTGAGTTCATCACTCCCACCAAATGGTCGTAGCCTTGGTCGTCTTCCCGGCAAGGGACGCTTGCTGAGGCCTTGATAATCTTGGGGGTTGCATATTTGATTGGGTCCTGCCATACATTGCTGGCAGGGGATCTTCGCGACCGTGCACAAGTCTGGGGCACTAGGGACCCCAGTCTTTAGTGCATCGACAGGAGCCCCCGGGCCTGGGCCACACACGCATGCGAAGCGTTGTTGGGCCATGCCCAAAGAGGTGCATGGGCTTTCATGGTTGGATCCACTCGCGGTTGCTTTTCACCACGTCGCGCATTGAACGCGCGGAGTGGGGAGTCGTGCGTGGAGTGGCCTTTCCACCTCCTGAAACACCTCTGCCACACGCGTGGCGTGAGTAGTTATGGATAGATAGGTGGCAGTTATGGCCTCAAAAGGCGTAGTAGTGGCTCGGCCAGCCCGTGCATGCATTGGTGCAGCAGGGCGGTTCCCTGTTCGCCCGTGAGCCTGAGCGATGGGGCGAGAGGGGTGGTGGCTTATGGAGCAAGGGAGCCTAGCCCCCGCGCCCCATCCTATAAATTGGGAGGGTTTCTGAGGGGTTTTGCTCACCCAACTCCTTCTGAATCCACCAAATCCTCAGCCTTGGTCTTCAGAGTCTTCTTCTATCTGCAGGTGGTGCTCGCCCCTAACCATGGTTAGGGGATGGGGTCGGCCACCGTCGGCCCCAAGGGCGGCGAGAGGGTCCCGTTTGGATCATGCCACAACTTCTGGGGGCCGCGGTAGAAGACGGGCCGAGCGCCCATGGCACAGGTAGGGCGAGGGGCATCGGTTGTCGTGGAGCTCGAGGCTAGGGGAGGCGGAGCGCTGCTCCAGCGCCTCCGCCTTCCCAGACGCTTGCTCCTGTGGCGGACCAGGTCAGAAGCAACCCCGATGGAGTTCCTCGTCTAGTTGCGAGGACCCATCCGGTCCCACCTGCGACTCCCTGGTGTCTTCGCCTAGGCAACAGAAGAAGAGGGGTCCCCGACCCTGTGGCTTCGCATGCATGGCTGCGGCAATGGCGCCATGCCTATGGTCGCGAAGCGTCCTGGGCCTCGGACCCTGTTCCTCGGCCGCGGGTGGAAAACCTTCGCCCGTGCCCACAACCTCTGGGATAGTCATATTCTCCGCTTCAAGAAGAGAGCGGATAACGTGCTCTCCATCAAGCTATATGGGAGCTCAGGTGCGCGTCTCGGGTGCTGCGAAAAGAGCTCGAGCGGGACTGAAAGCCCTTCCTCGCGTGAGAGCGACGAGGAAGGGATGGATGGTGACGATAGCGGAAGCGGGTCAGGCCCCCTGTAGACATTTTTTTCGTAAGAGGGCCTGTCCTCGGGCTAACCGCCGCCCATACCATCACCGTTAGTTTGCCGCTTGCTCCCTCTCGCACGGGACCGACCGGAGCTGCCTCATCTTCTTGTCAGCGCCCGGACTTCTGCTCCTCCATCTCTCTCGGCCTTGTTCTCTTCCGCGCAGTGCTGGTCCCGGAGGAACCAACCTAGATCGCGCGGAGGGCCGCTCCATGTCTTCCTCAACTCTAGTCCGGCGAGTGTAGTTCCTCATCAAAGACAGTAGTTCTAGGTTAGAGTAGATCATATCATCCATGTAATATATTTGAGAGTATCCCAAACAAATGAATGAAAATACTGTTTTCCCTTTTTCTGATTCTGTTCTTTGAATGATTTGTCTTTGCATTTCCTGGGAGCTTGTCGGCAACTACCGGCAAGCCTTTTAACCCAGGTTCGGGCTGCTTACGCGTAAAACCCTACGTCCTGCTTGTCTGGTCATATTAAGTGTTTTTGTTGTTGATTGTTACAGTGATCGTTGATGACCGTCTTATGGGCCAATGTCCAAAGAGTCCAAACCCTTCGAAATGAGCTAAGGGCCTCCTTTAATAGGCAAAGAGGTCACCTAAAGTGCTCGGTGGTAGGTTCACGAGGATTTAAAGTGAACCTAGGGCGGTGCTTATCCATCTACCGCTATTAGCTGCATTTAATGCACATCTTGTTCTTGTGAGCGATGTGCTGGTGAAGACACGTATCCAGCTGTTTCGACACCTGGACGCTGCGTTGGCGCATACGGAATGCGCTAGCACTTGGGGGACGGTGGCAAGGGCAGTTGCCCACCAGTGGCCAGGCCCGTCATCCCAATAGGGAGCTTGCCGGTGCCTTGAGTCTTTGTCCCGGCAACGGAACTTGCCGGGGGCTTCAGTCGTCATCCTGGCAAGGGAGCTCGCCAGGGTCTTGTACTTGTTGAGTTCATCACGCCCACCAAATGGGCGCGGCCTTGGTCGTTGATGTCAGCTGTGCTTCCCCTTGCAACAGCACCAGAAGAAGGCTGCTAGCACTCTCCGGCAATCGAAACTAGAAGAATGTTGTTGACGGCCTACCAGCGCGTGGGATCGTAGCAGTTTTCGAGGGTAGAGTATTCGACCCAAACTTGTTGGTAAGCCAGATAGGAGGTGAGATAATACTCTCGAGTATTAGCAGCTGAATTTGTCAGATTCAACCACACCTAAAAGATTAGTATGTGCAAGCAAAGTAGTAATATTAAAGTAGTATGATAACAACGGTGTCAGAAACGATTTGTTGACGGCAGACTATTCCTAACGATTGTATCAATGGCGCCTTGTTGCCTCGTTGACAGAAATTTTCAGTTCCCGTCAACGACCAGCGAACCAAAATTGTAACAGGTAGCAGCAGTGTAACGAGCAATAACAGTGGCAAGGAACAACAGTAGTGACAGCAGTAGCAAGTAGCAACAGTACCAAGCGACAGTAGTAAAAGTAGCAGAGCAAGACAAGTTACAACAGCAGCAACAGTAGTAACATCAGCAGAGCAAGACAAGTAACAAGAGCAGTAGGACAAACTCGTAGGCAATGGGTCAGTGATTTGTTTGGATGATAGTCATCATGCAACAGTTATAACACAGAGAGATATGTGGCTAGCTCCCGTTCGTAAATGTGTTGTAGGCATGCATTCCGTGTGTCGTCATACGTGCTTAGGGAAAAGAACTTGCATGACATTTATTGTCCATCCCTCCCATCGCAGCGGGGGTCCAAAAGGAAACTATGGGGTATTGAGGTTCTCCTTTTAATAAAGAACCGAACCAACGCATTAGCACTTGGTGAACACATGAACTCCTCAAACTAAGGTAATCACCGGGAGTGGTTCCGGTTATTGTCACTCCGGGGTTGCCGGATCATAACACATAGTAGGTAACTACAACTTGCATGATCGGATCTAAAACACACATATATTGGTGACAACATAATACTTTCAGACTTGAAATCATGGCACTCGGGCCCTAGTGACAAGCATTAAGCATGGCAAAGTAGTAGCAACATCAATCTCAGAATATAGTGGATACTAGGGTTCAAAACCCCATCAAAACTAACTCGATTACGTGATAGATCTCATCCTACTCATCACCGTCCAGCGAGCCTACGAATAGATTACTCACGAACGACGAGGAGATTCATGGAATTGGAGAGGGAAGAAGGTTGATGATGACGATGGCGACGATTTCCCCTCTTTGGAGCCCAAGACGGACTCCAGATCTGCCCTCCAGATGAAGAACAGGTGGTGGCGGCGCCTCCGTATCGTAAACGCGATGGAAACTTTTATTTTTATTTTTTCCGGGATGAAACGGAACTTATAGACCTGAGATTGGGGGCGACAGAAGCGTGTGGGCCCCACAAGCCTGCCCACCGCCACTAGGGGGGTGGCGGAGCTAGGGCTTGTGGCCCACTGGCCCACCCCCTCAGGTGGAACTTGGCGCAGATATTTTTCATATTTTCCAAAAATGATCTCCGTAAATTTTCAGGACGTTTGGCAAACTTCGATTTCTGCACAAAAATAACACCAAGGCAATTCTGCTGAAAACACCGTCAGTCCAGGTTAGTTCCATTCAAATCATGCAAATTAGAGTCCACAACAAGGGCAAAAGAGTTTGGAAAAGTAGATACGATGGATACGTATCAGTCGTCTTCCCGACAAGGCAGGCTTGCCGAGGCCTTGATAATCTTGGGGGTTGCGTCTTTGACTAGGTCCTGCCATGCCCTGCTGGCAGGAGCTCTTCGCGCCCGTGCATAAGTATGGGGCACTAGGGACCCCAGTCTTTAGTGCACCAACACACTATGAATATGTGTAATGTCACGATCAAGATTCATCAAGAATAAACCATTGACCAGCAGGGCATGACCATAAAACATTCCAATCATATAAATAGAACAACCATTATTCTCAGATTTAAATGATTAGCTATATTGCATCAAGCGAGATCCCGATACAATGTTCGTGCTCAAAGTTGGTACTAAACAACAATTATTGACGTTTAAAACTAATCCCGAATGTAGATGTAGAGGTAGCACGCCGACAGTTATCAGATCGACCTTGGAACCATTCCCGATGCAGATCGTCACCTCGTCCTTAGCCAGCCTACGCTTGTTTCGTAGTTCTTGCTTAGAGTTGCAAACGTGAGCAAGAACACCGGTTTCAAATACCCAGGAGCTACTACAAGCGCTGGTCAGGTACACATCAATAAAAAGTATATCACATATACCTTTGACGTTGCCGTCCTTCTTATCCGCTAAGTACTTGGGGCAATTCCGCTTTCAGTAACCGGTTCCCTTGCAGTAATAACACTCAGTCTCAGCCTTGGGTCATTTCTTTGGCTTCTTCTCGTTAACTGCTTTACCGAGCGCGGCAACTGCTTTGCCATCTTTCTTGGAGTTCTTCTTACCCTTGCCTCTCTTGAAACTGGTGGTCTTATTGACCATCAACACTTGATGTTCTTTCTTGATTTCTACCTCCGCAGATTTCAACATTGAATACAACTTGGGAATAGTCTTTTCCATCCCTTGCATGTTGTAATTCATCATAAGCCTTTATAGCTAGGTGGAAGCGACTCGAGGATTCTGTCAATGACCGCATCATCTGGAAGTTCAAATCCCAGCTGAGTCAAGCCTGTTGTGCAACCCAGACATTCTGAGTATGTGCTCACTGACAAAAATATTCTCCTGCATCTTACAGCTAAAGAACTTGTCGGATACTTCATATCTATCGACCTGGGCATGATCTTGGAAAACATGTTTCAGCTCCTCGAATATCTCATATGCTCCGTGTTGCTCAAAACGCCTTTGGAGCCACGGTTCTAAACTCTAAAGCATGTCGCACTGAACCAGAGAGTAGTGATCACTCCACGTCTGCTAGACGTTCCTAATGTCTTGGATTGCCGAGGGAACGGGAGGATCACCTAGCAGTGCATTAAGGACGTATGCCTTCTTGGAAGCACAGAGGATGAGCTTTAAGTTACGAGCCCAATCCGCATAGTCGCTCCATTCATCTTTCAGCTTGGTTTTCTCTAGGAACGCGTTGAAGTTGAATAAGGCAATTGCGTTGGCCATTGGATCTACAATATTTGTAAACACAATTTTAGACTAAGTTCATGATAATTAAGTTCATCTAATCAAATTACTAATGAACTCTGATTGCAATCTCTGGCGATGGCTAGACGAATGCTGATGACAACAAAACTTCCCCGGCAATGGCACCAGAAGAATGCTGCTAGCACTCCCCAGCAACGGAAATAGAAGAATGTAGTTAATGGCCCACCAGCCCATGGGTTGGCAGCAGTTTTCGAGGGTAGAGTATTCGAACCAAATTTGTTGATCGCCTATAGGAGGTGAGAGAATACTCTCGAGTATTAGCAGTTCAATTTGTCAGATTCAACCACACCTAAATGATTAGTATCTGCAAGCACAGTAGTAACAGCAAAGTAATATGATAACAACGGTGTCACAAATGATCTGTTGATGGCAGACTATTCCTAACGATTGTATCAATGGCGCCTCCGTTGCCGGGTTGACGGAAGTTGTCAGTTCCCGTCAACGACCAGCGAACCAAAATTGTAGCAGGTAGCAGCAGTGTAACGAGCAATAGCAACGGCAAGGAACAACAGTAGTGACAACAGTAGAAAGTAGCAACACTAGCAAGCGACAGTAATAGCAACAATAGCAGCAGCAGACGAGCAAGACAAGTAACAACAGTAGCAACAGTAGTAACAGTAGCAGAGCAAAACAAGTAACAGCAGTAGCAACAATAGTAGCAGCAGCAGTAGGACAAACTCGTAGGCAATGGGTCGGTGATTTGTTTGGATGATATTCATCATGCAATAGCTATAACACGGACAGATATGTGGCTAGCTCCCATTCGTCAATGTGATGTAGGCATGCATTCCATGTGTCGTCATACGTGCTTAGGGAAAAGAACTTGCATGACATCTATTGTCCATCCCTCCCGTGGCAGCGGGGTCTAAAAGGAAACTACGGGATATTAAGGTTTTCCTTTTAATGAAGAACTGGACCAACGCATTAGCACTTGGTGAACACATGAACTCCTCAAACTATGGTCATCACCGGGAGTGGTTCCGGTTATTGTCACTCCGGGGTTGCCGGATCATAACACATAGTAGGTAACTACAACTTGCAAGATCGGATCTAAAACACACATATATTGGTAACAACATAATAATTTCAGATCTGAAATCATGGCACTCGGGCCCTAGTGACAAGCATTAAGCATGGAAAAGTAGTAGCAACATCAATCTCAGAACATAGTGGATACTAGGGATCAATCCCCATCAAAACTAACTCGATTACATGATAGATCTCATCCTACTCATCACCGCCCAGCCAGCCTATGGATAGATTACTCACGAACGATGAAGAGCTTCATGGAATTGGAGAGGGAAGAAGATTGATGATGACGATGGCGATGATTTCCCCTCTCCGGAGCCCAAGACAGACTCCAGATCTGCCCTCGAGATGAAGAACAAGTGGTTGCAGCGCCTCCGTATCGCAAACGTGACGAAAACTTCTCTTTTTATTTTTTCTGGGACGAAAGGGATCTTATAGACCTGAGATTGGGGTCGTCAGAGCCGTGTGGGCTGCAGAAGACTGCCCACCGCCACAAAGGGTGTGCTGGCGGAGCAAAGGCTTGTGGCCCATTGGCCCACCCCCTAAGGTGAAACTTGGCGCAGATATTTTTCTTATTTTCCAAAACTGCTCCCCGTAAATTTTCAGGACGTTTGGAGAACTTTGATTTCTGCACAAAAATAACACCAAGGCAATTCTGCTGAAAACAGCGTCAGTCTAGGTTAGGTCCATTCAAATCATGTAAATTAGAGTCCAAAACAAGGGCAAAAGAGTTTGGAACAGTAGATACGATGGAGACGTATCAACTCCCCAAAGCTTAAAACCTTGCTTGTCCTCAAGCAACTCAGTTGACAAACTGAGAGAGAAAGAAAAACTTTGACAAACTCTGTTTGATCTTGTTGTGGCAACTATGTCTAACTCAAAACTAGAATTTCAGCAAGATCACAAGTTAACCACATAAGAAAATGACACAAAGGTCTCACGATAAACTAATATCAATGGCATAATCAACTAACGAGCAAATAATAACGAGTTTCAAATACCAACACTTCAATCAAAACAAGCATGAAGCAATATGAATAGGTGGTATCTCGCTAGCTCTTCCTGAGACTGCAAAACATAAATGCAGAGCACTTTCAAAGATCAAGGGCTGACTAAACATTGTAATTCATAGCAACGAAGATCCCGTAATAGTCATACTCAATATCAATCAAAAGAAAAGCATAAAAATGACAGAGGTGCTCTCTAATTGGTGCTTATATAAGAGGAGGATGACTCAACAGGAAAATAAATAGACATGCCGTTCGCAAAGGGAAGCATTGATTTGCAGAGGTGCCAGAGCTCAAGCTTTGAAAACAGAGATAATAATTTTGGGTGGCATGCTTTCATTGTCAATGCAATGACCAAGAGTTCTCAATATCTTCCATGCTACTCATGCTATAGGCAGTTCCCAAATAGAAGAGTTCATCACATTCCACGGCTAGCCGAATCCTCGGGTACCGTCCACACTAACATCAATCCGGGGGGAGTCTTGTTTTACAGTTATTTTTCGATTTAAGCGTGGAACTGGGCATTCCAATTACCGACCCCTTTCTCGTGAATAACTGTGAATAAACACATGTCGAAGATAACACTCCTAGCATGGAAGATACCAATAGCCCTCTGTCACCACATGAGCGGTTCAGGCATGCAAAACAGATTATTTCTTGAAGGTTTAGAGAGTGGCACATGCAAATTTACTTGGAACGGCAGGTAAATACCGCAAATAGGTAGGTATGGTGGACTCTCATGGAAAAACTTTTGGGTTTATGGAAGTGGATGCACAAGTAGTATTCCGCTTCGTACAAGTGAAGGCTAGCAAAAGACTGGGAAGCGACCAACTAGAGAGCGACAAGAGTCATCAAGATGCAACGAGTTTGACTAACATTGAATGCAAGCATGAACAGGATATAAATCACCATGAACACGAACATCATAGAGGCTATGTTGATTTTGTTTCAACTACATGCATGAACATGCACCAAGTCAAGCCACTTGAAACATTCAAAGGAGAATACCATCCTATCATACTACATCATAGTCATCTCAAAATCTATGTTGGCATCCAAGACAAACCATTATAAGCTCTCAGCTAAATAAGCATGGCATCAGAAACTATGATCTCTAAGTTGTAATTGCAAACATGGTTCTCTCACAACAAAGCTAAACCTGGGTCGACAAGCTAGTCATATTTACAAAAACAAAATAGATAGAGTTCATACCAGCTTTTCAGTCTCAGTAACTTCATCATATATCATCATTGTTGCCTTTCATTTGCACGATCGAACGATGAAAATGATAATAAGCGCATTGGACTAAGCTGAATCTGCAGGCAAACACAAAGGAGAAGACCAAATAAGATGGCTCTTTGAAAGCTAAATAGGTAAGCATGCAAGAACCAATAAACATTGTAACCAATATCTTCTACCTTGACACAAAGAAAAAGAAAACTATTTACACGGGAGAGCTCCCAACAAGCAAAAGAAGAAAGGAAAATCTTTTTGGGTTTTCTCAAAAGGACACAAAACAAGAAAACAAGAAAACAAAAATAAACTAGCATGGATAATACAGTGGCAAAGTGTAAACACCAGCTAACAAAGTGAAAGCATAAGCATGAATGTAAAGTCGGTGAGAACACGTACTCCCCCAAGCTTAGGCTTTTGGCCTAGCTTGGTCTACTCCCATGGATGATCCTGGCGAAATGCAAAGTCATAATGGGAGTTATACGGGAGTACTGCAACCACTTCCTAAATAGCTGCCTCACGAAGTCGAGCAGCCGTCGCCTCCCTCTCATACTCCTCTGCCTCTCCTATGGTTATGTAGTATCTTCGTTTTGCCTGAAAGTCAAAGAAAGCAGGAGCAGGAAGGGTAATATGGAAAACACGCTGCCGGTTAAATATCAAGCGGTATAGGAGGGATCCATGATCTCTCTCAAGGAACTGGTAGCGTGTTAGATCGACACGATCAAGGTAGGCTATACGGAGAGGAGGGTCCTCTGAACGGATGGATACCCCAAGAAAATTTATTAAGCATGTAGCATAAACTCCACCAAAGAAATCCCCCTCACTGGCATTTTTATTCAGTCTCCTTGCTATAATAGCTCCCATATTGAAGCTCATGTCACCTGTTACTGCGCTCTGAAGGATACTAAGGTCGGAAGCGCATAGGTGACAATCTGCACCCTTGCCGTTAATGCACCTACCTATGAAGAGGGCAAGGTAGTGCAAGGCAGGGAAATGGATACTTCCTATGGTGGCTTGCGTGATATCTCTGGTTTCTCCAACAGTTATACTGGAGACAAAGTCTCTGACCGAAGACTTACGGGGATCATTAGCACTACCCCAATCGGGTATCTTGCAAATCCTCCAGATCCATGGTATAGGATTTATCGTATAGATCAAACAGTATGGATGAGTCACGGCAAGCTAAAAAAATTTAAATCTACGCACGAAAGAGGCAGTGAGCATAGCATACTGTTCACATTTATCTGAGAGGAATTCTTCTAACCCGGCATTGCGGACAAGTGCATCAAACTCATCCTTGAAACCTGCTTCGATCATGAACTCATCGGAAGACCATTCAAATGGTTGTACCGGTGCGTCCCTTAGTTGAAAAGGTTCGGGCTCCCAAAAAGAGAGGAGAGGACCCTTCTTACTTGAGGAACCACCATGAAACTTCCTCCTGAACATAATTTCCTTATGCTGAAATTTTTGAAGTTCAAGAGAAAAGTGAATAAAGACCCACTACACCTTGTAGCAACTACTCCTACTAGTGCCTAGAGACTGTATCACGCGCTAAAACTACTTGGGACCAACTAAAACCAACATTTCTAGCTCAAGAACAGGCTCACCAAGGTAGCAAGAATTCGCGAAGGATAAAGCACTAGAGCAAAAACTAATTGGACCAATGGAGGAGTCACTTACCAAGGAGTAATTTCCCCAAAATGGTTCGGAGAATGCCGCTTTGAGCAAGGAGATCGAAAATCACAGCCAAATGAGCAAGAACACGGGTTTGAGCTGCGAAACATTTTTTTGTGGAGGTGGAAGAAGAGGGTGCGAGCTGGAATGAGTGGAGGGGTTGCCTGAGGGCCCCACAAGCTTCCACCCCACCACCAGGGGGGTAGGTGGCGGTGGCAGGGCTTGTGGCCCACTGGTTTGGCCCCCAGGCCAGCTCTCAAGCCCAGAAATTTTCAAAAATTCCAGAAAAAATCATACTAAATTTTCAGGACCATTGGAGAACTATTATTTTCGAGGTATTTTTCTCCGGGACGCTAAAACAGAAAACAGGAAAAACTAAACTAATTCTATCATTTTTGTTCTAAGCAAAAGAAAAGGAAAACTCAAAACAGAGGTATGTGACTCCTTTATTCATCCGTTTCATGGTCATCGAAAGAAATCCGTCAATGTGATTGATCAAGTCCTTATGACAAAACTTTCTCGAATCGCAAGAGAGAATAGAGAATTTTCGAATATCCACTAAGTCACCTCAATGGGGATATGTATCTCCCCAACAAGCAAATCATACTTCATCTTGACACGAGGAATAGGGCATTCGAAGCTCCCAATGAGAATCGATGAAGTCTTTTCGATAGCATTGATGCAATGTACTGGATATCGTTTCCTCAGGAAGTGCACTGTGTGCTCATTACCGTTGACATGGAAAGTGACATTGCCTTTGTTGCAATCTATAACAACCCCTGCAATGTTTAAAAAGGGTCTTCTAAGGATGATAGCCATGGCATCGTCCTCGGGAATATCCAAGATAACAAAGTCTGTTAAGATAGTGGTGTTAGCAACCACAACAGGCACATCCTCGCAAATGCCGATAGGGAAAGCAGTTGATTTGTCGGCATTTGTAGAGAAATTTCAGTGGGTGTCAACTTATCCAATTCAAGTCCACGATAAAGAGAAAGCGGCATAACACTAACACCGGCTCCAAGGTCACATAAGGCAGTGCTTACATAGTTTCCTTTAATGGAGCAAGGTATAGTGGGCACTCCGGGATCACCAAGTTTCTTAGGAGTTCCACCTTTAAAATTGTAATTGGCAAGCATGGTGGAGATCTCAAGATCTAGTATCTTCCTTTTATTAGTCACGATATATTTCATGTACTTGGCATACGGAGACATCTTGAGCATATCAGTTAACCGCATCTGCAGAAAGACGAGTCTTATCATCTCAACAAAGCGCTCAAAATCCTCATCATCCTTTTTCTTGGATGGCTTAGGAGGGAAGGGCATAGGTCTTTGAACCCATGGCTCTCTTTCTTTACCATGCTTCCTAGAAGTGAAGTCATTCTTGTCGTATCTCTTAGGTTGTGTATTATCACCGTAGGTTCAATCTCCACATCCTCATCATGGCTAGGTTGAGCATTATTATGAACATCATTGTCCATATTGTCACCAGGTTAATGTTCATCACCTGATTGTCTTTCTACATCAGACGCAGAAATATCATTAGGTTCTTCTGGTGTGATAGTATTTGGTGAACTCGCATGTAGGTTGCTATCATCCTTCTTCTTCTCCTTAGGATGACTAGGTGTATCAGCATTGATTCCTTGAGAATCTTGATCAATTCTCTTAGGATGACCTTCAGGATACATAGGTTCCTGAGTCATTTTGCCTCCTCTAGTAATGACTCTGACAGAGTTGTCATTTAATTCATTGAGCAGGTCATTCTGAGCTTGAAGTACTTGTTCTACCTGAGTAGTAATCATAGAGGCATGTTTACTCAGAAGCTTCAGATCATTGACATTTCCGTCTACACAAGCACTTAAATGGCTAAGCATACGAGCACTTTGTTCCAAATGTCTGCTAACATAATCATTGAAATTGTGTTGTTTGGCAACAAAGTCATCAAATTCATCAAAGCATAGGGTAGCAGGTTTATCAAAAGGAATATGACTCTCATCAAACCTACACAGAGAATTCACTTCCACTACCTGTATTGGGTTATCGAGACCATGGATCTCTTCGATAGGTGGTAGATTTTTGATTTCTTCACATCTAATGCCTTTCTCTTGCATAGATTTCTTGGCTTCTTGCATATCTTCGGGACTAAGGAATAGAATACCTCTTTTCTTCGGAGTTGGCTTAGGAGGTGGTTCGGGAATAGTCCAAGCATTATCGTTGATCAAGAGGTTATTTAGTAGGGTCTCAGCTTGTTCTAAAGTTCGTTCCCTGAAAACACAACCGGCACAACTATCTAGGTGGTCTCTAGAGGCATCGGTAAGTCAGTTATAGAGGATATCAAGTATCTCGTTCTTCTTAAGAGGGTGATCAGGCAAAGCATTATGTAGCCGGACGAGCCTACCCCAAGCTTGTGGAAGACTCTCTTTTTGGAGTTGAGTAAAGTTGTATATTTCCTGCAAGGCAGCTTGCTTCTTATGGACAGGGAAATATTTGTCACAAAAGTAATAGACCATCTCCTGGGGACTACGGACACATCCAGGAGCAAGAGAGGTGAACCAGACTTTAGCGTGATCCTTTAGAGAGAAAGGAAACAGCTTAAGGATATAGTAGTGGCGGATCTTCTCCTCATTATTGAAAAGGTTGGCTATTTCAGATAGTTTGGCAAGATGGGCTACGACCGTCTCAGACTCATAACCGTGAAAAGGATCAGATTCGACTAGAGAGATTATCTAAGGGTCGACAGAGAATTCATAATCCTTATCGGTGACAAAGATAGGCGAAGTGGCAAACTTCGGGTCATTTTTCATCCTAGCTTCCCGAGATTTTTCCTTCCACTTGAGAAGTAATTTGTCAGTGTCATAGGCTTCCTTAGACGCAAGAAAATCCTAAGATATCTCTCCCTCCATAACGTAACCCTCACGTATATCAGGCAATTCATATCTAGGAGAGCTAGATCTAGCAGGAGTAATAGCAGGTTCTATTTCAATAGTATTGGCAGTATCAGAAGCATCACGAGCATTGGCAGTAACTCTAGCAATATGAGCATCAAGGAACACTCCTAGTTGAACATCAGGAAAACTAGCATCTCTAGCAGTATCTAGCATAGCATCATCATGCAAAATAGCATCTCTAGCAGTATCATGCATAGCATCTCTAGTAGTATCAGGCATAGTATCAAGCATAGCATCTCTAGCAATATCAGGCACAGTATCAAGCGTAGTATCATCAAGAATAGTATCAAGCATAGCATCTCTAGCAGTAGTATCACAAGCATCATCAAGCATAGGCGACATATCAAGATTTCTAGCAGGAGGTAATGTCCCAAACTTACTTATAACTGAAGGTGAATCTAGTGCAGAGCTAAATGGAAATTCCTTACCTCCCCTCGTAGTTGAGGGCAAGACTTTGGTCTTCGGATCCTTCAGATTCTTCATAGTGATCACCAGATATAAATCCCAAGTGATTCAGAGAATATAGCAATACCTCCTCGACAACGGCGCCAGAAAAATGCTGATTGCAATCTCTGGCGATGTCTAGATGAATGCTGATGACAACAAACGTTCCCCGACAACGGCACGAGAAGAATGCTGCTAGCACTCCCCGGCAATGGAACTAGAAGAATGTTGTTGATGGCCCACCGGCGCGTGGGTTCGCAGCAGTTTTCGTGGGTAGAGTATTTGACCCAAATTTGTTGATCGCCTATAAGAGGTGAGAGAATACTCTCAAGTATTAGCAGCTGAATTTGTCAGATTCAACCACACCTAAAAGATTAGTATCTCCAAGCACAGTAGTAACAACAAAGTAATATGATAACAACGGTGTCAGAAACGATCTGTTGACGATAGACTATTCCTGACGATTGTATCAATGGCGCCTCCATTGCCGCGTTGACGGAAGTAGTCAGTTCCCGTCAACGACCAGCGAACCAAAATTGTAGCAGGTAGAAGAAGTGTAACGAGCAATAGCAACGGCAAGGAACAGTAGTAGTGACAGCAGTAGCAAGTAGCAACAGTAGCAAGCGACAGTAATAGAAACAGTAGCAGCAGCAGCAGAGCAAGACAAGTAATAGCACTAGCAATAGTAGTAACAGCAGCAGAGCAAAACAAGTAACAACAGTAGCAACAGTAGTAGCAGCAGCAGTAGGACAAACTCGTAGGCAATGGGTCGGTGATTTGTTTGGATGATATTCATCATGCAACAGCTATAACACAGAGATATATGTGGCTAGCTCCCATTCGTCAATGTGATGTAGGCATGCATTCGATGTGTCGTCATACGTGCTTAGGGAAAAGAACTTGCATGACATCTATTGTCCATCCCTCCCGTGGCAGTGGGGTCCAAAAGGAAACTACGGGATATTAAGGTTCTCCTTTTAATAAAGAACCGGACCAACGCATTAGCACTTGGTGAACACATGAACTCCTCAAACTATGGTAATCATCGGGAGTGGTTCTGGTTATTGTCACTCCGGGGTTGCCGGATCATAACACATAGTAGGTAACTACAACTTGCAAGATCGGATCTAAAACACACATATATTGGTGACAACTTAATAATTTCAGATCTGAAATCATGGCACTCGGGCCCTAGTGACAAGCATTAAGCATGGCAAAGTAGTAGCAACATCAATCTCTGAACATAGTGGATACTAGGGATCAATCCCCATCAAAACTAACTCGATTACATGATAGATCTCATCCTACTCATCACCGCCCAGCGAGCCTACGAATAGATTACTCACGAACGACGAAGAGCTTCATGGAATTGGAGAGGGAAGAAGGTTGATGATGACAATGGCGATGATTTCCCCTCTCCGGAGCCCAAGACGGACTCCAGATCTGCCCTCCAGATGAAGAACAGGTGGTGGCGGCGCCTCCATATCGTAAACGCAATGAAAACTTCTCTTTTTATTTTTTCTAGGATGAAAGAGATCTTATAGACCTGAGATTGGGGGCGGGAAAGCCGTGTGGGCCCCACAAGCCTGCCCACCACCACCATGGGGGTGGTGGCGGAGCAAGGGCTTGTGGCCCACTGGCCCACCCACTGAGGTGGAACTTGGCGCAGATATTTTTCTTATTTTCCAAAACTGTTCCCCGTAAATTTTCAGGACGTTTGGCAAACTTCGATTTCTGCAAAAAAATAACACCAAGGCAATTATGCTAAAAACAACGTCAGTCCAGGTTAGTTCCATTCAAATCATGCAAATTAGAGTCCAAAACAAGGGAAAAAGAGTTTGGAAAAGTAGATACGATGGAGACGTATCAAAATCCCACTTAGATCGACATCCCTCGAGTCATCCAAGTGTTACATGATCCACATCGACTAGCCCGTGTTCGATCATCACGTGAGACGGACTAGTCATCAATGATGAGCATCTTCATGCTGATCGTGTCAACCATACAACTCATGTTCAACCTTTCGGTCTCCCGTATTCGAGGCCATGTCTGTACATTCTAGGCTCGTTGAATCAACCTAAGTGTTTTTCATGTGTAAACTGGCTTACACCCGTTGTATGTCAATGTTAGAATCTACCACACCCGATCATCACGTGGTGCTTCGAGACAACGACCCTTTGCAACGGTGCACACTTAGGGGAATACATATCTCGCAATTTTAATGAATGGATCATCTTATCTTTGCTACCGTCGTTCTAAGCAATAAAATGAAAAGATGATAAACATCACATGCAATCATATAGTGACATGATATGGCCAATATCATCTTGCTCCTTTGATTTCCATCTTCGGAGCACCATGATCATCACTGCCACCGACATGACACCATGATCTCCATCATCATGATCTCCATCATTGTGTCTCCGTGAAGTCGTCGCGCCAACTATTACTTCTACTACTATAGCTAACGTCTAGCAATAAAGTAAAGTAATCACATGGCGTTGCATCTCATACAATAAATTAAGACAACTCCTATGGCTCCTGCCGGTTGTCATACTCATCGACATGCAAGTCGTGAATCCTATTACAAGAACATGATCAATCGCATACATCACATATGTAACATCCCATCCTTTTGGCCATATCACATCACATAGCATACCCTGCAAAAACAAGTTAGATGTCCTCTAATTGTTGTTGCAAGTTTTACGTGGATGATTATGGTTTCTAGCAAGAACACTTCTTACCTACGTGGCAGCCACAAGGTTGAGATGCCAATGCTATTTACCCTTCATAAGGACCCTCTTCATCGGATCCAATCCGACTAAAGTGGGAGAGACAGACACCCTCTAGCCACCTTATGCAACAAGTGCATGTTAGTCGGTGTAACCATTCTCACGTAAGATAACATGTAAAGTCGGTTCGGGCCACTTATCCCATGATGCTGCCGAATCAACATAAGACTAGTAACAGCAAGCAATCGACAAAATCAACGACCACAACTTTTTTGTTCTACTCGTGCATAGAATCTATGCATAGGACCTTGGCTCGGATGCCACTATTGGGGAACATAGTAATTTCAAAATTTTCCTACGCTTCCCAAGGATCTATCAATGGAGAAACCACCAACGAGCAAAGGGGTAGAGCATCTTCATACCTCTGAAGATCCCTAAGCGGAAGCGTTGATAGAATGCGGTTGATGGAGTCGTACTCACAGCGATTCAGATCACGGTGGATTCCGATCTATCCGCTGAACAACGGTGCCTCCGTGTTCAACACACGTACAGCCCGATGACGTCTCCAACGCCTTGATCTAGCAAGGAGGGAGGAGAGGTTGAGGGAGAGCTCCGGCAGCACGACGGCGTGGTGACGGTGGAGCTGCGTGGTAGTGATACATCCCAAACGTATCTATAATTTATGTTTGTTCCATGATCTTTTCGATGACATTGTTATATGTTTTTCTACACTTTTATACCTTTTTACACATATTCGGACTAACCATCTAACTTAGTGCACCCAGTGCTAGTTTCTGTCTGCTGATGTCTTTTTTGCAGGGACCTTTACCCCAATTTACAAAGTCCCAAAAATCCTTAGAAAAATATATAAAAACCAGCGTGACGGAAGCTTCACGGGCACCAAAGGTGGGCTAGAGGGGAATTAGGGCCTGCCCAGACGGCCTCCCTGCGCTGCCTACCCCTGGGCGCGCCACCAGGTCGCCTGGGTGGGGCCCACCTCCTCTGGTGCTCTCCTTGGGCCTATATTTACCTCTCCAATAGGAAACCCTTCCATGAGATTCAGAATCGCGAATTTCTCCATCGTTCCGCCGCCGCAGTGCTTCCGAGATCGGGAGCGCTAGAAGACCTCTTCCCGGCACCCTGCCGGAGGGAGGATTGACCTCCGGGAGCTTCTCCACCACCATGGACACTTCCCGGATGTGCCGTGAGTAGTTCTCCTTGGACCATGGGTCCATGACCAGTAGCTATGTGAAGTCTTCTCTCCAATCTTGTGCTTCAATGTTTAGCCCTTGTGAGCTGCCCTACATGATCAAGGCATCCATGTAATTTTCCTGCTATTGCTATGCTTGGTTTGCTGGGATCCGATCGATTATGAGATTATGTTCCTATTGTGATGAGTTATATATTTGGTTATTATTTTATATTATGTTCTTAAGTAATTCATGCATGTTCTCCGTTGCTTTTTATTGCTTTGGCCAAGTAATAGATTGTAACTCCAAGAGGGAGCGTTATGCACTATTGTGGGTTCATGCCCCCTGATGTCTAGCTTGGGTGACAGAAACATGAGACTAGGGGATGTGTTGTTGCCACCAGGGAGAAAACAACGGTGCTTGTGACCACGGTTGCAAGGATTGTTTACCTTATGCAAAGTTCGTTAATGCAGTTGCTTGTTGCTTTGAGTTTACACTTTGGGTGGGCTCACAACTTAATACCAACGAGATGTTCTGGATAGATATCTCAAGGTGGATGATTGGTAAGTAGATGCTGATGAATAAACGGTCTACATGTCTTGGCATACTACACATTACTTTTGAGCCTCTAACATTCTAGTAGCATGATTAGCATTGCGGTGCGTTTATAATTTTGTCAATTGATCTATAATTTGTTTACCCAGCATAGTTGTTTATCGTCTTTTGGGAGAGAGACATCACTAGTGAACATCATGTGACTCTGGTTCATATTACCACCATTGTTTACACCTCCACCATTTACCGCTTTTATTTACTTTTCCGTTGCAATCACTATCACTATTCCTGCTTGTGTTTTCGTCATTTGAAAACTACAAGGCCGGACAGATTGACAACCTCTCTGAAGTCGTTGGGAGCAAAGATATTTGTTGTGTGTCCAGGTCCACTTCTTCTGCTAGCGCCAGAGCAGCGGACACATACTTGTTCAACCTTGGAGTCCTTCTGGTTCGATAAACTTTACAGTCCCCGTGTAAGGGAAATCTGTTGTTGACTAAATCTCCCCCTTCCACTTGGGGTAACCAACGAGGGGAGATAAGTATATCCATCAACTCTCATCAGGTACTCCGATAGAGGTTCGCCAAGCACTACGAAGGACGAGGAGGAGGAGGAGTAGGGCTGCACCGAGAGAGAGAGAAGTTGTGTCTCAAATCAGCCCCAAACCCTCCACTATATATAGGAGGAGAGGGAGGGGGGGTGCCAACCCTTAGGATTTCCCACTATAAGGGGTGCGGCAGCCCATCTAGGGCAAGGGGCGGCAACCAAGGGTGGAGGAGGCGCCCTAGGGTGGGCCTTGGGCCCAAAGGTGCCCCTCCACGCCTAGGGTTTTGCCCCTCTCCACCCCTTGTGCTCCTTGGGACCTTAATGGTGGCGCACCAACCCACCTAGAGGCTGGTTTCCATCCAGTTTTGGCCCATGTAGCACTTTGGGGCTGGTGGCCCTTCCCGGTGGACCCCCGGAGCCCTTCTGGTGGTCCCGATACATTACCGATGACTCCCGAAACACTTCCGGCGATCAAATCCTCACTTCCTATATATAAATCTTTACCTCCAGACTATTCCGGAACTCCTTGTGACGTCCGGGATCTCATCCATGACTCCGAACAACCTTCCGTAACCACATACACTATTCCCATATAACTGTAGCACCATTGAACGTTAAGTGTGTAGACCCTACGGGTTCGAGAAGCCTGTACACATGACCGAGACACCTCTCCGGTAAATAACCAACATCGCGGTCTGGATATCCATGTTGGTTCCCAGATGTTCCATGATGTTCTCATCGGATGAACCACGATGTCAAGGATTCGATCAATACCGTATGCCATTCCCTTTGTCTACCGATCTGATACTTGCCCGAGATTCGATCGTCGGTATCCCTAAACCTTGTTCAATCTCGTTACCGACAAGTCTTTTTACTCGTTCCATAACACATCATCTCGTGGTTAACTCCTTAGTCACACTGAGATTAATATGATGATGGATTACCGAGTGGGCCCAGAGATACCTCTCCGTCACACGGAGTGACAAATCCCAGTCTCGATTCGTACAACCCAACAAACACTTTCAAAGATACCCGTAGTGAACCTTTATAATCACCTAGTTACGTTGTGACGTTTGATATACCCAAAGCACTTCTACGGTATCTGGGAGTTGCACAATCTCATGGTCTAAGGAAATGATACTTGACATTAGAAAAGCTTTGGCAGACGAACAACACAATCTAGTGATATGCTTAGGATTGGGTCTTGTCCATCACATCATTCCCCAATGATTTGATCCCGTTATCAATGACATCCAATGTCCATGATCAGGAAACCATGATCATCTATTGATCAACGACCTAGCCAACTAGAGGCTCACTAGGGACACATTGTGATCTATATATTCACACATGTATTACGGTTTCTGGTTAATACAATTATAGCATGAATAATAGAAAATTATCATGAACCAGGAAATATAATAATAACCACTTTATTATTGGCTCTAGGGAATATTTCCAACAAACAAAAGTAAACAAAAGTAGAGAATAGAAATGAAAAAAGAAAGAGAAATGGATAAGCCCCACTCTAGACTGGGCCCAAGTCCACAATGTGGCTGAGCCCACTAGCACCCCCTTTCTTCCTCCTGTGTTCATCACAAGAGGCGTGGAGGCTGACGATGCGTACCACCGGCCGCGTCATCGTCGTCGCGGCCGTCCACTTCCTCTTTAAGGCCTACAAGACGTCCCCCGATGTCCTAGAACCCTAGGCCCCTCTCATTCGTCCCCTAGCGTCATTCTTTTCCCTTGCGAGTACCCGCGCCGCTGCCGCAATGAACGCCGCGTAGCCATGGCCACCGGCCTCCCGCTCCTTGCTGATGCATCCGCGCGGTCCGCCACACTCCACCGCTTATTCCTCGCCCACGTGATCGAGTCGGGGCTCCTTCATCTCCGCCCCGCCTCCGTCTTCCTCCTACGGTCACCGGACCTCCGCCGCCACAATTAACTCCGGCAAGCCCTCCCCGAGCCCACATACGCACATCTGCAAGTCCTAGTGAGTTTTTGCTCCACCCTCTACCTGTTTTAGCTCACGCATGCCCCTCCTAGCTAGATCCCCAGCATCACCCGAACGCACTACCGCCGCGCGAGCTCACTATCAAGGCCACAAACACCATAGCTCGCGACCGAGCACCGCGTCGTGCTCCTAGAGCTCGTAGGAGCCGAATTCATGCGCGCACACCCTTTCGTGTCCGCGTAACCCATTCGCCCCCTTCGCCCGAGCATAGCTGCCGCCGCAAGCTTGATTCCGACGAGTATCGGCCTCCCCAGCTCCTCTCGCTGGTCTTGATGGAAGTGGGCGAGCCCAAGCTTTTGAACGAGCCAACTCCCAAGCCTGGAGGGGCCTCTCTAGGTAATTTCCGGCCAAGTCTAGCACCTATTAGGCATGATTTTGGTTGTTGTAGTTGCTCTGGACGCCGCCGCTAACCTGACCAAACCGGGGCCACCCTGAGTGACACTAGCGAGTGGACTAGGGGCTCCAGGTGATGAGTTGATTTGGCAAACACGCTCACTAGGCACTGCATAGTCACTGCCATGTGGGGTCACACGCTCGGCCACCAACATGTGGGCCCATGGTCATTAGCCCTAATTACACTCTTAGATTAATTAAGATAGTAAATTTGAATTAATAAGACACTAACATGTGGGCCCTTATGCCAAATAACCCATTTTAGATTAAATTGAACACTAGTTAGCCCAGTATCTATGACAACTAGGGCCCATTGGTGAGCTTTGACCAGCCATGAGTCAATGTTGAGTGGTGATGTCATCCCGGCATCATACTGATGTAATAAAGGATTTTTTTGAATTAATGTTAAATCCAGGAATTTTAGAATATTGTTAAAACTTTGAATAATTATATAAAATAATATCTAAGTCACATGAAAAATATTTATACATCATAGTTGCCTAGAAAAATCCGATGACTCCGAATAAGCTGTTCGTTCATGTGTCACATGCTCCTAGCACGATGAACTTGTGTGGTAGTAGCCAAAGACCCGTGAAATATCATCATATATTTTTCCGCTCCATCTCTGACGTGTAGTACTGCGTTTGCTCATCCCTAGCACTGCATATTGCCATGTGATGCATCATGTTGCATGTGCTTGCTTTTATTTATTGTTTCTCCCCCTCTTCTCTCTGGCAGACACCAAGGATGTTGTTGCTGCTGGGTATGACTACGCTACTAATGACCAGACTTTTGTAGTGGATCAACAAGGCAAGCAAACCACCTTGATAATTCTGATATCACACATTCTTCCCCCCTCATGCTTGCACTAGATTTTGCTACTGTCGTAGATAGCTCCTATTCTGATGCATAACCTATTTTTGTTAAACTCCTATTGTATGCTGCATCATATTAAATATTTAGTCCAGGTTTATTAGTGGTCCCAAGTGATCCCACTTAGTCTCAGTTGCCCCTGCTTCATCATCGAAGAATCGATGATTGAAGACTCGAAGAATCGATCATTCGATCGACAAGCCATGAACCGTCACATCACCTCACAACCCTTAGTCTTATGACTCCGTAGAGATACTATCATGCACCAAGGGTGATACCTCGTAATGTACTCCTATTGTTAACTTTGTAGTGTAGTTAACCGGAGGTGCACTACGTAGGGTGATTCATCCTTCATTAACGACTTTGTCGTGCAACCCTTCAAGCGTGAACCATCAATGATGATTCCTCCCTAGTCACCTTTACGGTTACATCGTTGGAATCCATCGAGGGTGATACCTCAGATTCCTGTGATGTTATGGACACACGGTTACTTACTTTACTACTAGAACATGATGATATGTGTGGTGTGAGTGGATTCTCGCGTGATTGTGACAAGGCATGGTGGGGCAATCTTGGCCCTTGCCACACATCCTCGAGATGAAGCGATGGGACCACATATCATGGATCACTGATCGTCACTGCAGTTTCATAAAGCATTAATGGGTTTGGATATGTGATCTGAGAAGGCCTCTCGCCTATTTCGCACTAACCACCATGCGGGAATAAGTATGGTCACTCTGTGTCATACATTCACCCGAAAGCTCTTTAGATGTCATATTTTAGTGGCACGCGCCCAGGTGGTCTGTGTAAGCATCGATCTTGTATAAGAGGTGCTAGGACTGATCTTGGTTGTCCTTGCAACTCATAGGATTGTGAAGGGAGATGCCCCATGATCCCTTTGTAATTAGGATGTAGACCGCCGTGTAGCCTCTCTGTTGAGGCTAGCTAGGACTATGGCTTGTTGATCGGCTGAGGCCGGGCATGACCCAGGTGTTATACCATATTTCTCTATATGTGGTTTTGGTTGATCAAGACTAAGTCAAAGAGTGAATCAAGTTGATCAACACACAAAGCATACAAGATGTACCGAGAGGGATCAAGTGATCCCATGGTATGGAAAGCATTGCCCATTACGCTTTGTGTACTAACCCAAGGAATTCGTGAGAGTTCTATGTTGGGTTAGGTGTGTTTCCATGGGCTTGCTTAAAGAGAAAGATCTCATTAAAACCATGGAAGATTGCATTGTACAAGTTCAAGCGGAGCATCACGACGAACTCATATTTGAAGCTTGTCGTCCATTGTTGGGACGATTTACTTTTGAAGATGTGCCAAAGAGTGGCTCATCCATAGTGAGTATGGGGGAGAAACCAACTAGTCTTCATCGAGCCAACACAATCAAGAAAGTGGTCCATCTTGAGGAAGTCAGGATCGTCATCATTAGGCTCAGGTGGACTATGTGCAAGGTATAGGTTTGCCCTTGATAGGTTTTCCATTATACCAGTCTCACGATGGTATTAATTGGGAGACTGGGTTATAGGATAGATTGCCCGACTATCAAGGGGGCTCTCAAGTGAGTAGCTTGATCGTATCGTTTGTTTGGAGCTCAAACCAGTTGCCTCCTTGCATCATCTTTCTTGGTTCCTTTTTGGTAGTTCTCCTTATGAGTTGTAGAGCTTATGGTCATGTTCATGAAAAGCTCGAGTTCATTGATAACGGATTCCATATGCATCTTCTATGATGTTTTCGGTGTTGGTGTTTTGTCGGTTCTTCATTCATAGAAGTTCATACCTCTATATCACTGGCATTTTCATAAGTCCATGTTTTAAGATAACTAGTCGCAGTTAGGCAGTTTCAGTGCTAGAGCTATTTTTCTCTAAACATGCGGTAGTACCACTCGGTACTACTATAGTACCGCTTGGGCGGTACTCCCGATGTGTACTACCGCTGCTACATTCTCTTACATTGTTCATTTCTTGCATTCTGTTTCGAGTGGAATTTTGAGCTAAAGTTCTTAGAGGTAGTACCGCCCATGCGGTACTACCCGAGTATCGTGGGTACTACCGCTTATTTTTGGGTTCTAGAGTCTAACTCCTACCCAGCAGAAGTACCACTGGGTAGGTCGGTAGTACCGCTCCAACGGCACTACAGCCTCAAGGTTTCTGCCATTTTGCTTGTTTTCCATGTACCTACCGCTCTAGCGGTAGTACCGCTCAGCCCGGCGGTAGTACCACTTGTGCACGACCAGTTCACATAACGGTTGGATTTGGGGAGAGGTCTTTTCCCCCATTGCTTCCCAACTCTTATGCTAGTATCTCCCCCTCATTGTTGACCTGCTTCGAGCTTGCTAACTCTTAATTCCTCCAATGATTCTTGCTAGTTCTTGAGAGAAAAAAAGAGGATACCTAGGTCCATATTTCCACCAATCACTTTTTCCTCCATGTGAGGGGAACCCCTTGGATCTACACCTTGTAGTTCTTCGTGTTCTTATTCGTTCTTCCTATCATTTCCTTCCATAGCATTAGTTGTAGTGGAGGGATTTGGGAGAGAAGGACTTGGGAACTCCGCGAGCCCTTGCCATTGCATTTGGTGCATTGGTTTGAGCTCCCCACGGTGATACGTGAAAGTGAAGTTTGAGAAGCTTATTAATCTTTGGTTCTTGGTACCTTAGAGCTTATTCTTCTTGGGTGCTTTGGCATCCTAGCTAGAAGCTTGGTGGTGCCTAAGAGCTCAATCATTGTGGTGTAAAGCTCCAGGCAAGCGTCGGGGGTCTTCAGGTAGGTTATGGAGATTGCCTCGAGCAATTTGTGCAGTTACCCATGACCGCCCCCAAGGGTTTCCATTTGTACGGGTTCGGTGACCCCCCTCAAGGGTCCCTTAGTGGAATCACGTCATCTTGCATTGTGCGAGGACGTGAGGAGATTTCGGTGGCATTAGTGGCATCTTGGGCAGCATTGTGCCTCCACACCGCTCCAAACGGAGATTAGCATCCGCAAGGTTGTGAACTTTGGGGTACATTATCGTCTCTACGTGCCTCGATTATCTCTTACCCGAGCCTTTTACTTATGCACTTTACTTTGTGATAGCCATATTGTTTCTTATTATATGTCTTGCTATCACTTAGTTGGTTATATTGCTAAGCATATGTTGTTGGTGCACATAGGTGAGCCTAGTTGTTTAGGTTTTGTGCTTGACTAACTAAATGTTAGTTTTATTCCGCATTTGTTCAAGCCTAAACCATGATTTTTAAAGCGTCCATTCACCCCCCTCTAGGCGACATCCATATCCTTTCACCAGGAAAGTGTGTCCGACCGGAGTTGATCGAGCGTGCTAGGTAAGTTTGTGCACCCCTGCAGGGAGTATATCTATTTAAAAAGCCATGTTTATGGTAACAGATGCTCAGAGTTGTATCCCGATCTAATAGAACTCGAAGTGTGAGTTAATTGGAAATGTGACTCCAAGTTCTCACAGGGAGTCGAGAAAGGATCTCTGGGCGTGACTGAATAAACTTGCTACATTATGATTATGCGGATCTTCACTCTTCTAATGCTGCAAGACAGTGAAGATGCTAGTCTTCGATAGGACTAGACCCTTCTCTCTATTCTGCCATTTCTGCAGTTAGTCCAAAGATATAGCCCCATTCATTTGATATTGATGCATACTTAACATACTTATGATGTAAGTCTTGTGAGTACTCACCGTTGCTCTGCTCCCCCTTTCCCTTTTGATACGATTGTTGCGATGAGATGAAGAGCCCAGGAGATGGCTGATCCCTCCAACGACTACTACCACGACGGAGCCTGCTACTACGTGGTTAGGAGGCCGTTGACGACCAGGAGTAGTTAGGAGACTCTCAAGAAGGAGGCCTTTCCTTTCCAATCCGATGCTATGTTTGTGCTAGCCTTCTGAAGGCAAAACTTGTTGACTTATGTCCGTACTCAGATATTATTTTCTTCCGCTGACTCGTGTGTATTCGAGCGTATGTATTCGTGCCCTCGAGGCCCATCACTTATAATATGATGTTTGTATGATTTTAATTTGTGTCTAGATTTGTGTTGTGATATCTTCCCGTGAGTCCCTAATCTCTGGTCATACACACTAGCGTATATGTTTATCGTATGATTACGTTGGGGTGTCAGAGGGGGATCATTGTATCCATCATACTTTCCTCACTGAAATAGTTACCTAAATAATTAATGGCATCACAATTTTATTTTCTTACAACTCGATATGAAAAAGTAATAAACAATGAGACTCTATATGAATGCCTCTGGCAGTGTACCTGGATGTGCAATGATCTAGCATAACATGTATGATAATGATGACCGGTGGCTTTGCCATGAATACTATGTCAGGTACATGATCATGCCAAGCAATATGACAATGAAGGTACTAGTCATATGATGTGTCAGTGGAAGTTGCAAGACAATATATCCCGGAAAGGCAACAGAAATGCCATGATAGGTTGGTATGGTGGTTGTTTTGAGGAAAATATAAGGTCCTTATGTGCAACGGAGCGTATCATGTCGCGGGATTTGGATGCACCGGCGAAGTTCACACCGATTCTTGAGGTGAGAATGGGTAATGTATGGTACTAAACAGGCAAGAAAATATTAGCTGGTGAGACTTCGTACATCCATGGATTCACCTTAGTCATAAAGAACTCACATACTTATTGCAAGGTTTTATTGTCTCTCTTGAAGCAAAGTAGTACTCATATGCTCCTAGGGAGGAGGTTGGGAGGATCTAACCTTTGCGACGCCCCGATTATAACAACACAAAGGATTTCAATGAAGGATAAATTATGCTGCAACTTCATCACATAACTAGACACTATAGGTGCATGCTTTGGCAATCACAAACCTTAACATCAATATTCTTATTCGAGCAAAATCATTCACTAGTACCCCTACATATTACCATCTTAATATCACAAAAATATTACAGGGAATGAAATATATCATATTGAGTGATCTAAAAGTTTTATGTAGGATTTTATGACTAACCATGTAAATGACCAATTCGTGTTAACTCTCTAAATAGGTATAAGTGAAGCACAAGAGTTTAATTCTTTCCACAAAAGATCACACTCTAATAAATACAAGTGAAGCAAAAGATAATTCTACAAATAACGGTTTTCTATATCTAGAGAAACTCGCATCAAACTACATTTGGACTTTTATTTATTTCCTTTTTCAAATTTTACAATATGTTTTAAATAAAAATAAAAAGGCCTTTTATTTTCGAACTAGGCCGAACGCCGCAGCCCAGTAGCGTCGGGACCACTTTCCGAAACGACATCAAACCGGCCACCCGTCTCTTTCCAAATTTTGTTCGCCCACTGACAGCACACCCCACTCGACCGAGATCTTCACCGAGCGGTCACCTTCTCCCTCGCGCCACCTCCTTCAATCTCAGACGCTGGCCAGATCTTCTCTCCGATCTCGCGACGAATCCCGCTGCTCCCCTTCCTCTTTTCACCATTCGAGCAAGGCTATAAATGGCTAGCCTGCTCCGCTCTCTATTTTGACCCTCCGATCCTGAACCCCATCGCGAGAAGCCGCCTCCTCCCTCATCGGAACCCCTCATAGGAAAACCGCCGTCCACAGCGACCTCGAGCCCGCCCCTGTCCATCTAGTGTCGCTGAACCCTTGCTACCACCACCATTTTCCTTGCCTCACTCTGCTTCGCCCCAGTAACGACTCGCCCGAGCCTAGTACCCATCGGAACCCTGACTCGAACGACCCCGAGCGCCAACTCCGCCCCAAGCTCGCCACCGTCCATTTCCCATGTCCTTGAGCTCACCTTTGACTAACCTTGTACTCTTCGTCGTCCGCTGTGTCCGCTCATGCACTCGTCGGAGACGCTGACCATGGAAGCACATCGCCACAAACAATGCCCGGGCCCACCTCGTCGTCGTCTCCGTCAAGCTGCCGTGGTACGTCCGTGGTAGTCCATCTATTTTCAACAGCTTTGATTAGGTTCAACAAATAGTTAGGGTTTACTTATTAGATCAGTTTTAGAGCGGTTAATTTCTGATTTAGATCGAACCGAATCACCTTGGTTTTCATTGGTAGTCGCTGCGAGCCAAATCCCTTAATTACCGTGCATCCGTTTGCTAGCTTACATAGCAAACACCCTTAGTGAACGAGGATCCGCCACATGTCCATGACCGACCCGTAGCATTTTTTCTTTTTTGTTTTTGTTTCTGAATTTAGATTTTGTTCTGTTTTAAATCTTTTATATATTTTATATTTTAAGTCTCAATTTGAGTGATTATTTTTGCTGTAGTTTCGAAATTTTATGAAGTTTGTGATGGTGCACTTGGATTTAAAATTTGAGTACTTCAATTTTGAATTTGCTTAATTTTGTTCAAATCACTCATTTGGCCATATCCTGAGTTTTATAATATATTATTTATTTTGCCATTGTTTTATTTATTTATTTTTAGTTTTATCTAAATTAGGTTTTAGCTAAAATATTATTGTCTTGTTTATATAGTTGTTTTAGTCATTCCTTCATTGTTTTTAATTATTTTTAGTTAGTTCTTTTTTCAGATTTTTACATGTGGTTATATGCTTCTGTTAGACTACAATAGATAAATTTTATGGTTAACTGTTATTATTATTAGCTACTATTTTGTTGTATTGTTATTCAATTATTTAGCTAGAGTAAATAAAATAGTTTTATTGTCACAAGAGTAATGATATTTGCCACTTCAATTTATTTTGTCGTTGTTTTTGCTAATTAGAAATATATTAGTTTTTATAATCAGTTAGTATGATTTTAGAGTTTTTTGCTATTATAGTTGTTTAATTAGTTTATTTAGTGTTATTCGAGTGTTTAGAGTAATTTAGTATTGTTATAATAGAATTTGTGTCAGTTTGTTTCTCTCCAGTTTTTTTAAGTTTTCTTTGGATTTTTATTTTGGTTTCATTTGATTTCATTATTATTTTCCTTGGTTGTTTTATTATTAGTTTTACTTGTTGGTATTTATTGTTTGTGAATATGTTCGCTTATTGTGTGAATTATTTGTTTTGTTAGACTATGCGGAGTGAGAAGCTCGTTATTGTGAAGCTTTAGAGTTTCAAGACTGTCATCAAGGCAAGTCATTTTATCATGTTTTATCCAAGTTTATTTTGAATTAGATGATAGTTTCCCCCATGCATGCATTAGGAGTATTAAACTTTTCAATTAGTATCATGAGGTAGGACACCCCACATATGCCTAGTTAACCTAGCCCCGGGACGATACTTTTTTTATGTTATGCTTAAGTACACGGGGTTTTGGTTGAGTGTTACAAGCTGCTCATGTGAGTGTCTTGGATGAGGACCAATTCAATATGATGAATACCACTTCATGATGATCAACGCTACTTCAAGGAGATGAAGACTTCATGATTCAAGACAAACTTCAATAGACCTACTGGGTGGATTAGAAAATAGGCTCCCTGGAGTACCTAGTGGGTGTGCACCTTGATAGGTCGCTGGAATACCCAGTGTTTGCGAACCATTGATAGGCGCCCCTGGAATACCTCAGGAGAGTGAACCTAACCATGTTGGAGAGATACCATCAGACAACTCCACCTAGACTCAAAGAGACGGATGGCTACTACACGACCGAAACCTTACCTATGCAACTTCAAATCATTATGGGCTCTGGCTTGGTTGATCTTAGTGGTAACTCTAACCTAAACTGTTAACCAAGGGTTAGGGTAACTCTTTCAAAGACCATGTTTTGGTCATCCGATTCTCAAACACCCTGAAGTGTGAGGACATAAATGGAGGGATCAAATCTTGCGAGATAAGTGCGCAAACATCTTGAGGGTTAAAACCTAATCGATTAGTCGTGTCCCCAGTTATGGATAATTGAGCCTCTAGGAATGATACTATCAAGAACTCTCAACACCACCCTTGATGACAATTGATGAGGGTACAAGATAATAATTGGGTTATGAGATTTGTTTGGCAGAACCATCTCATTAAACAACCGACATTTTCTATTAATTTCTTGATGAACCTTTGTTTTAGAAACAAACTATCTTTTATGCAGAACTCAAACGTTTTCCACCATCAACCAAATGCATATAGTTGTCGTAGCATTTTTTATTTTGTTTTTCTATGATTTTCTAGCATATTTCATATGGTGACCTACCCGCCCGCAGCGTCTCATGTTGCAGAGTTTTTCTCCAACGAAGTGTGAGGTCTATGTCCTATGCTCGGTGTTGCACTTTGGAGTTGGATGGATTCAACTACCTTTAGGATTCCATTGGATTTTGTTAGCTCTATCTCATGAGTTGGCTTTTAGCCAAGTTATTTTTGTAATAATGACTCTATATGAGATTTCTATTAATAAAGCATGTGTGATTGAACTCTGTTATATACATTGATGTACTGTGTGTGCTAGCACGATCCAAGGATAACACAGATACACAGAGGATTGACACTTTTCGAGTCAGGTCGCTTCAGATATGGTATCAGATCACGAGCTGACTGTAGGACGAAACCACTAGGATTTGAAAAGACATAGAAATAAACTTATTTTTGCATTTTTTCCTACAAATTCAATGGTCTTTACTCTCCCTATTCATTTCTATCTCTTCCCTACTTCGATGAAATAGTTGTTCGAGATTTTCTTAACCCAACCAGACCTTCTCCTCTGAAGATGACATTAATGAAGAAGAAGCTGGAGCCGACGTTAATCTGATGAAGTCTTCCTTCGATGAGAACTAGATTTAGACCACTATGTAAACATTAGAAATTCATTAGTCGATTGGGTTTGCGGTTAGTTCGTTAAGATCAGTGCGTGAAACTTGATTGAAGTGATTGGTGTGTTAGTTGATTGTTGCATGCATATGTGTAGTGTTATTTTGCCTTTAGACCCTTGTTCTATTATTATTCTCTTCCACTACAAACATCAGATGCCTCCCAGACGTGATCCTGGAACAAACTTCCCACCAGAGCTCACTCAACTGATCCAGCGGCAGAATACAGTAATGCAATTATTGATCCAGAACCAAGACAACAACAAAAACAACCCTCCCACCACTGGAAAACAGTTTTTTGGCATCTGCCTAGTCTTTGCCGTCTGCTAGCTGATGGCAAAGAGTGTCTTTGCCGTCTACTTCAGCAAAACAGACGGCACAGTACTGGCTGATGGCATACAGTCTTTTTGCCATCTGTCACCTCTTTGCGGTCTGCTAGCGGATGCCAAATAGTCCAGAGGCAGACGACAAAGATATAGATAGGCCCACCTGACCGCGGGGTGGCTAGGTCAAACAGGAGTCGAACCTTTGTGGTCTGCTAGCGGACGGCAAAGAGTCCGAAGGCAGACGACAAAGAGTCTAGACTCTTTGCCGTCCGCCGGCAGACGACAAAGCGCTAACTCCGTTAACGGCTCCTTCCCCCCCACCCCGCCCCTCTCTCTCTCTGTAACGGCTCACCCCGCGCGCCCCTTTCTCTCTCTCCCCACCCCACGCGCTCCTCTCTCTGTAACGGCCGCCAGGACCACCGTCGCGCCGCCGCCCCCGTCGCGTCGCCGCCCCTATCGCCCTGCCGTCGCCCTGTCGCGCCCCACTGCCGCCCCTGTCGGCCCTGTCGCCCCCGCCGCCGCCCCTCTCTCTCTCTCCCCCACCTCGCCCCCGCTGCCGCTGCCGCTGCCCCACCACCGTCGCGCCGCCGCCCCTGGCGCCCCCGGCGCCGCCCCACCACCCCCAACACCCCGGCCCCTCCACAGCCGCCACTCTCGGTGATCCCCCACACCCCCACCCCAACCCCCCACCCGCATTATTTTTTACTAGTTTTATTATTTTTTAGTAGATTTAGTAGTTGTTATTGTTAGTATTTTTAGTGGTAGATTTAGTTAGGTTAGTAGTTTTAGTTAGGTTAGTTAGTTAGCTTGGTTAGTTAGGTGGAGGAGGAGAAGAGGAGAAGAGGAGGAGGAGGAGGACAAGAAGAGGAGAAGAAGACGAGGAGTAGGAGGAGGAGGAGGAGGAGAAGAAAAAGAAGAAGAAGAAGAAGAAGGAGAGGAGAATAAAAAAATAAGAAGGAGAAGAAGAAGAAATAGAAGAAGAAGAGAAGAAAAATAAGAAGGAGAAGAAGTAAAGAAGAAGAGAAGAAAAAGAGAAGAAGAAGAGAAGAAGAGAATAATAAAAAAATAAGAAGGAGAAGAAGAGAAAAAAGAAGAAGAAGTTGATTTTTTATTGTTTGGTATTTAGTGGTAGCTAGATTTTTTTTAGTTACTTAGTGGTAGAATCTGTTTTTGTTATAGTGGTAGATTCTGTTTTTGTTATTTTTTTGCTGTTTAGTGCTATCTAGGTTTAGCGATAGGTTTAGTTAGCTTGGTTAGTTAGGTTAGTTAGTTAGTTAGCTTACTAGAAAGAATAGGAAGAAGAAGAAGAGGAGGAGGAGGGGAAGAGGAGACGAGGAGGAGGAGAAGAAGAAGAAGAAGAAGAATAGGAGGAGGAGAAGAAAAAAAGAACATCACATGTTTGGTATTTAGTTTTTTGGAATTAATTAGTAGTTTTAGTGGTAGATTCTGTTAGTTAATTAGTTTTTTGGAATTAATTAGTAGCTTGTTTTCCTCTAAAATGGGATAATTAGCCCATTTAGCTCAAAAAGACATAATTAGGTAACTTTGCTCCAACAAGAGGAGAAGAGGAGAAGAAATAGGCAAAATGAAAAGAAAGGAGAATAAGAAGAAGAAGAAGAAGAAGAAGAGAAGAAGGACAAGGAGGAGGAGGAGGAGGAGGAGGAGAAGGACAAGGACCTTCTAGTCCTTCTCCTCCTCCTCCTTCTCCTCTTTCTCCTCCTTCTTCTTGATTTCTTCTTCTTCTCCTCCTCCTCCTCTTTCTTCTCCTCTTTCATATTATCCTTGCTTTAATTTCCGCAACAATGACATAATTAGCCCATTTAGCTCCAAAATGCCATAATAACTTCAAAATGGCATAAGACCCTTGGTTAGCTCATGAATATTATATACTTAGCTTGTTTTCCTCTAAAATGACATAATTGGAATATTTGTGTTGATCGGGTGGATTGACATGTGATAGTTGTCTCGTCGCTGTGAGGTCTGCTGTGCGAAGACCTGCCCATGCGTTGTACGAGCTCCGCCCCTGCATTCGTGGGCCAGTACAAATTTCATCTCCTCCCCGCCCCTTCATTTACTGTGGCTCGGTTTCCGGATGAAACTTTCTAGATTTAGGTAATTCAATTAATTTATCAGTATACGTGACCAGTATGCGTCTCCCTTTCGAAAGGGCGACATCTATAAATATGCATGTCTTTGCATATTTATAACCGCCATCCTTTCGAATTGTCCAACATTATCCATGGACAGCCTGAGTATGTGTAGATTGGATTCGTTTTCCCGTATGCTGTGCTCTGGATCCGATGCGGAATTTCGTCAGTGCCTCCCTGTTGTTCTCCGGATGCACATCCTCTTTGTTTATTGCGGAGACGTGTATTAGGAGAACAGCGGGGAGGTGCTGCCGAAATTTTGCGTTGGATCCGGAGCAGAGCATGGGAAAACGAACCCAATCTACACATACTCGGGTGGGATTAGGACCTATCTTTACCTATTAGCGTGTAGGTTGCCTGGACGTAATAAAAATGGCGAACCTCATTAACCGATGAATATAAATGCTAAATTATATATAAATATATTTCTTATGTCTATAGTAGCTACGCAAGATGAGTGATCGTGCGTGGATGTATACCGGTCACCCTTGTCAGAAAGAGATGACGAAAGAATGGTTTTTAAAAACAAAGGAATTTGTGAAAGCCGCATTCGCAAATGGCCAGGAAAGAAACTATTGCCCCTGTCCTCGATGCGACAACTATAAAAAGACGACAGAGGCTGTAATGATTAAACACTTGCAGAGGAGGGGTTTTAAGCCTAATTATACGGTGTGGACATTTCATGTTGAGTCTATACAACGCACAAGAGCTGAGGTGGTCCGTCGTCGCACGGACGAGCATGGTACCGGGATCGAAGACATGGTGCAAGACTTTGATGATGCTCGGGATTCGGAAGATGAGATGGAGGAATCTGCAAAGGCCTTTTATGAAATGTTGGAGTCTTCAAAACGTCCTCTCCATGAGCACACTGAGCTCTGTCAGCTGGATGCAATTGCACAAGTAATGGCTCTGAAGGCCCAGTTCAACTTGGGAAGAGAATGCTACGACGCGATGATGACACTATTTGGACGTTTCCTACCCAAAGGCCATGTCATGCCTGCAAACCTGTACCAGTCGGACAAAATACTTCGTGTACTTAAGATGCCCTATGAGAAGATAGATGCATGTGAGAAAGGATGTGTCTTATTTAGGAAGGAGTATGCACACTTGGACTATTGTCCCAATTGCGAGTATTGCAGGTATCTTGTGGTAGACAATGGTATGGGTGAGAAGAGGCAGACCGAAATCGCAGTTACTGTTCTTCGGTATATGCCAATCGTACCAAGACTTCAACGTCTTTTCATGGTCGAAGAGACAGCCAGACATATGACATGGCACAAATTGGGCAAAAGAACCAAACTAGATGCAGATGGGAATAAGATGATGGTACACACATCGGATGGGGAAGCGTGGAAACATTTCGATGGATTGCATCAGGATAAAGCGGCAGATCGAAGGAATCCTCGAGTCTGCGCCGCCACGGATGGTTTTAATCCCTTCGGCATGATGGCAACCCAATACATTTGTTGGCCTGTATTTGTCATTCCACTCAATCTCCCCCCCGGGCAGATTATGCAAAGAAAGAACATATTTCTGACGTTGATAATTCCAGGGCCCAATTATCCAGGGAAGAATATGAATGTGTACCTGCAACCGCTTAAGGATGAATTGGAAGAAGATTGGGAAAATGGGGTCAATACATACGATGCCGCTAGAAAAGAAAACTTCAAAATGCATGTGTGGTACATGTACTCTATGCATGACTTGCCAGCGTATGCGCTATTCTCTGGATGGTGTGTGCATGGAAGGTTCCCGTGCCCCCAATGCAAGGCAGCTCTTCAGTTTCATTGGTTGCAGGAGGGTCGGAAGTATTCTTGCTTTGACTTGCATAGACAGTTCCTGGATCCTGACCATCAGTTCAGAAAAGACAAGAAGAACTTTACCAAAGGTAAAGTTGCCAAAACCTTGGCACCACCTCCGTTCACAAGCCAACAGATCCTGGATCAGTTAAATGCCCTCGAGCCTGATCCAGAGCGTCCAGGGTATTTCAAGGGGTATAATTCAAAACACGCCTGGACTCACAAGCCATGCTTCTGGGATCTGCCTTACTTCAAAGACCTCCTTCTTCCACACAATATCGTCCTGATGCACACTGAAAAGAATATCGGAGAGGCTATTTTTGGTACATTGTTCGACATAGATGGGAAGACAAAGGTTAATATTAAGGCTAGAGTCGATCAAGAGACACTATGTCATAGACCGTTACAAAACATGCGAGAAGGCAAAGGAAAGCAGAAGTGGTCGAAGCCAAAGGTCTGATTCAATCTTGGAAGGCCAGCTATGAGGGAAATTATCTCGTGGGTCAAAATGCACTTGATGTTCCCTGATGGGTATGCAGCGAATCTCAAGAGGGAAGCGAGTCTTGAAAAATTAAAAATCTTTGGTCTCAAGAGTCATGATTGGCACATATGGCTAGAGCGGGTAATGCCAGTGATGTTACGTGGCTTTATTCCTGAGGATGAATGGCTAGTACTGGCGGAGCTGAGCTATTTCTTCCGTGTTCTTTGTGCGAAAGAATTGTTGCCTTGCGTGGTAGAAGACATGGAGGAGTTTGCACCGGAGTTGTTGTGCAAGTTAGAGAAGATCTTTCCACCGAGCTTCTTTAATCCAATGCAGCATTTGATTTTACATCTACCAACCGAGGCAAGATTGGGTGGGCCCGTGCAAGATCGTTGGTGCTATGCAACTCAGAGGATGCAGAAGACCCTTCGAGCTAAATGTAAAAATAAGCGTAGAATTGAAGCATCGATGGCTGAGGCATTCATTACTAAGGAGGTGGCAAACTTTGTGACAGCACACTACGAAGCCAAAAATCATCATTTGCATAATCCGAAGCCTCGGCACAATGATGGAGACCCTAAAAAAGGTGGTTCCAACCTCAGCCTATTCAAAGGGAAGCTCGCACCAGCCGGTGCTTCGAAACCAATAACGTTGGATATCGAAGAATGGTGGAACATTTCGTTGTATATCTTCAACAACCTAACAGAAGTGCGGCCGTACATCGAGTGAGTTCTCGGCACATTTTCCCGTAACTTCTAATTCATTTGAACTGCTCTTATTCCCGGATATTTCAAACAGCCGTTACGTCATCAAATTCTCAGATGGAGCGGTGATCAAAAATGATTCCGTCAAAGAGTATGAGCTTCTATCAAAGACAGGAGGCGGCTATCCCGGTTTCATATCTTGGTTCAAACAAACGGTAGTTATCAATAATGGACCATTTCATTCTTGGTCTAACTTGCGGCTAATGCAACAACCGTTTCGTATTAAACTTGTAGGCTAATTCATAGTCCATGGACGCCGAATTGAGACAAGTCGCTAATGGTTTTGACTATAAGGTCCGTTCATTTGAGAAATACAACATCAACGGGTATCTGTTTCGTACCTTTGGCAAAGAGCTATCTATGCCCGACCGGAAATCTACAAATTGTGGTGTCTCTGCTATCGGCGAAGGTGTTATCGAGTATTATGAAAGAGTTGAAGCAATTTATAAACTTCAATTCTATGGTGAAAACCCACCGAACGTCGTAGTCTTCAAATGTTATTGGTTCCAGCCGAAAAAGACTAGAAGGACTCATGAACATATAGGACTAGTCGAAATCAGTCCAAACACCCATTTAGATGTTCCCGATGTCTATATTACGGCTCAACAGGCGACCCAAGTTTTCTATCTACCGTGGGCATGCCAAACGGATAAGAATCTGGAAGGTTGGTATGTTGTTTATGAAGTGCCGCCACATGTCAGACCACCTCTCCCAAATGAACAGGATTAGGAACCTCACATTAACCCAGACACATATGATAGAGAATTCTTCCAAGAAAGACGTCTTTCCAAGAAACGTTTCAAGAACCGCCGTGCTTCATCCAAGAACATGGAAGTAGACAACGACAATGAATCCGACTCCAGCCCTGAGCCAGAACCAGAAGACCTGGAACTCGTCGAGGTTACTGATGCGGATGACTTGTCAATGCTTCAACGATTAAAGGAAGGCCTTTCACAACTTCACGCCGTTGAACCCGATGAGCACGTCATTCATGAAGACATGCGTGATAGTGATGATGATGATGCATTTATTGATGATGATAATTAGTGTGTAAGATTCACAACTTAAATTATATATATTTTAATCTTCATTATTCATGTACATATTATTATTCATGTCAGTCATTCAAATTTTTTATGTTGTACTAATTTCTTTTAATCTTTATCATGGCAGGTGTTGAAAGATGGTGGGCGCGAGTCCAGAGCGCTCGACGGGTTCTTCCCAGGCGCCCCGCACGAGGGGTGGTACTTCCCTTCCACCCCTATCTCTCCGTAGAGCCTTGGCAGACAGTCTTCCGACACCAGCTGGGGGTTCTTCTTCGTCGGCGGCATTGCCCACTGGGAGAGGTGCTGGTCGGGAAGGGAGGAAGGAGAAGGGTACAGCGAGAGGTGGTGGCCGCGGAAGATCCAGGAGGACTGTTGAGCCGTCCTCGCGACCACCACCAGCTCATTCACCCGAGCATAGGACTAGTATGGTCGACCCATTGGCGGAGGAGGCTACGGGGACTCCGGTCCAGGAGCTTGGTGTTCACGGGCATTCGTCCCATGAGACTCCGGTCCAGGAGCAGCCTCGGGTCGAGGTGCATTCGGCCCAGGAGCAGCCGGAGGAGACTACAGTTCCGGAGGCTTCACCCGACGTGGAGAGGCCCGGATGGGAGCCTTGGCCGGATCGTACCAAGTTGCCGGATTGGACCGAGGGTCCGGGTGGCTCAGGGGGCGGGGATGGCGGGGATGAGCTTACGGATAGTGAGGGCGATGTGCAGGTGGACGGGGCCACCATGTACAAGCGTGGTAGTACACTTCTCCCGGTCGCCCCGGCTACCCGCGAGCAGAGGCCGGTGATTAAACCTGAAGGAGATAGGTAAGTACATTTACCCTTTTTTTAGCTTTTGCCTTCAAGTTTGTTCAAATATCTAATCCACTGACCTTATCATACTGCAGGGGATGGGTACACCCTCTTGGAGTCCGCAGGCCGAACTCCGTCCTTGCTGTGCTTTGTCGGACAAATTTCCCGGGGTTTGTCACGTTGCCTGGTGAGGGTCAGGATCCTACACTAGGATTTACCTGGGAGCACTACCAGGCTGCGCAGGCCCCGCCGGAGGAGATTATAGATGGTGTCTTATGCCACACGAGGGCGGAGATTGTGATCAAGAGCTTTTGGGTAAGTTATCCTTTTACAGAATCTAAAATTAACAATATATCTAATTATTGTACTAATCGGTGTTTTCACGTTTGATTGCAGACCTTCTATAGGTGTGAGGATGGATATGAGGTGGAGGCGGCCAGGGTTCTCGAGGTCGAGTGTAGGCGGTTACTACAGAACTTGCGCCACGAGGCTCGGCCGCAGTGTTGGAAATATGCCCTAGAGGCAATAATAATTAGTTATTATTATATTTCTTTGTTCATGATAATCGTTTATTATCCATGCTATAATTGTATTGATTGGAAACACAATACTTGTGTGGATACATAGACAAAACACTGTCCCAAGTAAGCCTCTAGTTGACTAGCTCGTTGATCAAAGATGGTCAAGGTTTCCTGGCCATAGGCAAGTATTGTTACTTGATAACGGGATCACATCATTAGGAGAATCATGTGATGGACTAGACCCAAACTAATAGACGTAGCATGTTGATCGTGTCATTTTGTTGCTACTGTTTTCTGCGTGTCAAGTATTTGTTCCTATGACCATGAGATCATATAACTCACTGACACCGAAGGAATGCTTTGTGTGTATCAAACGTTGCAACGTAACTGGGTGACTATAAAGCTGCTCTACAGGTATCTCCGAAGGTGTTCGTTGAGTTAGTATGGATCAAGACTGGGATTTGTCACTCTGTATGACGGAGAGGTATCTCGGGGCCCACTCGGTAATTCATCATCACACACAAGCCTTGCAAGCAACGTGACTTAGTGTAAGTTGCGGGATCTTGTATTATGGAACGAGTGAAGAGACTTGTCGGTAAACGAGATTGAAATAGGTATGCGGATACTGACGATCGAATCTCGAGCAAGTAACATACTGAAGGACAAAGGGAATGACATACGGGATTATATGAATCCTTGGCACTGAGGTTCAAACGATAAGATCTTCGTAGAATATGTGGGATCCAATATGGGCATCCAGGTCCCGCTATTGGATATTGACCGAGGAGTCACTTGGGTCATGTCTACATAGTTCTCGAACTCGCAGGATCTGCACACTTAAGGTTCGACGTTGTTTTATGCGTATTTGAGTTATATGGTTGGTTACCGAATGTTGTTCGGAGTCCGGATTAGATCACGGACGTCACGAGGGTTTCCGGAATGGTCCGGAAACAAAGATTGATATATAGGAAGTCATGTTTTGGTCACCAGAAAATTTTCGGGCTCATCGGTAGTGTACCGGAAGTGTCAGGAGGGGTGCCGGGGACCATCGGGAGGGGTGTCACGCCCCAAGGGGTCTCATGGTCTATGGGAAGAGATAAACCATCCCCTAGTGGGCTGGAATAAGTTCCCACTAAGGCCCATAAGGTTTGAGAAGGAAAAAACACAAGGTGGAAAGAGTTTCCAAGTGGGAAGGTGGAATCCTACTCAAAGTAGGATTGGAGTAGGACTCCTCCACCTCCAATTTCGGCCAAACCGTGAGGGTTTGAGGCTGCCTCTTCCCTCCCCCTCCCTCCTATATATACTGAGGTATTAGGGCTGATTTGAGACAACTTTTTCCACGGCAGCCCGACCACATACCTCCACGGTTTTACCTCTAGATCGCGTTTCTGCGGACTTCGGGCGGAGCCCTGCTGAGATTAGATCACCACCAACCTCCGGAGCGCCGTCACGCTGTCAGAGAACTCATCTACCTCTCCGTCTCTCTTGCTGGATCAAGAAGGCCGAGATCATCGTCGAGTTGTACGTGTGCTGAACGCTTAGGTGTCCTCCATTCGGCACTAGATCGGAGCGGATCGTGGGACGGATCGCGGGACTGTTCGTGGGACGGTTCGCGGGGCCGATCGAGGGACGTGAGGATGTTCCACTACATCAATCGCGTTTCTTAACGCTTCTACTGTGCGATCTACAAGGGTACGTAGATCGGAAATCCCCTCTCGTAGATGGACATCACCATGATAGGTCTTCGTGCGCGTAGGAAATTTTTTGTTTCCCATGCGACGTTCCCCAACAGTGGCATCATGAGCTAGGTTCATGCGTAGATGTAATCTCGAGTAGAACACACAAGTTTTTGTGGGCGGTGATGTGCGTTTTGCTGCCCTCCTTGGTCTTTTCTTGATTCCGCGGTATTGTTGGATCGAAGCGGCTCGGACCGACATTACTCGTACGCTTACGAGAGACTCGTTTCATCGCTACGAGTAACTCCGTTGATCAAAGATGACCGGCGAGTGTCGGTTTCTCCAACTTTAGTTGAATGGGATTTGACCGAGGAGGTCCTTGGATGAGGTTAAATAGCAATTCATATATCTCCGCTGTGGTGTTTGTGTATGTAAGATGTGATCCTACTAGATACCCATGGTCACCACGAAAAACATGCAACAACAATTAGAGGACGTCTAACTTGTTTTTGCAGGGTATGCTTGTGATGTTATATGGCCAACGATGTGATGTGATATATTGGATGTATGAGATGATCATGTTGTAACAGTTAATATCGACTTGCACGTCGATGGTACGGCAACCGGGAGGAGCCATAGGGTTGTCTTTAAACTAACGTTTGTGCTTGCAGATGTGTTTACTATATTGCTAGGACGTAGCTTTAGTGGTAATAGCATGAGTAGCACGACAACCCCGATGGCAACACGTTGATGGAGATCATGGTGTGACGACGGTGACAAGAAGATCGTGCCGGTGCTTTGGTGATGGAGATCAAGAAGCACATGATGATGGCCATATCATGTCACTTATGAATTGCATGTGATGTTAATCCTTTATGCACCTTATCTTTCTAAGAACGACGGTAGCACTATGAGGTGATCTCTCACTAAAATTTCAAGATGAAATTGTGTTCTCCCCGACTGTGCACCGTTGTGACAGTTCTTCGTTTCGAGACACCACGTGATAATCAGGTGTGATAGACTCAACGTTCACATACAACGGGTGCAAAACAGTTGCACACGCGGAACACTCGGGTTAAGCTTGACGAGCCTAGCATGTGTAGACATGGCCTCGGAACACATGAGACCGAAAGGTCGAGCATGAATCGTATAGTTGATATGATTAGCATAGAGATGCATACCACTGAAACTATTCTCGACTCACGTGATGATCGGACTTGAGATAGTGGATTTGGATCATGTACCACTCAAATGACTAGAGAGATGTCCTTTTTGAGTGGGAGTTCTTAAGTAATATGATTAATTGAACGAATTGTCATGAACATAGTCTAATGGTCTTTGCGAATTACGATGTAGCTTGTGCTATAGCTCTACTGTTTTTATATGTTCCTAGAGAAAATTTAGTTGAAAGTTGATAGTAGCAAACCTTGCAGACCGAGTCTGTAAAACCGAGGATTGTCCTCGTTGCTGCGCAGAAGGCTTATGTCCTTAATGCACCACTCGGTGTGCTGCACCTCGAGCGTCGTCTATAGATGTTGTGAACATCCGACATACACGTTTCTGATGACTACACGATAGTTCAGTGCAAAATACTTAACGGCTTAGAAGCAAGGCGCCGAAGACGTTTTGAAACGTCACGGAACATAAGAGATGTTCTAAAGAGATGAAATTGTGATTTCATGCTTGTGCCCTTGTTCAGAGGTATGAGACCTTCGACAAGATTCTTTGTCCACGAAGGAAAGGAGAAAATCTCAATCGTTGAGCGTGTGCTCAAATTATCTGAGTACGACAATCGCTTGAATCAAGTGGGAGTTGATCTTCCAGATAAGATAGTGATGGTTCTCCAAGGTCACTGCAACCAAACTGTGAGAGCTTCGTGATGAACTATAACATATCAAGGATAGATACAATGATCCTTGAGCGATTCGCGATGTTTGACACTGCGAAAGTAGAAATCAAGAAGGAGCATCAATAGTTGATGGTTAGTAAAACCACTAAGTTTCGATAAAGGCAAGGGCTAGAAGGGATACTTCATGAAACGGCAAAGCAGTTGCTGCACTAATGAAGAGACCCCGGATTAAACCCAAGCCCGGGACTAAGTGCTTCTGTTATGGGGGGAACGGTCACTGAGGCGGAGCAACTCTAGATACTTGGTAGATAAGAAGGCTGGCAAAAGTCGAAAGAACTATATTTGATATACATGATGTTGATGTGTACTTTACTAGTACTCCTAGTAGCACGAGGGTATTGGATACCGGTTCGGTTGCTAAGTGATTAGTAACACGAAATGAAAGCTACGGCATAAACGGAGACTAGCTAAAGGCGAGGTGACGATACGTGTTGGAAGTGTTTCCAAGGTTGATATGATCAAACGTCGCCCACTCCCTCTACCATCGGGATTGGTGTTAAACCTAAATAATTGTTATTTGGTGCTTGCGTTAAGCATGAACATGATTGGAGCGTGTTTATTGCAATACAATTATTCATTTAAAGAGAATAAAGGTTACTCTATTTGCTTGAATAATCACCTTCAATGGTTTATTGAATCTCGATCGTAGTGTTACACATGTTCATGATATTGGTGCCAAAAGATACGAGGTAATGATGATAGTACCACTTACTTGTGGCACTGCCACTTGAGTCATGTTGGTATAAATTGCATGAAGAGGCTCCATGTTGATGGATCTTTATACTCACTTGATTTTGAATCACTAGTGACATGCCAATCATACCACATGAGAAAGGCCTTGTTTTCATTGAGATGAAACAAGATAGTAACTTGTTGGAAGTGATACATTTTGATGTATGCAGTCCAATGGGTGCTGAGGCACGCAGTGGATATCATTATGTTCTTACTTTAATGACGGTTTGAGTAGATACAAGAGTATTTACTTAATGAATCACAAGTCTGAAATATTGAAAAGTTCTATTCTGTTTCAGGAGTCAAGTTCGTCGTAACAAGAGGATAAACTGTCTATGATATGATCATAGAAATGAATATCTGAGTTACGAGTTTTGGTACGCAGTTAAGACAATGTGGAAATTGTTTCGCAGTTCATGCCACCTGGAACATCATAGTGTGATGATGTGTCTGAACGTCATAGCCACGCACTATTTGGTATGGTGCATGCTATGATGTCTCTTATCGAATTACCACTATCGTTTATGGGTTATGCATTAGAGACAACCGCATTCACTTTAAATAGGGCACCGCGTATTTCTGTTGAGATGACACAGTATAGACTGAGGTTTAGAGAAATCTAAACTGTCGTTTCTTGAAAGTTTGGGGCTTCGACACTTGTGTGAAAAAGTTTCAGTCGAATAAGCTCAAACCCAAAGCGGATAAATGCATCTTCATAGGTTATCCAAAATAGTTGGGTACATCTCCTATCTCAGATCCGAAAGCAAAGTGTTTGTTTCTAGAAACGGATCCTTTCTCGAGGAAAGGTTTCTCTCGAAGGAATTGAGTGGGAGGGTTGTAGAACTTGATGAGGTTATTGAACCATCACTTCAACCAGTGTGTAGCAGGGCGCAGGAAGTTGTTCCTGTGGCGCCTACACCAATTGAAGTGAAAGCTGATGATGGTGATCATCGAGCATCGGATCAAGTTACTACAAACCTCGTAGGTTGACAAGGTCGCGTACTACTGCAGAGTGGTACGGTAACCCTGTCTTGGAGGTAATGTTGTTGAGCAACAGTGAACCTACGAGTTATGGAGAAAGCAATGGTGGGCCCGGATTACGACAAATAGCTGGAAGCCATGAAATCCGAGAGAGGATCCATGTATGAAAAAAAAGTGTAGACTTTGGAAGAACTACTTGATGGTCATAGGACTATTGAGTAAAGATGGATCTTTAAAAGGAAGACAGACGATGATGGCGATAAGTCACTATTAAGAAAAGCTCGACTTGTCGCAAAGATGTTTCCGACAAGATCAAACAGTTGACTATGATGAGACTTTCTCACTCGTAGCGATGCTGAAAGTCTGTTAGAATTATGTTAGTAGTTGCTGCATTATTTATGAAATATTGCACATACGATGTCAAAACATTGTTTCCTTGACGGTTTCCTTGAGCAAACATTGTATGTGATACAACCAGGAGGTTTTGTCGATCCTAAAGATACTAACAAGTATGCAAGCTCCAGCGATCCTTCAATGGACTGGTGCAAGCATCTCGGAGTTGGAATATACACTTTGATGAGATGATCAAAGATTTTGGGTTTGTACAAGGTTTATGAGAAACTTTTATTTCCAAAGAAGTGAGTGGGAGCACTATAGAATTTCTAATAAGTATATGTGGTTGACATATTGTTGATCAGAAGTAATGTAGAATTTCTATGAAGTATAAAAGGTTGTCTGAAAGGAGTTTTTCAAAGGAATACCTGGATTGAGCTACTTGAACGTTGAGCATGAAGATCTATGGAGATAGATCAAAACGCTTGATAGAAGTTTCAACAAGATGCATGCCTTGACAAGTTTTTGAAGGAATTTGAAATAGATCAGCAAAGAAGGAGTTCTTGACTGTGTTGTAAGGTGTGAATTTGAGTAGGACTCAAAACCCGACCACGGCAGAATAAAGAGAATAGATGAAGGTCGTCTTCTGTGCCTTAGCCGTAGACTCTAAAGTATGCCATGCTGAGTACCGCACCTGATGTGTGCCTTGCAGCAAGTCTGTTAAGAGGTACACAGAGTGATCGAGGATTGAATCACTGATCAGCGGTCAAAGTTATCCGTAGTAACTAAATAGACTAAGGAATTTTTCTCGATTATGGAGGTGGTTAAAGAGTTCGTCGTAAAGGGTTACGTCGATGCAAGCTTTGACACTAATCCGAATAACTATGAGTAGTGAAACGGATTCGTATAGTAGAGTAGATATTTGGAGCATTTCCGAATAGCACGTAGTAGGAGCATCTATAAGATGACATAAAGATTTGTAAAGAACGCACGGATCTGAAAGTTTCAGAACCGTTGACTAAAACCTCTCTCACGAGCAAGACGTGATCAGACCCGAGAACTATATGCGTGTTGGATTCGTTGAAATGACATGGTGATGTGAACTAGATTATTGACTCTAGTGCAAGTGCGAGACTGTTGGAAATATGCCCTAGAGGCAATAATAATTAGTTATTATTATATTTATTTGTTCATGATAATCGTTTATTATCCATGCTATAATTTTATTGATTGGAAACACAATACTTGTGTGGATACATAGACAAAACAGTGTCCCTAGTAAGCCTCTAGTTGACTAGCTCGTTGATCAAAGATGGTCAAGGTTTCCTAGCTATAGGCAAGTATTGTTACTTGATAACGGGATCACATCATTAGGAGAATCATGTGATGGACTAGACCCAAACTAATAGACGTAGCATGTTGATCGTGTCATTTTGTTTCTACTGTTTTCTGCGTGTCAAGTATTTGTTCCTATGACCATGAGATCATATAACTCACTGACACCGAAGGAATGCTTTGTGTGTATCAAACGTTGCAACGTAACTGGGTGACTATAAAGCTGCTCTACAGGTATCTCCGAAGGTGTTCGTTGAGTTAGTATGGATCAAGACTGGGATTTGTCACTCTGTATGACGGAGAGGTATCTCGGGGCCCACTCGGTAATTCATCATCACACACAAGCCTTGCAAGCAACGTGACATAGTGTAAGTTGCGGGATCTTGTATTACGGAACGAGTAAAGAGACTTGTCGGTAAACGAGATTGAAATAGGTATGCGGATACTGACGATCGAATCTCGAGCAAGTAACATACTGAAGGACAAAGGGAATGACATACGGGATTATATGAATCCTTGGCACTGAGGTTCAAACGATAAGATCTTCGTAGAATATGTGGGATCCAATATGGGCATCCAGGTCCCGCTATTGGATATTGACTGAGGAGTCACTCGGGTCATGTCTACATAGTTCTCGAACTCGCAGGATCTGCACACTTAAGGTTCGACGTTGTTTTATGCGTATTTGAGTTATATGGTTGGTTACCGAATGTTGTTCGGAGTCCCGGATGAGATCACGGACGTCACGAGGGTTTCCGGAATGGTCCGGAAACGAAGATTGATATATAGGATGTCCTGTTTTGGTCATCGAAAAAGTTTCAAGCTGGAATGGGTACCGGGATGGGTGCCGGGGACCATCAGGAGGGGTGTCACGCCCCAAGGGGTCTCATGGGCTATGGGAAGAGATAAACCAGACCCTAGTGGGCTGGAATAAGTTCCCACTAAGGCCCATAAGGTTTGAGAAGGAAAAAACACGAGGTGGAAAGAGTTTCCAAGTGGGAAGGTGGAATCCTACTCCAAGTAGGATTGGAGTAGGACTCCTCCACCTCCAATTTCGGCCAAACCTTGAGGGTTTGAGGCTGCCTCTTCCCTACCCCTCCCTCCTATATATACTGAGGTATTAGAGCTGATTTGAGACAACTTTTGCCACGGCAGCCCGACCACATACCTCCATGGTTTTACCTCTAGATCGCGTTTCTGCGGAGCTCGGGCGGAGCCCTGCTGAGATTAGATCACCACCAACCTCCGGAGCGCCGTCACGCTGCTAGAGAACTCATCTACCTCTCCGTCTCTCTTGCTGGATCAAGAAGGCCGAGATCATCGTCGAGCTGTACATGTGCTGAACGCGGAGGTGCTGTCCGTTCGGCACTAGATCGGAGCGGATCGTGGGACGGATCGCGGGAAGGTTCATGGGACGGTTCGCAGGGCGGATCGAGGGACGTGAGGACGTTCCACTACATCAACCGCGTTTCTTAACGCTTCTGCTGTACAATCTACAAGGGTACGTAGATCGGAAATCCCCTCTCGTAGATGGACATCACCATGATAGTTCTTCGTGCGCGTAGGGAATTTTTTGTTTCCCATCTGACGTTCCCCAACACGCAGGCTATTCGAGATTACTACGCCACGCGTGGTATTAAGAAGGAGAAGAAGGATTGCCGCGGAAAGTTTCTGAAGAAGGAGCAATACTTGAAGGTAATTACCTATTCTTAAGTCCTTCTACGTAGTTTTCTTGATTTCATTCTTAGGCGTAGCGCTAAAAATTCTTTCTAATAACTTACAAGTGCCCCCGAGATGGTGTGCGGATAAGATGGATTGTTGGGAGGCGTTGGTTGATGAGTGGTGCACAGGCAGCTGGCGAGCCGCCCACGAGAATGCGAAGGATCGGTGTAGCCAAATGGTTTGTGTGCCACACCATCAAGGCAGCGCCAACTTACTTCAGTTTGGACGAAACTGGGTATGTGATTTGCTTCATGATTCATGCAATTCATTCTTGATGCTAATATTTTGTTCCTCTCTTTTAGGCGCATCACAATAAGACTGAGATGCCACACTTGTACGACCTTTATGGCATGGCCCATACTGCCTCGTACAAGAAGGCGAAGGCATTCTCTGAGTCTGACCTGGATGATCCCAATAACTTCACCAACATATCATCCCACCAGAAGCTCGTGGCATACACGGACGCGGGGAAGGCTACGAAAGGGGATGACTTTAACCCTAGCCAGGAACCTTTGGATCCAGAGCTGGTGATGATATCTGGTGGCTGGAGGCCCCATGGCTCGATAGCCATTGGAGATGGGATAATACGTCGTCCACTCACTCTTTCGGAGATCAAGGCGCACCAGTCAAGAAGATGTCCTGAGATAACGTCTCGTCCACGGCCAGTCGAACTTGCCATCGAGGTTAGTTGTACGGACTAAGAACACTTTCATCCATTTCATTATGTGTGTCACCATAGATCATTACTGTGGTAACGAGGAATGGTGTTTCAGGCTGCTCTTCAGAAAGAGAGAGCGGCAAACCAGGCTGCTCTTGAGAAAGAGAGATTGGCAAGCCAGGCTGCTCTTCAGGCTGCTCTTGATGAGAGGGACGAGACCACGACACGATTGCTTGAGGAGGAGAGGGCCCGGAATGAGGCGGGTCAATGGGCCCTGTACGAGCTTTTTGTGGTATGTTTTTTTTCACATTAGCCAAATCATGTGTGTAATGTCTGTTTCAATACTAACTAATACGACCCACTCTTCAGGGTCTGTGCGAGAAGAGCGGTCAAGTCCCTCCGCCGATGCCCGTCTTCTCTTCGATTGGCACGGTGAGTTTCATTATAAACTAGTATTAATAATTGAGTGTCATCATGCGAACTGAGACATTGCAAAATATCTTTTTTGCAGAATAACTCCCGAGCGGCATCGCACGACCCTTCTCCACGGCAACCGTCTCCAAACGAAGCCGGCGCGAGCAACCGTGGTGTTTCTCCTCCTTGATGACCACTACGGTAAGTTTCTCCTCCAAACTTAGCTTGTTTTCCTCTAAAATGAGATAATTAGCCCATTTAGCTCCAAGAAGACATAATTAGGTAATTTAGCTCCAACACGAGGAGAACAAATAGGAAAAATGAAAAGAAAGAAGAAGAAGAAGAAGAGAAGAAGGACAAGGAGGAGAAGGAGGAGGAGGAGGAGGAGGAGAAGGCCAAGGACCTTCTAGTCCTTCTCCTCCTCCTCCTTCTCCTCCTTCTCCTCCTTGATTTCTTCTTCTTCTCCTCCTCCTCCTCTTTCTTCTCCTATTTCATATTATCCTTTCTTTAATTTCCCCAACAATGACATAATTAGTCCATTTAGCTCCAAAATACCATAATAAGCTCAAAATAGCATAAGAACCTTGGTTAGCTCAAAAAAGACATAATTAGGTAATTTAGCTCCAACAAGAGGAGAAGAGGAGAAGAAATATGAAAAATGAAAAGAAAGAAGAAGAAGAAGAAGAAGAAGAAGAAGAGAAGAAGGAGAAGGAGGAGGAGGACGAGGAGGAGGAGGAGAAGGCCAAGGACCTTCTATCCTCCTCCTCCTCCTCCTCCTCCTCCTTCTTCTTGATTTCTTCTTCTTCTCCTCCTCCTCCTCTTTCTTATCCTAGTTCATATTATCCTTGCTTTAATTAACCCAAAAATGACATAATTAGCCCATTTAGCTCCAAAATACCATAATAAGCTCAAAATGGCATAAGAACCTTGGTTAGCTCAGTAATATTATATACTTAGCTAGTTTTCCTCTAAAATGGGATAATTAGCCCATTTAGCTCAAAAAAGACATAATTAGGTAATTTAGCTCCCACAACAGGAGAAGAGGAGAAGAAATAGGCAAAATGAAAAGAAAGAAGAAGAAGAAGAAGAAGAAGAGAAGAAGGAGAAGGAGGAGGAGGAGGAGGAGGAGGAGGAGGAGAAGGCCAAGGACCTTCTATCCTTCTCCTCCTCATCCTCCTTCTTCTTGATTTCTTCTTCTTCTCCTCCTCCTCCTCTTTATTCTCCTCTCTCATATTATCCTTGCTTTAATTAACCCAACAATGACATAATTAGCCCATTTAGCTCCAAAATACCATAATAAGCTCAAAATGGCATAAGAACCTTGGTTAGCTCATTAATATTATATACTTACCTAGTTTTCCTCTAAAATGGGATAATTAGCCCATTTAGCTCAAAAAAGACATAATTAGGTAATTTAGCTCCAACAAGAGGAGAAGAGGAGAAGACATAGGCAAAATGAAAAGAAAGAAGAAGAAGAAGAAGAAGAAGAGAAGAAGGAGAAGGAGGAGGAGGAGGAGGAGGAGGAGGAGGAGAAGGCCAAGGACCTTCTATCCTTCTCCTCCTCCTCCTCCTTCTTCTTGATTTCTTCCTCTTCTCCTCCTCCTCCTCTTTCTTCTCCTCTTTCATATTATCCTTGCTTTAATTTCCCCAACAATGACATAATTAGTCCATTTAGCTCCAAAATACCATAATAAGCTCAAAATGGCATAAGAACCTTGGTTAGCTCAAAAAAGACATAATTAGGTAATTTAGCTCCAACAAGAGGAGAAGAGGAGAAGAAATAGGCAAAATGAAAAGAAAGAAGAAGAAGAAGAAGAAGAATAAGAAGAAGAAGAAGAAGAAGAAGAGAAGAAGGAGAAGGAGGAGGAGGAGGAGGAGGAGGAGGAGAAAGCCAAGGACCTTCTATCCTTCTCCTCCTCCTCCTCCTCCTCCTTCTTCTTGATTTCTTCTTCTCCTCCTCCTCCTCCTCTTTCTTATCCTATTTCATATTATCCTTGCTTTAATTAACCCAACAATGACATTATTAGCCCATTTAGCTCCAAAATACCATAATAAGCTCAAAATGGCATAAGAACCTTGGTTAGCTCAGTAATATTATATACTTAGCTAGTTTTCCTCTAAAATGGGATAATTAGCCCATTTAGCTCAAAAAAGACATAATTAGGTAATTTAGCTCCAACAAGAGGAGAAGAGGAGAAGAAATAGGCAAAATGAAAAGAAAGAAGAAGAAGAAGAGGAAGAAGAGAAGAAGGAGAAGGACGAGGAGGAGGAGGAGGAGGAGGAGAAGGCCAAGGACCTTCTATCCTTCTCCTCCTCCTCCTCCTTCTTCTTGATTTCTTATTCTTCTCGTCCTCCTCCTCTTCCTTCTCCTCTTTCATATTATCCTTGCTTTAATTTCCGCAACAATGACATAATTAGCCCATTTAGCTCCAAAATGCCATATTAAGCTCAAAATGGCATAAGAACCTTGGCTAGCTCAGTAATATTATATACTTAGCTAGTTTTCCTCTAAAATGGGATAATTAGCCCATTTAGCTCAAAAAAGACATAATTAGGTAATTTAGATCCAACAAGAGGAGAAGAGGAGCAGAAATAGGCAAAATGAAAAGAAAGAAGAAGAAGAAGAAGAAGAGAAGAAGGAGAAGGAGGAGCAGGAGGAGGAGGAGGAGGAGAATGCCAAGGACCTTCTATCCTTCTACTCCTCCTCCTCCTTCTTCTTGATTTCTTCTTCTTCTCCTCCTCCTCCTCTTTCTTCTCCTCTTTCATATTATCCTTGCTTTAATTAACCCAACAATGACATAATTAGCCCATTTACCTCCAAAATACCATAATAAGCTCAAAATGGCATAAGAACCTTGGTTAGCCCATGAATATTATATACTTAGCTTGTTTTCCTCTAAAATGGGATAATTAGCCCATTTAGCTCAAAAAAGACATAATTAGGTAATTTAGCTCCAACAAGAGGACAAGAGGAGAAGAAATAGGCAAAATGAAAATAAAGAAGAAGAAGAAGAAGAAGAGAAGGAGAAGGAGGAGGAGGAGGAGGAGATGGCCAAGGACCTTCTATCCTTTTCCTCCTTCTCGTCCTCCTCCTCCTTCTTCTTGATTTCTTCTTCTTCTCCTCCTCCTCCTCTTTCTTCTCCTCTTTCATATTATCCTTGCTTTAATTAACCCAACAATGACATAATTAGCCCATTTAGCTCCAAAATGCCATAATAAGCTCAAAATGGCATAAGAACCTTGGTTAGCTCATGAATATTATATACTTAGCTTGTTTTCCTCTAGAATGACATAATTAGCCCATTTAGCTCAAAAAAGACATAATTAGGTAATTTAGCTCCAACAAATGATATATAGTTCACCACACATATACTTAGCTTGTTTTCCGCTAAAATGACATAATTAGCTGAAAAACATCATATTTTGTTCTTCTTCTAACTTTCTTATTCACATTTTTGCAGATTGGATATACTACATGCATGGAAGCTGGAATTCATGGAGTTGAACAATGTCGATGGATGAACTTTGTATGTATATCATCTAGTTTTCATTTGAGTTGATGAACAATGTCGAACTATATGTATATGTATATATGGATAAACAGTGCAATACTTGGTACGTTGGTTCTTTGGATATATGGGGATGTACATTGGTGAATCATATATGTGTGGTGAATTATATATATGTGTTGGCAAGTATATGTGTGGTGAACTATATATCATATATGTGTGGTGAATTATATAAATGTGCTATCAAATATATATATATATATATATATATGTGTGCTGTGAAATAATATAAAACAAAAAAAACAGGAACTATATGGTCTCTTTGCCGTCTGCCAGCTGATGGCAAAGACGTGTGCCATCAGCTGGCAGACGGCAAAGGTGCCACATGGCACCCAGCTATGCATTCTGGGGTGTCTATGTAGTCTCTTTGCCGTCAGCCTCCAGGGTGGGCAGACGGCAAAGAAGAGGGAACAGGGGAGGCGGGAGGAGGAGGCAGACGACAAAGAGTGGAGAGAGGGGGAGGGGAGGAGCTGGCAGACGGCAAAGATGGCCGGGGAGGCAGACGGTAAAGATGGAGGGGGAGGGGAGGGGAAGAGAAGGTAGACGACAAAGATGAACGGGGAGGCAAACGGCAAAGATGGACGGGGAGGCAGACGACAAAGCCTCCGTTAACCCCTAACGGAGGCAACGCCTGTCGGCTGCCGTCTCGAGCACTTTGCTGACTGCTCCTAAGGAAAGCTGATGGCAAAGAGCTTTGCCGTCCGCTTTGGGGGGGCAGACGGCAAAGAAGGTCCTATGCCGTCGTAGGCTGACACAGAAATTTTGGCGGCCGTGAGAATCTTTGCCGTCAGTGATATTGTCTTTGCCGTCCGGGATATTGTCTTTGCCGTCTGTGATTACAGACGGCAAAGAAGCTGATTCCTGTAGTGTGCACCCCGGGCCGACAACCCCATCTCTTTCTTGAGACCGAATCCACCCACCTTTTCCAGCAACACTGAGCCCATTGTGGTTTATTATTGCCTCCGCAAGATGGAAATGAGCCGATTACCCCTAGTTGCACTGAAGCGAAGAAGGTGCGTTTTGCCACACACCAACTACAAGGACCAGCAACTTCTTGGTGGTAGAACTAAACCTCCATGAATCCCATTGCCGATGTGACTTGGGATTAGTTCAAACAGGCCTTCCGCACTGCACATATCTCAGCTGGAGCCATGAGCTTCAAAAAGCGCGAGTTTCGCAACTTACACAAGGGAACCGTTCTGTGGCCCAGTATGTTGATGAATTCAACATGCTGGCCACATATGCTCTCGGAGATGTCGCTGATAATGCAACCGAGCATGAGAAGTTCATGGAGGGACTCAATGAGAAATTGAGCATTCAATTTACTGTGGATACCTTCAACAACTACCAGGAGCTGGTAGACAAGGTACTTATTCTGGAGGGAAAGCAACAACAAATGGAGAACTACAAGAGGAAGTATGACAAGCTTTATTCTGGAGGTAATCAGAAGCCCGATGCATCACCATATTCAACATGTGGGAAGTTCAGTGGTTATAACCACCATAACCATGCATGACATGTTCACCATGGAGGAAATAATTAGAGTAGCCATATGAATGGCAATGGAGGGAATGCCAATGAGCAACATTCCGCTCCAGCGCAGAAGAATCTAAAGCACATCACATGCTAGAATTGCAGGAAGAATGTCGACTATTCCACTGACTGTCGAGAGAAAAAGCCTGGCAATGCCAATGAATGTCCTAAGAAGGAGTCCCAGCATTTTTCTCAAGCTTGGGTGAATCACATTACTATGGATGTAGTGGATGGACAGACGGATACAATTATTAGTAAGTTCTTGTTAAGCACAGTAACCATATTGGTACCTTTTATTCTAGTGCATTGCACTCATTCATATCAAGTGTAGTTTTCAA